>NC_056729.1:1664770765-1665023265 GCF_019279795.1 Protopterus annectens
TCTGTAGCGCACTTAGGGATTAGTCCACATATTTATTATAAAAAAATACATTAGGAGTTAATGGAGTTGTTCTATGTCAGATAATGTGAGCACTGTCAGACAGCAACGCACATCAGGGAATGGGTTTGAAACAAAGTGAGGAACAGATTGTACAGCAGGCAGGAATGAAGCTGTCTTGACTTTTGCCACTGTTATTTGCTGGCCTGACTGTCATCATTTATTTATTTGTTTATTTATTTATTAACATTTGTTTACCATAGAAGTCCAACTGGATAATAAATACCCATTTTCAGCAGAGACCCAGGGAGAAAGGCTCCAGAGAGTTAAATAACATCAAATAAACTAGTACTACAGATGTAATTAAAAACATATATACATACAATTCAACAGTGAAATACATAGGATACATTAAAGCAGGGGAAGACACCAGTGATATAATAATAAAAGAAAAAATACAATTAAATATGAGAATTAGTATATACACAAGTGTTAAAAACATAGATACAAAAACATATTTTGTTCAGTTTTTAGGAGAAATTATTAATATTGTTTTTTGCAGTTCAGCTTGTAGTTGAAGTTCTTTTTAGCTCACTTAAACACACAACTGTCTCGTACAAAAAATAAATAAATAAATAAAAAAGTAGGTGTATAGCTTTGCAATTTGTCACAGCTAGGGGAACCACTGAACTACAGCTCCAACAGGCAGTAATTGCTATGAAGTGCCCCTTGGTGTGGGAATACATACACAAGCCACTGTTTACCAGAGCACATTACAGGAAACGATAAGTACTCTACTAGTATTGTGGGAGGTACAAAAACTGAAAAACAAGTTTCTTTGTTTTTTTCTCACTAGACTATGCTGCAAACACAAGGAATAACAGATATTTAGGGACTCTGCTTCCAGAGATCCCACTTCATTGTCAGGTGATAAAAACTCCAGAGTGCACTTAATTATTTGGGTGCAAAGAATAATCAAGTGAGCCACTGTGGAAGAAGTAGAAGGCATAGTTCCATATTTTTTTATATTGCTGTATGGTGTCCTCTCACTCCAAAAAAGTAAAGCTAGCGATATCTAGCTAATGAGCTACAAATATATTTTTGTGTTTGAGTGTGTGTTTTAATTGTATTTGTTAACTAGGTTAGAACACTGATCCTCTTGGACCTTTTTCAGATTCAGACCAAGAGCACTTTCTGGTTAAATGACTTGTGAATAGAGGCTGAAGGGCTCAAACCCTGGGCTATAGAAGCAGCTAATTAGCAGATCATAGATTTAGCTTCTAAACTCAGAGAAAGATCTCTACTACAGTGCATTCACAACTGCCCAGGTGTAATGCATATCTTAAATTAGAAGCCTCACTGTATGCATTTCAGGACTGTAGCAAAGTTGAAAACCTTTGGAAATGCTCAATAAGTTGTATGAATTATATGGCTATATAGTCCTTGCTTTTTTTTGAGCACATAATTATTACAACATGAAACTTAAGTAGGTTTATTCAGGTTAATGTAGTGTTGTATAAAACTGCTGAATGCCTAAACTTAGTTACTCATACCAAATAAAGTAAGATGCCCTTCTGGCAGATACCATGTAATACAATAGTAGCAATCTAAGTACAGCTGTCTAGCACAGGATGATTACATTTTTTAAACATATATCAGCAGATTTTCAAGTACAGTGCCTAGGAAAATAAATTATATTATTCTTACTTCACGTATCGTTACCTATCCTTTTTTGCTGTGCTGCAGAAATAATAATAATAGTAAATAGTGGTAGCAATATTGTTATTATTACCATTATAAATGCTACTGACTAAAATTGAGCTTCTCCATTTATAGCACTACCATGTTTCAAATAAATTCAAGTCTTGGAATGTGCAGTTGATATAAATATGTGTGTGCTTACTGTGGAAATGTTACATGGAATTGTAATGAAACTGCCTCCATTGACAATTCTCACTCATGCATTTCCCACCCAGTAACAAAATAAATGAAGCAGACTCAGGGAAGCCTTCCTCCACCTTCTGAATGATTTTTATGGCTGGGTGTGATTTTCTCCCGTCTGTGTCCCTCACCTCATTAGGCTGAAAGGTGTTATAATTAGTCGAGCATTAGCACACAAGGCTTATTTCCTAATTGGACTTCTCCTGCTGCTAAATGGGCAGTTTAGCTGTCAGAAGAAGCCTGAGAATGCTTTGGCAGGTTGTAATGGCCATGAAAGCAGAACAAACTGCAGCTTAATGACAGGTTCTTCCCTTGTGCATCCACACTTGATTAGTTGAAGCCCTTTTCATGCAAACTCCTGACAGATGTTCTCTTATAAATGATTTTTAGATTACCATAATCTTCTGCAGAGTGTCAGCTACCTGTCAGTTGATTCTCCTTATGAGAGACAGCCCAGTCTAACCCACACCCATAGTTACCACAGTCGCATACTGAGAAGGTGGTGTATTATTTTGTTGTACAGAACATGGTATCGGACAGAATGCACCAAAATGTGCATAAGGGAGGGGAAGTGGGTGGGTGGGCTGCTTCTACACAAACAGGCATAATTAGTATTGCATCGTATCCCTGGGCCTTTAAAAACAACATTGAGAATTTTTAGTAATTGAGTTAATATGCCTTACTTTGTAATACTAAATAATACTTACATCTGCAGGTATGAATCACACTGTTTAACTATACAAATCAATTAACTGTGGTCAAGCAGACATAAGATTTTAACAACGTAAAGCCATCTAAATGATGATTTAAAGCAGATAGTTAACTAAAAATCATAACTATCTTCATTAGTTTAAAGCAGCCATTTAAATAAAAATCATAACTATCTTCATTAGAGGCACAATTTTATTTTTTACCTGTTCTTTCAAATGTGTTCTTTTACCAGATGTGTTCTATTAAAAGTGCATAATATAATTTAAATATTCAAAATGAGGTTCCTACTGTGTGCTGAGCTCACACCCTGATGCATTCATTTGATTGGTAGATCAGCTTATCATGTTCTAGCATGTTGCCTCATTTTAGCCATTTTTATAGTTCCCATTTTTTCTGAATTTTCCCACCCATGACCTCTTTTTCCTTTTTTTCCAGCTATCCAGTATCCATTTTTATCACTTGAATATATTTAAAATTTAAGACCAGATACTTGGATTTTGTCTTGGCTGCTACATTTCTATACAGAACAATGGGATGTTAACGTGTGCAGTATTAAGTATGCCTATGCAAGGCATGTGCGTGAGTATGTCAGAGGTGGGAGGAATGGTCTCAGACTAAAGCATATGTTGTACTTCATCCCCACCTCTGTTTCTGCCCCCCCCCCCAACACATACACACTTAATCAGGCAAGCTAGAGTAATAAACATTCTCTATGACAATACCTCTGAACCTCCTAGGAAAAGAAATCTGGACAAAGTCACAATTAATGGGGAACACCCAACCAAAAATAATGGGGAACACCCAAAAATAGGTACAGATTTTTAATTATTGCTGTCACAAAAGTAAAATGCTGCCAGAATAACAGGACTTGCATTAGCATGCATTTTCTGGAGGATTTGGCATCTGAAACTCAAATGTCTGTCATTATTTAATTACTTCAGTTCTCACTGATTTGCAGGAAAATGACAAAAATCATACCTCTCAACTGTACAGATTTTCACCTCATATTTTTGCCCTGTTACTCGTAAAATTGTGGTTTACTGGCAAATTGTTGCCAAATCTTTGAGGACTAAAGTCAGAAAAATAATGACAGACATTTGAGATTCAGACTTCATATGCTTCAGAAAATTCATTCTAATGCAAAAACTGTTAGTCTATCAATTTTCTAAGTTTCTAAGAGCAATATTTCAAAAGTGTCCCTATTTTGGGGCCTTTGTCCCCCCATCATTTATGGATTTATCCAGATTTCTTACTCTAAGATGTTGAGAGTTATGCCAAAAACATGAGGTAAAAAATCTGGACATTCTGTAAAAATCTGGACAGTTGAGAGATATGTCTCCTTTCTAGAAATGAAAATAGGGTGTGACCTGTGAAAACAGTGTTGGTTAGTTAAGCCCAGGATTATTTTTTTCCAGCAGTTATGCATGGTAGTTTGTTTCAAATATACTTTATATCAAGGAAAAGTTACTCACTTTATTTCATAAAATATCCCTGATTTACAATAAAAGAGTCTTATATGCATTCATTGTTAAGATTTGTTATTAAGAAGCCAATGTAATTAATTGTGAATAATATTGTTAATATGTTTTATTTGCAGTTTGTTACCCAGGTAAGTGGACTGGTCTGTTGATCCTTTTCAGCCACAGCCCAGGCCCATAGATGATCAGTGAAAAAAGTCATTTTATTTAAATGAGATAGTAAAACAACACAAACACATAAACAATAACTCAAAATGTAAACAATGCACTACAGTGGTTCACTCAAAGATTCATGCATTTGTGAATAATTAATACAAATATCAGTAGTGAGTATTAACATGCTTACATGATTTTTACTAATCTCATCAGATAGTATTGTACGAGACATTGCTGAAATAGTTGTCACATGACATAAGTAAAGTTACCAGTGTATTATATGCAATGTATCTTATACATCAACAGAATAAACTGTAAACACAAAGCAACACATTTTAACCATTCCATGGGCTCCCTAGCAGAACTTGTTTGCAGCTGTTCCACATTTTACCTTTGTCCCAGTTTGAGAGAACTATTTCACATTCTTCCTCCTGTTTGTTCCACAATTTGGGAGGCATTATTCCACTTTCTTCTTGTTTGTTCCACAGTTTGGGAGGCATTGTTCCACATTCATCCTGTTTGTTCCACAGTTTGGGAGGCATTATTCCACTTTCTTCTTGTTTGTTCCACAGTTTGGGAGGCATTGTTCCACGTTCTTCTTGTTTGTTCCACAGTTTGGGAGGCATTGTTCCACATTTATCCTGGTTGTTCCACAGTTTGGGAGGCATTGTTCCACGTTCTTCTTGTTTGTTCCACAGTTTAGGAGGCATTGTTCCACATTCATCCTGTTTGTTCCACAGTTTGGGAGGCATTGTTCCAAATTCTTTGTTTCACAGTTTGAGAGGCATTATTCCACTTTCGTCTTTTGTTCCACAGTTTGGGAGGCATTGTTCCACATTCTTGTTTGTTCCACAGGTTTGGGAGGTATTATTCCACTTTTGGGAAACAGGAGATTGAGAACTATAATGGTGGCTTAATCGAACTCAGCATGATTCACAGGATCTCAGCTTCACTTGTGAGACTAGACAGGCATTCTGCATATAAGCCATAGTGTACACTTTATGTTTTAAGCTATACAACATCTTACCCAGCACAAAAGAAACAAATGTTCCAGCTTCACATTCATACATGAAATCAAAATAGTAGTGGCAGAGCTACATACATCTCAAAAATGGCAGCTTATCTTTGCCATGCCAGAATATGCTACTAAATCTGACAAATTTCAGATTTTTGCATGAAAATATCTGCATAAGTATTTTTATATGCAGAATAGGTTTTAAAGATTAAGTGCAAAGCTTTTTTAACCATTTTTTGGTTAGAATTATGCCTTCATCTTGTAAAGCGGGATGTAGTTTTTAGTTTAGCTCCTTCAGTGGATTTATATATATTAAGTCTAATAAACTGGTGTTTCTATTTACCATATTCCGACCAACTGTCCAATTACTTCCTGATTCCATGTCATCCAGTCCTGCCTTTTGATGATGCAGTAGTGGGGAGAAACAGTTTGTAGGGAGTTGGTATGTTTTCTATAGTCTGTAGCAGATTTTATTACAAAGTGATCAGAATGCAGCACAGTCATATACTAAGTCCAACAGTAAATCAATAAATAAACACAGCTGCATTCAAGTGAAAGGCAACAAAAGATGGAACAGGATACGATTCTTAGTAAGGTGTATAGTGCTTGGTATAAAGTATACAAAAACAGATATAAAACTAATATATCATTGTCAAACAGTAGGCATACCTTGTTAACAAGTGGGTATTGTTAATATTATTTCTGTGGTCATTGTAGCCCATATATGTTTCATACAAATAACCCAAAGATAGGCTGTACAGGGATATGTTGGGACATTTACATTTTTCTTCTGCTCATGTGGGGTCGAAGGTTGGCATAATGGTTAAGGTGTTTACCTCATAGACAAAAGGTAGCGTGTTTGATTCTCTCCAGCGGAAATTAATTAGGCTTTAAATGGACCATGAAGGTAAAGTCTAGTACTTACCTGTGAACCATTAAGTGTCAGGAGAGCTAAATCATGGGTGAATTTGTAGTTACCTATCCATTCATCAGAATTACATTTGAAACAAGTAAAAAAAGTGCTTTGCTTTATTTGAAGTAGAAGATGGCTACACAGAAGTGGTATTCTCTGTGATGCAAACCTATCCCTCCAACATATTCTTTTTATTTTATAAAAAGAGATTGAGATTCATTGAGTGGATGTTTGTGATACCATTGGACTTATGGATGTATAATAATGCTGACAAACTAGGGTCTATTGAAGCTCTATACGCAAGGCAGAGGTTGCCTGTCAGTAGCTTGTATGATACTGAAAAGAAAGACAAGGCTTTGAGATGGTCTGCATAGTTTTTATGATTTAGACCCATTATTTTTTTTTGTGAGAAAACATTGTGGTCATTCCAGATGGGACAAGTGTTTGGACAGGCACATACCAAAAAGGGCTTTATAGCCAGCGATTGGCCTAATAAGTGCTGAGTAGAGTGGAACAATCTCATCCCTGAATGTGGGAACAATACCTTTAAATATAAGCTGAGCAATGAATAAGGACTTCCTTACAACAGTACATCGTTAATTTTGTTCACTCACTGGGCTTGCTATTTGCCAAGACTGTCCATTGTCTAGCAGCCTTGGAGACATAAAAACCACAAACAACACCACAATCCAACATGCTACATTTATCTGACATGTTTCTTTCATTTGGATCTTTATTATTTTTTAAGGTGGGATAAGAATGTCTTTTGTGTAAAAACATAAAGTGAAATATATACTCTTTCTTACCATTCCTTCCAAAAAAAAAAGTGCACTGCAGCAACTCTTAATTTGCAGTATACAAAAAAGTAGTATTCAGATAAATGAAGACTGAACTTCTGTAGTGATGTAGTGATTGCAGTAGCCTGTGATCATCTTCTGTTTATATTATTCAAATTTAAGAAATATGGAAACATGACTTACATACTGTATATTTTATTAACTGAAAAAAAACAGAATACATATAGACATGTAACACTACATACTTATAGATATTTGTATGCTGAAAAAAGAAAAAAATGTGTGTATAAAATCATAGGATTATAGGATACACAAGACAAATTTGACCAGAGGCCATAATCTCCTTGCCAACACCCGCCCTCATTTTGTACTACCTTTTGCAAGGAAGGTAGCACCTATAAAGTCCTGGGGTAAATTAAGGGTACCCATCCAATTTTTTAAGCTAAGGATGACAGGGAATCACATTGCTTGATATGCTGGGGGAATCTGGTCTAGAACAAGGGGGTGTAATGGTTGATAGACCCATCTCTCCATGTAGCTGTATTTATTCTTTGATGAAGGGTGAGGTCTCTGGTTCTGATATTGCTGCACGATCTGATAAGCTAAGAAAAAGGAGGTCAAGAAGAACTGGAACCCTAAGGGCACAGTAAACTAGACAGAAGTCTCCTCTCAGAAGCCTGTAAAATGTTGAATACATAGAGGGGCCTCCAGTCTCTGCTGGTAACTAATGTTTTTGAAACCAGAGATTCTTTTTGTAAGAAATCTCTGCAGTTGTTCACATTTTTTCTTTAATTATTCCTGGACACATCCATTCTGAAAGGTGCATTATATTCTATAATAGGTCCAATTAGTGCAGAATACAGGGGAACAATGACTTATTTGGTTTTGGAAGAGATGACTTTGGAAATTAGTTGTGAAATGTAGAAGGATTTCCTAACTACAGTCAGCACACAATAGTCAAAGGAGTGGGAGATAACCTGAGTGCCGAGATCTCTGACCACTGATTCATATGGTAATTTATTTATTTATTTATTATTTATTTATTTCTATGACATTTTTACTGGAAACATCCAACTGGGTGGGTGCCCATTTTCAGGAGCCCCAGAAAGAAAAGCTCCAGAGATACTTAACATATTACATTAGCTTATTACAGAGCAACAATGAATGTTTTCACATACAAGAAAGAATATACAATAATGGATATCACATCATATTTACATATATTAGATGAAACATACTTGCACATTAATTACAGACATTATATATTACTAAGGAGACTATACATGAGACAAGTGGTCTTTACAATTATATGATTCCGATCAGTATGATTCTGCTTGATAGTTAAATAATTTTTGTTTATTATAATGTACTTGGTATACATATCGTATAGTACAGGGTTGAGAGAGGAGAGGAATTATAGGAGAGGGAAAGCAGGAGACAGAAACTTATGTGTTTATTAATAAAGTGTGGGGTGTGAATAGAGAATATGAAAAAGGGAGAAAGAAAAGTTAGGGATCTATAGAGTGATAGTAGTGTCAGGTATAGGTAAAAGGCAATAAACTATCAGTTGTATAAAGTATAATAGCAAGATGCAGGGTAATGCTGTTACAGTTACAAATTAAGGAGCTATTTTATTAACATGCTTTCAATGTGATGCAAAGTGCTTCTGCTTACTGACAGGGGTGATACTGCATTTCCTTGCATTTACTTTGACACTCTTTATGAGCACCAGGAATTGACATTAGTTCATTCTTTTTTTGAGGGAACATGTATCCAAAGGGGATTTGATAGCCACACCTAACAAGTAGTCATCAGCAAACTCTCTTCGTAGATTAGTACTAGGCTAATTGCCCAGTGGGGCCATTTTTAAGGCTAGCCAATTATCCCATGTGAGAATCAAACCCTTCACCTTGTGTTTATAAGGTAAACACCTTAACCATTATGCCAACATCCCATCAAGATCTCTACTATTAGTTTGGAGGTTTGAAAAATAGATACCAGACAGGAGAGGGGCCCAGTACAGATCCTTGGGAGACACCACTAGTCACCTTGTCACTGTCTGAGGAGCAGTCACCCACTCAGACAATGTGTGCTCTATCCTTAAACTAATTGACTATCCATCTTACCATTTAGGGATTTATGTTTTAGGCCATCAACTTATAAACAGGTCCTTTGTGTGATATGGAATCAAATGCCTTGGCCTGATCAAGGTAGGCAGCATGGATGGTGTAACCGCTATCAGCCACCTGAGTGTCCTTCTCAAATAAGTTGACAACTTTCAGCAGGCAGGACCTCCCCTTTACAAAGCTGGATTGCAGTGGGACAAGCTTACTCAGGTTACTGATGTCATTATTTATAAAGCTGGTAATAATGAGCCCCACTCCTTTACACATAAGACTCATAACGCTGACACGTCTATAGTTCCTGGGGTCTACGATGAGTCTGCCCTTATGGAACAGCATTACTACAGCAGTGTGCCAAGCTTCAGGAACACAGCTTATTGCAAGGCTTAGATTAAACCGCCTGTGGTAGAGATCTTTGCCAAACTACCTAGAAAGGAAATGCGTCTATGATAAAAAAAAGTTACTTTGTAGCTATTTTTTGCTGAATAGCACGATACATTTTAGATTTTAAATAATATGAATTTGAGTTTAGTGAGTACTGACACTACAAATTAAAATATTTATATTTCTTAGAAATTATGATGCTACCAAAGTATCTGTTAATACCCATAAAGCGCTTATAGATGATGATGCTACCATTGTGCGCAAAACATTTTTATCTATACTCTGTCTTGGACATGGACTGCTATATTATCTGATACTTGAATCCTTTCCAAAATATGCATGGAATATGTGGGGTGAAGTGTTACATAATACAGTAAAAGGTGAGGAGTAAGTTATGTGGTATATGTAGTTCTCTACAGTATAAAATATTATCCACATATAGGTTCATAGGTAGATACTAGGCCATCGGCCCAAGGGCCTACGTAAGCCTAGCCAACAAGGTTCCCTGGCTTACACCACCCACAAAAGTTATTTTCCTGTGCCACTGTCAAGCAGAGACACAGAAATGATTCCCGGGGTGTATTTCCTATTTTCCATCCACTCATCAAGATTTTTCTTGAAGAGTGCTAATGAAGAACTTTGCTTGACATAGATGGGTAGCCTGTTCCAGAGTATGGGAAGTCTCTGGGACAGGAATCTATCCCTCCAGCATGTCCTGTTTATTGTGGTGACAAGGTTTAGGTCCCTAGAGCATGTAGCATGGAGGGATTGGGATTTCTTTAGGTGTAACATGTCCAACAGCTCTGGGTTTGACATAGCTTTATATGTTAGGCAGAGATCACCTCGGAGTAGGCGATATGCTACAGAGTAAAGCTGGAGTTTTTTGAGGCAGTCAGTGTAGGGCATTTGTTTGAGGCCAGTAATCCTCTTTGTGAGGTACTTCTGTGGCCTTTCCAGCTGCTGCAGATGCCTTGTGAGGTACATTCCAAAAGGGGCTTTATACTCTATAATGGGTCTAATGAGTGTCGAGTAGAGGGGAACAATGACCTCTTTTTTTCCTGGATCAGAACCCTTTTATGATGAGGTGTAAATCTCAGTTTAAGCTACTCCTTTTATTGTTTGCCTATGTTTTGTAATTTGTCTGAAATTTACAGTTCTGAGTTTTTTCTTTCTTTTCCAATGATGTGATAGAGTATTTGGTACATCAGCATTTGTTTTGCGAATGGACTTCATTGTGAAGGAATATCACGTTATTATCTTTCTGCTTATTATTTTGCAGCTTCTGACCTCTCCTTCAGCATAGTTGTACTTGTACACATCAGTATTTAAAATTAATACCTTTTTATGTTGGGATACCATCTAAGTATTTTTTCACCATTTTGTGTGCTTAGTTTTTTGACTGTCTTTCTTTTGTATTTTTATTGACTGGAAGCGTTGTTCTCGCTTTCTGACTTATACTTGGAAAATTCCAACTGGCAATCTTGGTCTTGAATCTCTGCCCCAAACATATCTCACACATAAAACTGTGCACACCTGCCCAAATGTTGACTCTACACCCCTAGATAATGTATACTTGACTAAATCAAACTACCAACTCTGTTAGCCTCTCTTATTCTCTAGTACTATCCTAAATTGCTGTAATGCTCTAACAAACAAGTACTTCATCTATGCACAGACATTTCCCTTCTCAAAAAAGGAAAACCTCCAGAGTCCAAGTTCTATTTGTTTCTACTTCATTCCTATCTTTTCTCTCTTTCAGTCCTCCTATCTAAATATCAGTCATAATAAATGCTCTGAAAAAGGCATACATACACATATTTATTTTCAATGTGAATCATGAATAATTTAAATTAGCACAATTGAGAGAAAAATGCCCCCCTAATTTACCAGCTTGCTATTAGCAACACTAACTATCAAATTTAAAATAATTGTTAGTCAGAGAAAAATACAGCAAGTTTAAAACAAAATCCAGGCTATCAGCAGCACCTTAATCCTACCCCAGCCAAAAAGTACTTACTGATGTAACACATACAGCATGTCTGATTGAAGAATATGGGAAATGCATACTTATTTTATTTATTTTATTTAAGTTTGTTACCAGGATTGTGTAATGATCTCAGTGTAACTATTCTAAACAATGGCAGAAAATAAAGTACAGAAATGATTAAAAGTAAGTAAAAATAAAAAGCAATTTAGAAGAAAGCAAATTTGATACACCTTCTTCTAGAAACGAGACTAGTGAATTATAGTTTTTACCTACAAAACAGTACAATGAATTACATAGTATACATATATATATATATATATATATATATATATATATATATATATATATATATATATATATCTTATATTACATTAGACGCGTAATAAAAAATCCATGAGTTTTATGCTACTATAGCCCTCTATTCCCCGGACATATTTGCCATTACTGAGACTTGGCTTAATTCTCATATTAAATCTGAAGAACTCCTTCCTAGTGAATATAGCATCCTTAGAAGTGATAGAGTAAAAGTGGAAGTGGCATTGCCATATTCTTTAAAGAAAATCTTAATTTAGTACAACTTAACTCTTCTCCACCTGACATCCCTAAATTAGAAATATCAGTAACACATCTAGACTTAAATCACTATAACTCAATTATCCTTATAACAATCTATCTCCCCCCTGCAAAAAAACACCAGCATATTGAAAACATACTTGAATGGGCCTCTACATACTTTAGTCACGAAACAATAATAGTTGGAGACTTTAACCTCGACTGGTACACCTGCTCCACCAACCCCCCAACTAATTTTATTAACCTATTTAATTTCAGTCAAGTAATCAACCATCTTGCATGCATTGACAAGCACACTAAAAGACAATCCGTCCTTGTCTGGACCTTGATTAATAAATCCAATACTACATATGATGCTGGGTGTCTCCCAGACACATTAAGCGAACATTTCCCTACCTTCCTGATTCGGAGCAATGTACAAAAATCCTCTAACATCTCATTTAGTTTAATTTGCCACAAAATATTCTCACCAACAACATTTAACTCAAGGCTCCTACAACATGATTGGACACCTCTGAAATATCTTCCACTTGATAGTGCAGTTCAATATTTCAATACCTCTTTCCTACAAATACTTAATGAATTAGCCCCAACTAGAAGAATTCGCACCAAAGCCAAGCAACTTCCTTGGTTGTCAAAAGACACACTTTACTTACTAAAAGAGAAAGACAGAGGCTGGTCTCTCTAGAAAAATAGTCAACATAAGGAGGATCTCTGTACCTAGCAGCAACTAAGAAACCAAGCAAAAAAAAAAAAAAAACAAATTAAACAAGACAAAAAGGCCTACTTCCAAGCCAATCAGCTAAAATGTCAGAACAACCATAAAAGGTTCTGGCAAACAATTAATCTCCTTCTTTCCCCAGGAAAACCTACTACCCCTGCTCCAACACTAACCAACCAAAATGTTTGTATAACAGAACAATTACTCCAACTTTATCATGTCTATAGCCTCTCTACTCAATAAAACTCCCAATATTACCTCTGACCATACCAGAAACTTCCATTAATAAGGTTACCTTTCTCCATCTCAAACCAATTCAAACTAGCTATGTAAAAATACTACTCTCCAAATCAAAACCTTGCACATTAGCTGCAGACCAGCTACCTGGTGACTTTCTACAACTAGCTGCTACTTCCATCGCTTACCCAATATCCATCCTCATCAACCGCTCTATCTCTGAACAATATGTACCATTCCTCTGGAAAATATAACATATAATTCCATTACATAAAGGTGGTCCCGCTACAGATGTAACTAACTACAGACCCATAGCCATACTGTCTCCACTTGCCAAAATCTTAAAAAATGTATACACAAGCAACTCCTAGACCATTTTCTATCAAACAATTTATTATCCAATACACAGCATGGTTTCCAACATAGCACTAGCACAGCCTTAGTCAGCTTTACTATACTATAAATCAATTTAAAACAAGAAACATATAGTGTCTGCTACCTTCCTAGACATATCAAAAGCATTTGACACTGTATTACATCAACTACTTCTTAACAAACTAGGCTTCCTATCATTCCAGCCCAGTAGCCCTTAAATGGTTTCATAGCTACCTCTCTGATAGGAAACAAGCCACTTCATGGAACAACAAACTCTCCCCCCATTTTCTCATAACTGTTGGAGTCCCACAAGGTTCAATCCTGGAGCCACTTCTATTCACAATTTTTACTAATGATCTTAATACTGCAGCAAACTCAGCAATAATTGCACAATACGCTGATGATGCTTCCCTAATCTGCTCAGCCCCCACAATCATAGAGCTCCAAGGAAAAACCCAGGCAGCCTTCCAAAACATTGAAATTTACCTTACAGCCCAGCAACTTATTCTAAACCACCAAAAAAACAAACTCATTGTTTTGCAGCATACCCTGACAACCAATAATTTAACCCCTATCTGTATTTCCTCTTCCAATGGAACTAAAATACAGCCCGTTGAATATATTAAACTTCTCGGTGTCACAAAAGATAGTGTACTAAAGTTTGACAAACACCTGACACTAACTATTAAAAAGGTGCATGTCAAGCTAGGCTCACTCTACAGGGCCAAAGTACACCTCACTGACCAAGTTAGACTCGCAACAGCCAGAACCCATCTATTATTATCCCTTCCATACTGCTCTCAAATATTTACCAATCTTTGCAAATCTGACCTAAATAGACTTGAATCTTGCTATAACAAAATTGCAAAATTTGCTACCAGTCAATCCAATAAATCTCATCACTGTACTGCCCTTCACCAGCTAAATTGGTTAGAGCTCCCTCAATTACTTACCCTGAATCACTTACTAGCTGCACACACAGTCATATACAAACCTGACAACTGCCCATCACTATCAAATCTTGTTGAACCCTACAGCAATCTAACTTCCCTCAGGTCTGCTGAAAAAATACTCTTAAAGGTTACCAAAGCACAAAACTCATATGGCATCTCCTTGTACTCCCATATTATCGCCAAACAATGGAATTCTCTTCCACAACATAGCTTCATAGGTTCATAGGTAGATACTAGGCTATCTGCCCTGGGGCATTTATAAGCCTAGCCAGAGTGTATTTGGCTTCCGCCTCCCTGTTAGATTAACCTACTGTGCCTCTGTAACGTAGGTCACAGAAGGTACCCTTTTAAGATTAGTTTACTGTGCCTCTCTCTAGCAGGGACACAGAAGAGATCCCAGGGGTGAATTTGCGAATTCCCATCCACACGTCCAGATTTCGCTTGAAGAGGGTCAGCGAGGGGCTATGTCTAACATGAATTGGGATTCTATTCCAGAGTGAGGGGAGCCTCTGGGAAATGAATCTGTCCCTCCAGCATGTCCTATTTATTTTTGTGCTGAGGTTTAGGTCCCTGGAGCGTGTAGCTCTAAGGGACTTGGATTTTTTGAGGTGGAGCATGTCCATTAATTCTGGGTTTGACATGGCTTTGTACATCAGGCATAGATCGCCTCTGAGTAGGTGGTAAGCAACTGAGTAGAGCTGGAGTTTCTTTAGTCGAGCTGCATAGGACATCTGTTTGTAGCCCATGATCCTTCTGGTGAGGTACTTTTGGGGTCTCTCCAGTTGCTGCAGGTGTCGGGTAAGGTACATCCCAAAAGGGGCATTGTATTCAATTATGGGCCTGATGAGTGACGAGTAGAGAGGCACAATGACCTCTCTTGATCTAGATGCAAACCCTTTCGTGATAAGGTGGGCTATATAGAAGGTCTTTCTAACCACTTTGGTAACGTGATTATCAAAGGAGAGATTACTATCTACATTGGTCCCCAAATCTCTAATTACTTCTTCCGTACTTAATGGATTACCACCTATGTGGTAATTTGTGGGCACCTTGTTTTTCCCAAAGGGGATGACTATGCACTTTTTAGCATTTAGCTTGAGGCCGTGGCTCTGGCACCAAGCATCCGTCTCTGTGAGACCCTTTTGGAGGATGCTTGTGTCAGCTGGAGATTCGATTATGGCCCCCAGTATGCAGTCATCTGCAAACTTTGTCAGCCATAATCCCCCGTCCCCGTTAGCCTGAACCTCAGAGAAGTATATACCGAACAAGAGAGGTCCCTGAACTGAGCCCTGTGGGACGCCACTTGTAACTGGTTTGGATTCGGACAAGGCACCTGCGATTCTGACCATGTGGGTTCTATCTCTGAGCCAGTTTGCAACCCATCTTGTGATATAGGGGTTGATATTTAAGCTGGTAAGCTTATTTATGATGCCCAAGTGGGGTATTGTGTTGAAGTTTTTTGCTTTGCGAGGTCCAGGTAGGCTGTGTGGACTACCTTGCCCTCATCTATGGCTTTGGTAACTGTTTTAAAGAAATCAACTAGGTTTAAGAGGCAAGATCTGCCCTTAACAAAGCCGAATTGGGTAAGGTCCAGTGTCTGGAGGCTCCCAATGTCTTTGTTTATGAGTTCCATGATAATACGCTCCATAGCTTTATATTCTGTCTATTAATGATACACAAACATTTAAGCTTACCCTTAAGGAATACTTCTGAAAACATAGACTTTGCTCCTGTACCCACCCAGACTAATCATCTCAACCCACCAAATATTCAACTCCCTTGTTCATATTGCTCTATACCTCCTGTCTTTATAAGCCTTCTTATACTCAATGCATAACTTGTAAAAAAAATATATGTATGCTAAAGCTGTTGTAATTCTTGCTTACTTTTTAGGCACCTTGTATTTGAATCTTCTAATTTAAATGAGATTTGCATGGTAAAATGTTTGGTTTAATTTTCTTTGTAGACACCATGTTAAAAACCTAGTATTTGAAGTTCTATTTGCAGCTTCTATTTGCATTTGCATGAATATTTATGTTCTATTTTTTCTTGCTAAAATTTCCTTATCTCAAATATTATCTCAATTCTAAAACATTCTATGTAATCTTCTTGGAGCTTTTCTCCCCGGGCCTCTGCTGAAAACGAGTTTCTGGCCCAGTCGGACATTACCTGGTTAACAAATGAAATAAATAAATAAATAACTATGTTAGTTACAAATAGGAGGGGAACTAATAAGTCTTACATTTAACTCGTAAGGAGAAATGAAATAGACAGTACATACATATTACTTGCAAGCAATGATAAAAGCCAATGAGTTTGACTATTCTGAGAAGAGGAGGATGAGGCTGCTACCAAAGGGTATTCTTCTGAGTGGTACCTGTAATCCTTTGTAACAGGTGAGGTGTACTCCTCATATATTAAGGCAAATTACATCAAATAAAGTTTCACCACTGACTCTAAAACATCCTCACAAATGTGATCAGATAAAGTAGTATGACCAGGAAGCCTAAAAAGTTATCTGTGTACCTTAGGAATGGCAGAACAATAATTACCTTCTGATTTTTTTGCATATGGTTGATATACATCATGTTCAGTCAAACAAGTTTAATGTTAACTCTTTTTTTAAATTACATCATAAACTTGTCATTAAACTCTTTCTTAGGAGAAAATAAAAACAGTAAATAACCAGGTGTACTTACCAACACCTCGCACATTTGTATAAAATGCACTCTAATAACCAGGTACTTAACAACACCTTGCACGTTTGCATAGAATGCACTCTAATAACCAGGTGTACTTACCAACACCTTGCATGTCTGTATAGAATGCACTCTAATAACCAGGTGTACTCACCAGCACCTTACATGTCTGTATAGAATGCACGCTAATAACCAGGTATACTTACCAACACCTTTCATGTTTGTATAGGGTGGGAAGGTGGGAGGTTGGCATAATGGTTAAGGTGTTTACCTTACAGACATATGGTGCAGGGTTTGATTCTCACATGAGGTAATTGGCTAGGCTTAAAATGACCCACAAAGGCAGTTAGCCTAGTACTAATCTATGCTTCTATAGAATGCACTCTAATAACCAGGTGTACTTACCAACACCTTGCATGTCTGTATAGAATGCATGCTAATAACCAGGTGTACTTACCAACACCTTACATGTCTGTATAGAATGCACTCTAATAACCAGGTGTACTTACCAACACCTTGCATGTCTGTATAGAATGCATGCTAATAACCAGGTGTACGTACCAACACCTTACATGTCTGTATAGAATGCACTCTAATAACCAGGTGTACTTACCAACACCTTACATGTCTGTATAGAATGCACTCTAATAACCAGGTGTACTTACCAACACCTTACATGTCTGTATAGAATGCACTCTAATAACCAGGTGTACTTACCAACACCTTACATGTCTGTATAGAATGCACTCTAATAACCAGGTGTACTTACCAACACCTTACATGTCTGTATAGAATGCACTCTAATAACCAGGTGTACTTACCAACACCTTGCATGTCTGTATAGAATGCATGCTAATAACCAGGTGTACTTACCAACACCTTACATGTCTGTATAGAATGCACTCTAATAACCAGGTGTACTTACCAACACCTTGCATGTCTGTATAGATTGCACTCTAATAACCAGGTGTACTTACCAACACCTTACATGTCTGTATAGAATGCACTCTAATAACCAGGTGTACTTACCAACACCTTACATGTCTGTATAGAATGCACTCTAATAACCAGGTGTACTTACCAACACCTTACATGTCTGTATAGAATGCACTCTAATAACCAGGTGTACTTACCAACACCTTACATGTCTGTATAGAATGCACTCTAATAACCAGGTGTACTTACCAACACCTTACATGTCTGTATAGAATGCACTCTAATAACCAAGTGTACTTACCAACACCTTACATGTCTGTATAGAATGCACTCTAATAACCAGGTGTACTTACCAACACCTTGCATGTCTGTATAGATTGCACTCTAATAACCAGGTGTACTTACCAACACCTTGCATGTCTGTATAGATTGCACTCTAATAACCAGGTGTACTTACCAACACCTTGCATGTCTGTATAGATTGCACTCTAATAACCAGGTGTACTTACCAACACCTTGCATGTCTGTATAGAATGCACGCTAATAACCAAGTGTACTTACCAACACCTTGCATGTCTGTATAGAATGCATGCTAATAACCAGATGTACGTACCAACACCTTGCACGTCTGTATAGAATGCACGCTAATAACCAGGTGTACTTACCAACACCTTGCATTTTTGTTTAGAATGCATTCTAATAACCAGGTGTACTTACCAATATCTTGCATTTTTGTTTAGAATGCACGCTAATAACCAAGTGTACTTACCAACACCTTGCATGTCTGTATAGAATGCATGCTAATAACCAGATGTACGTACCAACACCTTGCACGTCTGTATAGAATGCACTCTAATAACCAGGTGTACGTACCAACACCTTGCATGTCTGTATAGAATGCACTCTAATAACCAGGTGTACTTACCAACACCTTGCATGTCTGTATAGAATGCACGCTAATAACCAGGTGTACTTACCAACACCTTGCACATCTGTATAAAATGCACTCTATTCATAGTAACAATATTACCACCTTTGTCAGCCCCCCCCATGAAGTACTGTTGATTAACATTTCCAAACTGCTGTATAGATTATCACTGTCAAATGACAACATAGAATTAAGCAAATGCGTGGCCTTATGAATCTAAAGTGCATTTATAATTTATTTTAATACCACTTGTTAAAATTCCTTGATGGTGGGAATCCGTTTGAAAGGAACATACTTACTTTAATTTAGGAACCATAATAAATGTATAGCCTATTTGCATAACCCCTCACCATCAGCTCACAATTCACAATGCATATTATTTCATCTGACCGAATACAGTCATGATAAACTGCAATAGACTGACAATAAAAACAATGACCACAAAAGGTAGAAAAAAGAAACAAAAAACCCAAAGAATGACACCCTAATGTACATGATCCTAGTCACAACTTCAAGACATACAAAAGAAAACTACTGCTTTTTGTGGGGGGGGGTGAACCTCCCCCCACACATCGCCCATGTAGGGGCTGTGCACCCACACCCCCTGCTATGTATATATACTAACACTGAGATTGAACAGTCTTAGGGGAAAGGGCATAAATCCCAACCTGGGGGATTTTTCTTCTTGCACACCTGTTGATTATCTGTTTTGTCAACCAAAGTGCCAGATTGTGTCAATAACACAGATAATATGGGAGCTTCAATTAATAAAAGCACTCCCCTCTCTCTATATCTATATATATATATATATATATATATATATATATATATATATATATATATATATATATACGGATCTAGGACATTTGCTGGACTGAGCAAACGACTGAAATCCAAACGGCCGGGCATACTTATGCAAAAGTGCTTTTCACCAAAGAAGCACTTTTGCATAAGTATGACTGCTGCTGAGGCTGTACTACGGTGTGGGTAAGGGAAATTTCCCTTTTCTCCACTGTAGTGCGGTCTCAGAGGGAGAATATTAAAGTAGGGGGTGTGGGGGGCACAGTTAAAATGTAAATGTAGTGTTTTTTTTGTCACACGCTTTAACAAAAGCGCTTTTTCGATAAAGGCGCTTTCATTAAAGTGTTTCCGGTTTTTATGGATTCAGACATTTGCTCAGTTGAGCAAACGTCCTAGATCCATATATGTATGTATGTATGTATGTATGCATGTATGTATGTATGTATGTATATACATATATATATATATATATATATATATATATATATATATATATATATGATGTTTATAGACATCTTAAGCACAATCCCCAAGCCATTTGCACAGCTGTACTGTCATTTCTCTACAAATTTTTACATTTTTCTGCCAACTTCTCTAAATTAACATTTTTCCTTCTTGTCTTTTCCTTCTATGTCTTCCCAGATTCGTTCTGTTTCCACCTATTTTTCCCATCTGTAAGATCAAATTACAGGGCAGGATTCATGAAGGCATGCATGGAGTGTAAGAGACGTGCAACACTCCATGCAAGCCTCGCGATCCAGGAACAGCCCTAAACTCCATGTAAGAGACCAGCTAAAACGTCTCTTACACGGACTGGGCGTGGACATGCTAAATGCCTCACTTGCAGCCGAAAGGTATGCAAATGAGGTATATTAGCGATCCACGAAGCAGAAACCAGTCCGTGTAAGAGCGTTTTGCAGAAATGTACTCAGTTGACAACTGAGTACGTTTCTGCAAATTTCACAACGGAGCCATGTCAGCTCCAAAAAAGGGGTGCATATGACTCAGGCAGCATGCCAATGTCCAAATATGTGGCCAGTGGCAAGATAACCCGATGCAAAAATATTAAAAATATATATTTTTTTTTTCGGCGATCGCCGATGTTTAAACCCAGCGCAGCCCCGCGCAAATGGGCTGCGCTGTATAAAACCATAAAAAAGAAGGTTATAAACCCACAAATGTGGGTTTCATGCAATACATGGAATGACAGTGCAGGGACCAGCAGACCAAAAACAACATGGCCACCGTGTAGTAGTTGTTAAGGGGGGAAGCTGAGTCTAAGACATGTAACTAAGCATTAGTAGGCAATCTCATGTAAATGAGGGTTAAGGACACTGAATCTCACAGTCACATAGCAAATGAGCACAGTCTGAGTAGTTTAAGAGATACATAAGGGGGAGGAATAGAGTAGGAGATAGGTGACATCACAGGGGGGAATGGTAGAAAGAAATGCAGTTCATTGGAGGTCAGTGTAACATGACAGATGACAGACACAGATCATGGAAAGAGGTGTGCCACTAGATAAGTCATGGAAAGTCAAGAAATGGAAGGTGTACACTGTTACTTATACCAAAGTTTCTTGCTGGGCGTGCATGCGCACGTGTGCGCGCCATGAAGCGCGAGTAGGGCAGTGTATGTGCGTGTAAGGCAGACTGAGCTTATGGGTGCGCGTTGGGAGATGTTTAACACTGTTTGCGCTGGTGTGCGCGCGTGTAGGGCAGGCTGAGTATGTTAGAGGCTGTTGGCAGATGTGTAACAGTGTTTGCATGGGTGTGTGCGCGTTTTATCCCGAATAAGTAGATTCTGAACCGTGTAAGCATGTGTGCGCGCATGTAAGCCACTGTGAGCGTGTTTCTGATGGTATGCACATTGCTCCCCCCCTGAGGAAACAGAGAGGAAAAAGGAAGCAACAGAATTAATAGGAAGCTAGCAGGGATAACTGCTGAAGCTAGCAGGTGAAAACAATTAGAAGCAGGCAATTACACAGGCAGAATAGTAGCCCAGCCCAGCACTTAAAACTCTGCAAACAGTAGTGCAGGATGTCCTCTTAAGAGACACTGCAAGACAGGAGTAAGCTAATAGAAGTGAAAACTGAAAAAGCTTCACTCAGAGCAGAAATGTTAGGGGCTGCCATAGCTGTCATAACGAGACATAGGCGACTTGCTGAGGGTGGTGACAATGCAGATGGTGCCAGACAACCCACAGTGAGGAGACGGAGAAGAGTGTACAGGCCCAGGGTCACCTACCACGGGTTACATGAGCTGGAGATAGTAGAGCGCTATAGAGTGGACAGAGAGCTCCTGCAGCAAATTGTTGAGCTGTGCAGGCCACACCTCACACACAGAATCAACAGAGGGGAACCCATCTCAGTGGAAACCAAGGTATGCGTTGGCCTAAGAATACTAGCAACAGGTACCTTCCAGAGACCAACTGGCGATATGATGGGGATATCACAGGCATCAGCCTCCAGGGTACTGCACCAGTTCCTGGATGCCATGTCAGCACATGTTGGTGATCATGTATATTTCCCCAATGCCCGTGAGGTATTGGCCAGCAATATGTGTCTCTTCCAGCAAATAGCAGAATACCCTGAGGTAGTGGGTGCAATAGACTGCACGCACATACGCATCAAAGCACCAGCCGGTGAGCGGTGTAGGGCCTACATTAACCGCAAGAGCTTCCCCTCCATCAACTGCCAGGTCGTGTGTGATGCCCAGGGCATAATAATGAATGTGTGTGCTGGCTGCCCTGGGAGTTACCACGATTCCCACATCTGGCATTTGACGCAGCTGTACCAGACATTTGCCAATGGGGACATCCCACACGGACACCTAGTGGGGGATGCAGGTTATGCACTGGAGCCGTGGCTGATGACACCCATCAGAAATGCACACACACCTGAACAGGAACGCCATAATGAGGCACACGCACAAACACGTAATGTAATAGAGCGTGTGTTTGGGCTGCTCAAGTCACGGTTCCAGTGCCTGGACACATCTGGTGGAGCCTTGCAGTACACACCAACTACATGTACCCAAATTGTCATGGTATGTGCTATGCTACATAATATGATCTTGCGAAAACAGCTGCAGCAGGACCAGCATAGGGCCGGGCCAAACAGCCCCCCACCATTGCCAAGGCCATCACAGGCAGAGCGTGACTCGGAGGAGGAACAACCTGAGCCTGCCCCAGTAGGCAGAAGGAGGCGTGCCCAGTATGCCCTGGCCTTGGCAAAGAGGCAATGCATAGCACATACACTGGCTCAGTAGGAACCCTGGGAATGATACCCCATCTGACTCACTCAAATAATAACATGGATGCCTAAAATGACATGACCTGCTCACAAACATGTACAGGGAAGTGTAATATGTGCATCCGACAGAGGCAGCCCTGCAGCACCACCTGAGGCATGAATGCCATGTGTTAAGTAATGTAACACCATGTACTATATGCACACCTGAGCACCCTGACTAACATCCACCCTCACCAAGCATGAAGCCACAAAATGACAATGGGATGATCAAGTGCAATAACTGGCTGAAGTAATGCAGTTAGTCAAAGGGGAGCCAATGTGTTTCAGGCTGGGAAGACATGCGGAGCATGACATGATGCACCACCTGCTAGGGGTGGCGTGCACTTATCATGCCATGCCCCATGGACACTGGCAAAGGCTGTCAGTACCTACAGCATGCCCTGAATAGGTAAGTCTCAAAACACAAACCCACCTTCATAGGTTCCACAAGGGATAGGAACCTAGATGTAATGCTACCCAATGCCAGATGTCTAAACAGCAAGATGTGTGCAGTGTAAATGCACACAGTATGGAGAATGTAGATACCAGTCCTGTAATAGAGAACTGGGTCAAGGCTCACATCAGCACCCTAACACTACCAGGTCACACCTCCATACTGTGCTGTACAGCCGCAAAACATGGAACAAGCTACAAAAGGAGGGTGACTAGCAATAAATGTCAAGGATAACCACACCCCTATGTTGGTACCACAACAAGAAGCAGCATGGATTAGCCATGGTCAAATACCAATGGCTAAAACCGCCTCCCAGTATATAGCCTGCTGCAGACTACTGTCCTAATACCAGGAACTGCACCTGGCCTATGTCGGAATACATGAATATATCAAGCCCCCCAAACCACATTATATTGCTTGACTGAAAATACCCAGACATACACTGGGAGCATTATACTAGCACCAACACAGTAGGAGAAAAGTTCCCAGAATCCAGAAACCAAAATGCCCAGGAACAATGTACCACTCCCACAAGAGGGGTAAGCATACTGGATGTGATAATCAGCAACATGTGTACTGGATGGCAAGATGAGAAGTGTACCCCTCACCGGTAAGACCAGACCATAGAGTAATCACACTGGATATACACATCCTGACCCCAGTCCCTGGCCAGAATACCACAGTGAAAAACATGTGTAAAGCATAGGTTGCAGCCCTCAAAACTGATGTTGAATCCACGAAAGGCCCTGTGCAAGTGCAGAATATGGGACACACCACAGAACATGTTATACAGGCATTCCATGAACTCAGCCAGGAATGCTTGGAGTATGCAATCACAAATAACAACAACACACAATACCATACATGCAGGCATCTGGCATGCTGGACTCCAGCCATTACCAAACCATGCAAGAGAATGAGGAAGCTACCACATGATAGAGCAAACATAAAAAGGGAAGTAATCACTGAACAGTAGTATGGCAATAACATATGTACACACATACAATCCACTAAGTCCAGCCACAACAAGTAGAATCTGTGATTCCAGAGGCAATGTGACACCTGTCCCAAGTACACAGACAACCACAACACCCCCCAATAAATACAAAGATATGTGATAGATGCAACCATGTATCCAAACCAGAGGTTGAGCTCCACCAACTCAGTACTGTCAAAACTAGTCAGGAGGAGAAGGTAACCACATACACCACAAACCCAGTCCCACATAGACCTACCACAACTGTAAACCAAACACATAAACACAGACAAATATTCCCGGAGGCCTTAATTACAAACACACCACACCAACAGAAGCCTCCAAAGCAGATTACAAGCAACCACAACCTTCAAACTTAGCACATGCAATTAATAGTACGCAAAGCTGGTGTGCCAAATAGTCACAGGCCAGAAGGAGAAACAACATGCCTGATACAGTTGTAATAGGTGTCTGTATAGGCAGACACACTGCTGTCCCACTCACCAGACTGAACAAGGGAAAGGGTAGAGTAAGCTTCCTGTAGACTGCCACAAAATGCCACATAACACAAGTATGCAGGTCACCCCAAAGCAAGCAGAAATATGATGCACTCAATGTCCATGCTGGTGTGAATTACCTGAGATGTATCTCCCTGGTCAACATGAAAAGAGACATAGATGGTCCCTCTGAGTATGTACCCCAGGCCGGTATGACACTGGCTGTGTGCAGCATCCAACCCTCACCAAGAATGATGCCACAGTACAAACACAGAATGCTCATGTTTAACAGCTGGCACAGTTACAGCTGTCAGTCAAAGAGGGTCTAATGTCTGTCTGCTTGAGATGTCAAGCATGACAAGCCATGCTGCTGTTCCAGGGATGGCTTACACCTGTTACCCGTGTGCATCTGGATACTGGATAAGGCCTTTGCCGCCTCCATAAAGCCGTATGTAGGCAAGGCCAAAAAGACTACCCACCACTTTAGAAAACATAAGTGGTAGGAAACATAAGGGTAATGCTGACCAATGCCAGATGTGTAAACTGCAATATGCATGCCCGTGAGGCACTTCCCATTATAGAGAACATCGATGTCTGTGCAGTGACAGAAGCCTGCTGCAAGCCTAGTGATAGCACACCAGCACTACTAGGTTATACCACATATCATGTGTTATGGCCCCAACACCTGCACCAAAACATCAAAGGAGGGGGAGTATCCATATGCAGCACAGACACCCATATGGCCAGGTAACTGACAATGCACAAAGCAGCGGAGACCACCCATGTGCACCTAACTGTAGTCAAAACTGCTGTACAGTCTGTAGCATGCGACAGACCACACTCTCACACACAAGAACTCCACCCAGACATCCTGAAGACACTGGACAGTATGAATGTCCCACCAAATACCAGACAAGATACACACAAATTACCACATAGGTGGCAAACCATTATGTATGCAAGGAGTAATCAGGGACCTAGGGACACAGGTCGACAGTAATCTGTCATGTGACATTCACAATGCCAATGTAGCTAGGAAGATTGTTGATATTGGACACCGTATCATGAAAGGATTCACATCTACATCAACAGAGGTCACTGTGCCGCTGTACTGTTCCCTTATCAGACCCATAATCTAGTACAATGACTCATATGGGATGTACCGTACGTGACACCTGCAGCGGTTCAGAAGACCTCATAGTTACCCCACCAACAGGATAAAGGGTGTGAAATATATGTCATATGCTGCCTGGCTGTAGACACCCCAGCTGAATGCAGTCACAGACTGCCTACACAGAGGCATTGTATGTCTGTTGTACAAGGCCATGTCCAACACAGGAGTAATGGACATGCTCCACCACAGGAAATCAAAGCCATTGGAGCTGTGATAGTGACAGATGTCAGCCTCAACACATAATGAAATAAGATGTGCTGGAGGGACAGATACATAACCCAGAGGCTCCCCACACCCAGAAACAGGATCCCAATCCATGGTAGGCAGAGCCCCTCACTGACACCCCTCAACAGGAATATTGCCAAGTGGATGGATGATCGTACATGTATACTGGGGGTCCTCACTGTGTCATGACCAGACAGAGGCACAGTGAAGAAATTCATAAATAGCCATAATAGAACATAGCAAGGGGTGGCGAAAGACACACACACTCTGGCTAGGCTTACTAATGGCCTAGAGTGTATAGCCTAGTATGAACCCATGAACCTATGAAGATACAAAATGTACAGGACACTAAAGATAATCACAAGGCTTACCCAACTGATGGTAGGAACCATGTTGGGCATCCACAGATATGCTCCGAATCACACAGATATTACAAACAACATACCAAACACACACACACATATTGCTAACATACAACCTGTCAGGTGCAGTGCAAACACCCCCCCAGAGTGCAAAATACCTATCCCAGCAGACTGATGGTCCCCTGACATTGCAGATGCTGAGGTAACAGCCATCATCTGCAAAGCAGAACACACAGCAGCAAAGGTATGTGATGGTGTCCTGTGCTGAGGCCAACATGGACTCCAAGAATAATGGAATGCCAAATCACACTACTGCCCAATGTCAGCCTTACCACAGGATATGCACCCAAAGAGCAGTGTACAACAACAGTGGTCCATCACAACAAAGGTGTTGCCTGAATGGATACTGCAAACTACCACCCCAGGATCCTGACAAGCTTGTTCTGCACAGCTATGGAAAGGATCATTATGTACCGCAGACAGAAGGCTATTGTGGACTAACTGATACTGGATCCTACACAGTGTGGCTGTCTTAACTGCAGATCCTGCCCCTAAACATGTTTGACCCATTTGAAGCAGTCATTAAGGTCATTGATGAGGGCAATGTGGTCCACACAGCATAGCTGGACCGTGCACATGCTTCTAGACAATACCGTATGAGTTCAGTATGGATATGTTCACCAGCTTAAATATATACCCCTATGTCAGTAGAAGGGTTGCAAACCAGACCAAGGACAGAACTGACATGGGCAGATATGCCGCATCCATGTCAGACTACAAAGCAGATATGAGTGGCATCCCACAAGGCCTGGTCTTGCCCCCCCCTGTTCTGTATATATGTCCCATAGGTATAGGCCAACATGGAAGGACTGTGACTGAACATGTATGCAGAGGAGTACAAACAGCCCACCATATCCGACCCCAAGCTGACACAAGCAACCCACAAAAGGGCCACCTACAAACAGACAACTGGAGCCATAGCCATGTCAGCAAGCTAATTGCAGAACTGTGTATAGACAACCACCGTGGATATACAGTAAGTGCCCACAAATTACCACACAGGTGTTAACCCATGACGTACCTAACATGTAATGTGAGACCTGGGTACAAAAGGTGATAGATATCCTGCACTGGACAAACATGTGGCTGTAGTGTTCACAGAAACATATACTATATACCCACCCAAACATGAAGGTTGGCAGATGTAGATAAGGGAAACTCACTGTTGCTCTGCAGTCATCCTCCATCAGCGTCAGAAGTGACTACAATACCCCTGTGGGATATACTGCAGCAGACACCTCCATCAACTGTAAAGTCCACAACAGTACCCCACCAGGAGTAGCAAAGAGCATGAACAGATGCCATGTGTTGCCTGAGTAAACAAACTGCAGCCCCACACCGCCATACTGCCCAGCTACAGGCAAGCTGTGCCTGATGTATGAAGCCATGTCCAACCTGGAATGAATGAACATGTTGCACCTTGTACAATCTGAATGGCAGTGAGCTATGCACATGAGAGACCTGAACCCCAACACTGACATACATAGGACAAGCTGTACAGAATGATCCATAACACAGAAGGCACCCCCACTCTTCAGTAAACTCCTGGTACAGGTCAGCCAGAGAGTCACATATCGACATCCCTCAAGAGGAATCCTGATGAGTGGATGGGAGATGGTAGGCTAACCCTGGGTATTACTGTTATGTCAGAGGTAGACGGAGGCACAGATTACTAACCATGACATATGTCATGGCAAACTCCAGTTACAATGTGTGTCGAAGGACAAACACACCCTGTGACTAGCATCAGAAATGGCCTAGGGAACATTGCTAGTGTTTGCCAATGTCCACCCATGTTGTGGAATACACTAGCAATGTTGGACGAGCCTAGTGTAGGTAGTCCATATCTGAACATAATGCAACATGGTCATATGTGCACAACTGGCCCCTACACAGTCTGTTGTGCTCACTATGAAGATGTCAACAGTCATAGGACTAAAGCCCAGGATACTGTCCACCACAGTGAAAGTACTGAACCAGTACACTATACGGTACTACAGTGTTAGGTCATTATGAAAGTATGTTGATAACTGTCTGCAAAGTATCCCATGCAATCCCTGCAGGCACAGTATAATCCCTGTTGTGGCAGACACGAAGCAGTTGGCCAGTTAGTACACAACATGACACCCAACACACAACCATAAATGTGAGATATTGTTGAAGTTCACACACACCCAAATATGTGGTGGACTTCAGAGTGCAACATATGGAAAGCTCACACTGGGCATGCTCGCACACTTAGGCCATATCTCCGTTTAGCAGTTGGCCACACATATCTGGTATTTGTACGTGTCAGTTCAGGAACCAACCACAACACAGCAATCTGCCCAGTGCACACAGTAAATGACTACAGAGACATAAGTGATATAGTGGATCGCCGTCATATGCAAACATCTTCCACAGATACACAAGTTGGTCATAGGAACAGGGAATGCTATGGCAATAAAGACCTGCAAACAGTAGAACAGCACAACAAATATTGTGCATCCGACAATTGAACATATGGGTGTAGAGGTCAATACTAGGCTTGTTGCCCTAGGGAATGACAGCTCAGCCAGAGTGTGCTTGACATCTGCATCCCCAGGACAGTAGGCTACTGTGCCACTGTAAAGTAGGTCACAGAAGGCAACATGTGAGGCTAGTGAGCTGTGCCTCTGTCAAGCAGGGGCACCATGGAGGTCCCAGGGATTGAATGTGCTAAGCCACAGCCATGTTGTCGGTGTGTGCTGGGAGAGGGTTGCTGAGGATCTCTGACAGTAGGTGTCCGTCAATAACAGACTGAGGGGAGCCCTATCTGCATTCTCTGGATGATTCCACTGTCAACACTGTGTTGTAATGATTATGTGTGAATGAAGTGCCGTGCTGGAACTGTTCACAGATGTCCTCCTTCTGTGGGCTACAGCTCTGCAATGTATTAGCTCACTCTGTCTGTTGTACGGCGCATATATGGCTGGTGTACAGCTGACAGATGTCTTGTTGTGGAGCAGTCATGGGTATATGTGGGATAGCATGATCAATGCAAACCGTACACATGTTCATAGAATGCAATTGTCAAGGATTATGCTGAGTGGCCAGTATAGTCCCCCAGCATGGGTCCTCTGAAGTCGTCCACCCCAGTCTTCACAAGTGTAGAGTCTGCTTGTGCTAAATACAGTTTGTGTGCAGTGACAACCTTGCCTGGGAGTGGAGATGGGATATGGATGTCCAGGGAAAGGTGGGTATGGTCAGATATCAACAATGGTGGTCTACCTCTGGTGTGGAACAGTGAGTACCCACGTTGCAGATGGACAGGTGCAATATGTATTCCCCATGTGGCTGTGGTGTGTGGTTCTGCCATAGCACATGGACCCACAAATTGTAGTGGCTGTAGGGTAAAGTGGTAGAGGCCTGAGTAGTTCTCACACACAATATGCCTGTACCTGATGTTAACAACTGGAATGGTGTATGTGAACACCTGCATATCCCGGCACTGTTCCCAGGGAAGCTAAGTGTGTGTCCTGGATATGGGTGTGGTGTTCTGGACTGGTTGTGTTGTGTGTTACAGGTCCTGTGGTCACAAAGCATGGTATAGAACATAACCTGCCAGTGCGATGTGCATACCTGACCCTGACGTAGGTGGCTGCAAATGCATATATATGCTATCCCCCACCTGACAGGTAGTACTACATGTACATACCTCTGTGGAAATAAAGATGTCAGAACCCTATAAATACTGCAGGTGCAGAACAGATGCCCAGTAATTCAGATAGTGCGCTCTGCTAATGCGTCTCCCTCAAGTGTCATAATATAGTTAGGTAGGGGTTTGAATCCTGCAAATGCCCAGTGTGTGTGTGTGGGTGAGTGGGGCTTGTGTGTGTGAAAGGCTGTGAGAGGGAAATGTCCCTTTTGGCAACTGGGAAAACACACTACAGGATGCACATTCCCCTTTCTAAACACTGATGATGTCAGCACCCTATAAGTACAGCAGGAGAAGAAAAACCTCCCACTAATGCGAATAGCGCGCTCTGCTAATGCGTCCGTCTCGAGTGTCATAACATAGTTAGGTAGGGGTTTGAATCCTGTACATGCTTAGTGTGTGTTCAAGACTGTATGAAAGAAGTATCCCTTTTGCCAACTAGAAGAACACACTACAGGATGCACATTCCCCTTTCTAAACACAGATGATGTCAGCACCCTATAAGTACAGCAGGAGAAGGGAAGCCTCCCAATAATGTGAATAACGCACTCTGCTAATGCGTCCGACTCAAGTGTCATAACATCATTAGGTAGTGGTTTGAATCCTGCAAGTATGTGTGTGTTTGGATGAGGGGGGTTAGTGTGTGTGCAATTTTGTGTAAGGGAAATGTCCCTTTTGGCAACTGGGAGAACACACTACAGGATGCACATTCCCCTTTCTAAACACAGATGATGTCAGCACCCTATAAGTACAGCAGGAGAAGGGAAGCCCAGCAGTAATGCGAATAGCGCACTCTGCTAATGCGTCCGTCTTGAGTGTCAGGACATAGTTAGGTAGGGGTTTGAATCCTGCAAATGCTCAGTGTGTGTGGAGGGGGCTAGTGTGTGTGCAAGTCTGTATGAAGGAAATATCCCTTTTGGCAACTAGGAGAACACACGACAGGATGCACATTCCCCTTTCTAAACACTGATGATGTCAGCACCCTATAAGTACAGCAGGAGAAGGGAAACCTCCCAAAAATTTGAATAGCGCACTCTGCTAATGCGTCTCTCCCGAGTGTCATAATATAGTTAGGTAGGAGTTTGAAACCTGTAAATGGCATGTGTGTGTGTTTGGATGTGGGGACTCTGTGTGTGTGCAATTCTGTATGAAAAACATGTGCTTTTTTTAAATCAGGGGATCACACTACATGATGCACATTACCCTTTCCAAACAGTGATGATGACAGCACCCTATACATACAGCTGGAGAAGAGACATCTGCCAGTACTCAGAATAGCGCAACCTACTACAGCATCACTCTCAAGTGCCATAACATATTAGTTAGGGGTTAGAAACCTGCAAGTGGCAAGTGTGTGTGTGTGTTTGGAGCTAGGGAGTTTGTGTGTGTGCATTTCCGTATGAAAAACATGTTAGTTTTGGCAATCAGGAGATCACACTACCTGATGCACATTACCCTTTCAAAATACTGATGATGTCAGCACCCTATAAATACAGCCAGAGAAGAAGAACTATCTAGTAATCCAAATAGTGCACTTCGCTAATGCGTTTCTCTCATGTGTAGTGACTTAGTTAGGTAGGGGTATGAATCCTGCAAATGGCAGGTGTGTGTGTGTGTGTAAATGCAAGTGTGAGAGAGCAGATCCTTTTGGCAAATACTACAATACACCAGATGCTGCATATTCCCCCAGTAAACACAGGGGATGTCACCACACTATCAGCACAGCCAAACAGGGCTAGTTGGCTAGTAATGCCAATAGTGCGCTCTGCTACTGTGTCTATTACCATTGTCAGAGTACAGATAGGTATGTTTTGGTAACCTACAACTGCCACGTGTGGTTGTGTCACACATTATGACCTTGTGTGGGTCTTTGTACATAACAATGCATGCCATTGCCTAAACCAGCAATGGCATTGCACACATGATGTACGTGTGTGACACATACACATAAATACCTGTGACCTGCAGTAGTTACCATGTCTGACACATGCCTCGAGTGGATAAATGGTATTTGCAATGTATACCAATATGACTGTGTCTTACTGTGCAGGGGCCACGCGGTATGTGTCTATACAGTGTGGGTGTATATGGTAAAATACCTACAACAGGGGATACACATCTGGTCTGGGCCATATAGTGTACATGTAGTCGATGTACAGGTGCTGCATGTTCCCACCTGTTGTGGTAGTGGTAACATGTCATTCCACTGCAATTCAGTGACCACATGCTGTGAACCCTTCAACTAGTGTGTTGTAGCTACAGTAATGCTCACGCACAATGTTTGGCTGGATGCAGTCCAGCCATATAAAGACAGTTCTTGAGACTGTCATATTGCCAGTGTTGTTATGGAGGATAGGTGGTCTTCCTGTGTATGGGAGGGTTGTGTGTACCAGGCTATGAACCAGATGACAGTCCGACACACTGTTAGCTGCACATGATTAGGCCCTGATGCTTTGTGCTGTGCCAACAACCTGGAGGTGTGTGTATCTGTGGTGCCTTGGGATACCACCCCCCTGTCCATGTGTGTTACATGTGTAGGGGACGACAGGCATGGTATGGGGCATAACCTGTCAGTGATGGGTAACACCTGTGAGCCATGAATCAGGACTCTGGTACTGCACAGACATTGCAGTTCACCGTGCTGAGGACAGTGTCCGGTGCATGCATCTTGCAGTGTACACTGCTGTTGTTGTGTAGCAGCACTGTTAGTGTCCTAACCTGTGTGATACCCACGGAGGTGGCTATGTAAACCGTGTCCTGCAGCATAAGGCAGTATGTGTGTACCAAGGAGCTTTGCAAATATACATCGGGCAATGGGTGTCACGTGCAAGATGACCCTTGCACATCATTGTGGCTTCCCTAGCATGTAAGCACATGTTGACAGCCAGCGGATACCCTATGAATGACATTGGAGACTGAGCATAATGTAGACATACAACACCCTTCCCACATATAGTGGTAACATACCTGGTGAGGGTATGTTGGCAACCAAGATCAGGCTCATACTGGCCTGTGCCACATGCTGAGAGATCCATTCTGTGTTCCCTATCATGTAGTCCAGGGAGGTATGTCTCAGGTCAGCCATACTTGCATGGTCAATGAGTGAGTCATATGTGTCCATGCCTCTGACTGACCTGTATGCATGTGTTCTGTGGTGGACCATAGTGCGGCATATCACTGTGACCTTCACCAGATACAGCCTGTTGAGCGGGACCCCAGTGCAGCACCCAAGACAGGTACCTGACACGTCTGTAGCAGGTGTGTTGTGTAGCCCTACAGGCTGTGAGTGTGTGGCACACAGGATGTGTGTGCCATGTGTGGCATGTGCTCTGTTCCGACGGAACATATGCCTGTGTGCCAGCTGCAGAAGTGTGTGATGCTCAGGCAAGATGCTATTCTGAGTCCCCACATATGCCCCAGTGTGTTCAGCATGCTGTCAGTGCGTGTCAATGTCTGACTTGTATTGTAGTGACTGTAATATTTTTTATTTATTTATTTATTTATCTTACATTTGTTGACCGGGATAGTCCGACTGGATGCATGTCCATTTTCAGCGGAGGCCCGGGGAGAAAAGCTCCAAGGGTAAGCAGATACAGCATTACATAATACCAGCATTACATATTACAAACAGATTATTTACAGAGATTACATAAGTAAGCAAGTTAAACATGTTCCACAGGTTAAAGTTAGTCCTGAGCACAAGTCAGGATTAAATTAAATTACACAGTAAACTGGTTAACAGATTTTACACATTCGAGTTAGCCAGGCTTGATACATTGACATAGCCAGTTAAGTGACAAATGTTGTTTGAGTCTAGTGTTAAATTGACCTAAGGTGGAAAGTAAGGTAATATCAGCTGGAAGTGAGTTCCAGGATCTACTTACAGAGTTTGCAAAGAGAGAATCACCGGCTGTGTTATTAATTTTGCTAGTCTGAATTAGTAGTTTGTTAGAGGATCGAGCGGTCTAGGATTGTTATAGGGGGTGATAATATTTGAAGTGCAGGAGTATTGTCCGGATTATAGAGGATTTTATAGGCCATAATCAGTTGGTTATACTGTATTAGGCTAGGTAGTTCAAGCCAACCAAGCTGATTTAGATTGATGCAATGATGTGTCCTAAAAGGCAGCCCAGTGACAAACCTGGCAATGTGGTTGTAGCAAATTGAGTGTTTGTTAAGGACAGTCTTGTTCATATTCGAGAGTAGAGGGGATGCATACAGAAGGGTTGAAAGAAGGTGTGAGCGTGCTATGGCAATTTTAGCTGGAGGGGTTAGGAAGGCTTTTATTCTGTAAAGTGACCCTAGTTTTTTATTGATGGTTTTGATAGTTTGGTTAACATGTAGGTCACATTTGAGATTATTGTCTATGATGACACCTAATAGTTTAGTAGATGGGTCAGGGGAGATTATTGTGCCATCATTTGATTTTATGGTAAAGGTGAAAGTGGTAGACCTACGTGTTGGTGAAATAACAGCAGTTTAGTTTTTTTGGAATTTAGGATCAGACGATGTTCAGAAAGCCAGTTTTCTATTGTATTAAAGGTGGTCTGGGTAGCTGACCATAACTCTACTGGAGATGTGGCTGAGCAAATCAGAGTAGAGTCATCAGCATATTGGATACAGCTGACTTTTGGGATGACAGTATAAAGGTCGTTAATGAAGATGGAGAATAGCAAGGGCCCTAGTATAGAGCCTTGTGGTACTCTGAGGGTGTTAGGTAGAAGGTTAGAGAGTTTGTTCTGCCAGAGGCCAGCCTGCTGTCGACCATGCAGGTAGGATTGAAACCATTGGAAGGCTCCAGTATCTAGACAGAATGTTTGCAGGGTGTGGATTACAAGTTGGTGATCAACCATATCGTATGCCTTGGAAAGATCCAAAAAGAGAGCTGAGGATATATAATTATTGTTGCAAGTATGGTTTATGGTGTTAGTAAAGGCTAGAAGGCCTGAAGTAGTGCTGTGATGAGGATGGAAGCCATGCTGAGTGTCTGCCATAAGGCGATTTTGGATTAGGTGGTGCATGAATTGTCTATGAATAAAGTTTCCATAATCTTTGCAAGTGGAGAGAGTATAGCTATTGGCCTATAATTGGAGAATTCAGTAGAGCTGCCTCCTTTGTGAAGTGGGATTACATAGGATATTTTCCAGATGGTGGGAAATTTAGCTTCTACCATGGTTCGTTTGATTAGTTTTGAGTCGGGGTAAGCAATAGCATCAGCTGATTTTTGTAGGTACTCGGCAAGGAGTTGATCAGCAGAAAGTGTAGTGGGTTTTACTTTTTCAATCAAGGTACGGATAAGTGAAGTGGCGACTGGTTGGAAGCTGAACGCAAGTAGGTTTCTAGGGGTGCTACTTTCAGGACCAGGGGAGCTAGGAGGTAGATGGCTAGCTAGGGCTTGAAATGTCTCAGTAAAGAATTGGTCAAAACTATCAGAAACATCTTCAGGGGTTTTATCAATAGTAGCAGCAGGGATTGGGGTTGAAGTTTGTCCAGGATGTAGTATATATGACATGCCACCTGACAGGGTATGGCATTACTGGGTTCAGAGAGCTCAGTCCCCAGATTGGCTATGTGGTGGCATCCCACACATGTGTTGTACGTTCCTGGCCAATGGTGATGGCTGACTGCATACATGTGGCAGCTGTGACATTGCCACATGACTCACATAAACCACAACTGGACCATAGAGGTGATTCACAGGTTACCTTTGCACATGCTACCCTAGTAGTGTGATTGCCATGGTGAGTACCAACACATAGGGCCAATGAGGAACAACATACTGAAGGTGTGTATGTGTGGGTGTACTGCTACTGTTTCATAGCACTGGCATATATGACTGCACACGTGGGTAAATGCCAGGTAAGACATGTGCAATGTGTCACAGGCAACGTACATGCGTACAGGACAGACAGTGACGTTCTGTCATGTGTAAAGTTGACATACGTATCGTGCGCTATGCAGATGTCACTAGGAGTCTACAGAAGCACTGTAACTCTGCATTGCAGGTGTAAGCAGTGTTCCAGGGAACCCCAAGCGAACATGCATGCAAACAAAGCTACAGTAAGCAGGGCTGAAAGTAGTGCATTGTACAACAAAGAATGGGTAACAATAACAGTAAGTAACAATGCAAATATGTAGGCACTATCAACATGTACCCAGGAATACACAGCGCAGATGCCCATGGTAGAACTGATATTATGTCATAGTTAATTGTGATTTGGATTACATTGGTACTGCACACATATCTACATGCGCAAACATCCACATTGCATAGTCGTTGTGGGCAACTTGACACCATTACTGTACATGTCCACCATTGCATATCACTACTTGCGTTAGATTCCCCCCTGTGCTACCCATATATGCGGCTATCTGTTGACATCCTTACCACCGGCATGCAATTATGTGCAGCTGTTACACTTTGGTATGTACTATGGGTGCAGATAACAATTCAGGACATTCATACAGTTACTGCATCAGGCATGCTGAGATATACACACAGTCATAGCAGCACACTGTACTGTTACCAACATGATACTACTAATACACTTCTATGTAGTCACCCTGTGCATCAGCAACATGTTTACCTGTTCCCGCAATGATGTTGGAGATTGCAGGAGGTGGCACAGTGTCATCATATGCACAGGGTGTGAATTAGGTATGCCTGAGTCAGCCACTGATACCACCATTTGACATGTGTGTGTATGTGTGTCGGTGAGGGGCAGCAGTACAGGGTGGGGCAGTGTTGGTGCAGTGTGTGCGTGTATGTGGTCACCCTAGGTGTTAACATTTCGCATGTGTGTATGCACGCACACAGTTCCACCTCATGGCTGCCATATACAGGGGTTTGTGGACAGCCACAGACTGCACCTGGCAGGTCATACAGATCAGTGTCTGTGGGCACTGACACGGTACCTGTGCCTGGCAGGGGTGCTATGGACCGTATCCAGTACTAAGCCAGACTGGGTACTGTCATTAGAAGCAGGAGTGTGTTGACTGGACACAGGTCCCTGTTGGGACTGTCCAGAGCCACGTGCACATGGTCTCCTGGGGCGTTCCGATGACAGCACAGACCCAGCATTGCTGGGGCTGCTGCTGGCACTATGGGGGCGTGCGCAGGCCTGTTGTCATCCGTGCCGACTGCCAGCTGCTGCTGTTGCTGGCATACGGCCACGTCGACGCCGCAAACGCCCACCATTGCCCTGGCTCATGGACATTTGGTTATGGAACTGCTGTAATATGTCCCCACAACGTCTGTCTATGACATTGGTGAAATTACAGATAGCATCCGCGATGTCACGCATACTGTCAGTCATGGCTGTGTGACATGCTCTCAGCTCCCTCAGACCCTGTCTGGTGTACCTTTCCATACGCGACTGTGCCTGCATGACAGTCCGAAACATAGCTGAGGTTAACAGACCTCTTTGGGCACGTCGGCCAGAGGCAGTACAATCACGGATGCTCCCACGAGAACCCATGGGCAACTGTCTGTGTGGTACCATCGCAGGACCCTGCCGATGGCTGCTCTGTGGGGATGCATGTGCCACAGGTACCACATTACCCTGGTCAATGCCCACTGTATCCTGTCCATCACCTATGGACAATGGTGACAAAGGGTGTACTGGCAGGATGACTGTGCGCAATGATGGTGTTAGCTGTGTACTGTCAATTGGCTGACCAATGGCGGACCCTGACACACCTTCCTGTACCATTACACAAATATCATCATTACCAGTACCTGTGGCACCAGATTCAGATTCCCTGCTGCAGGACACCAGAGCAGCACCAGAACTTGTGGGAGGAAGACAGGAAACACAGTTTACAGTCTCCAGACATTGTTACCAGTGATACACTTATGCACACATGCACACATGCACACATGGACACATGCACACATGCACACATGGAAACAGGCAAACATGCACACATGGACACAGGCACACATGCAGACATGCACACGTGGACACATGCACCCAGGCACACATGCACACATGCACACATGCACACATGCACACGTGGGCACATGCACACGTGGACATATGCACGCATGGACACATGCACACATGCACACATGCACACGTGGTCACATGCACACATGCACACATGCACACATGCACACATGCACATGTGGACACAGGCACACATGCACACATGCACACATGGGTACAGGCACACCTGCACACATGCACACCCCGCAGTATACACACAGAGCACTACTGAGTTACACTAGTGTTACTAGCACTATCAGGACTATTATAGGTATTGTTAAACACACTCACCAGCATGGATGGCCTGCCTTGCTGTAACCCTGGAGGGACCTGCAAAAATGATGAGATTAATGTCAGTGGGCACAACTGTGCCATTGATATTGCATATGATACAGTGCAGTAGTACACCAGTTGCCTTTCACACGTCAGCTGCTGATACTGCCAGTATCACACATGCACAATTACATACAATGATGACAGATACATACCATGGACACACCTTACACATGCATAAACTAACAGTGTACAGAACAGTCAAGTGTACATATGGCATATTACCTGCATGCTCCATGTCGTGCTGCTGTGTGGATCCAGCCTCCATCATGATGCAGGTGTACTGCTGTTGCTGTTCTGGGGCTGGAGCCACAACACTTAGGAGTAGCCCCTCCAGTCTGGTGAGGGGGGGATGTGTGGCCACCCCACCTCCTGTGGCAACCTGTTGCCTGTGGATATCTGATGCATGCTGATGGACACTTCTGATTAAATCACTGCAGTGATGTTGTACCTGCTCATATGTCCTATTATGCGTGCCAATATCATTTACCCTACGGACAAGGTCTTGCCACAGTGCAGCCCTCTCCTGCTGATTCTGACTGGTGCGAGAAAACAGGATGTCATACTCCTGCACCAGGCTCTGGTGTATCTCCTCATCTTCCGCTGCAGAGTAGGTGGGATTATGCTGACGCGCCATCTCCCTGGAAAAGAACACAAGCAGGATATCAGCAGACTATGTCAGCAATATATGGCACACATACTATACATGATACTCATGTGTAGTGATATACTACTACTCCCATATGTTGCATGTGTGTGTGTCGTGGTGGATACACAGCTACATGGCCAGATATCAGTGCTCAGCCAACACCTGTGCAACAATACCTGCCACATTCCACACAACATAGTAGCATGCCCCATCGGTCAGCACACACACTGACAGGTCCAATGCACAACCTCACTCTGGGGGTTCATCCCAAGGTACTGTATGTGGGATGCCATCCACTAGTGTGATGTGGACACAAGTTACTCGGCCTGGATATACATATCCCACCACCACCACCAGCACAGTAGACTACTTTGATATGTATGTGATTAGACAGTTATTCACTTGTTAGGACTGAGATGGTATCCATGCAGCACATTGGGCCAGTGGAAGCCACAACCCACACTGCTGACCCCTTTGCAAATGCTTACCACGGACATGCCACAGATTGCATGGAACTTGCACACACATTTCTAACCCAGACCCTATGCACAAAGGTTAGGCATCCTGTCCGGTGGACCCCAGACAGAGGCAGATTGTATAACAATAGCAGGAGGCTACTGCAGGACAGAGCAGATTCACATTAAGGGAAGGCATCTGTGGTCAGCACTGGTACTACGCTACGTTCCCTCATAACAACGGCCACAGCCTACTCTGGGAGGGAAATGGCCACAAACACTATGGATAACCACAAGGCCTTCTTCAGTTATGTTACACATATGGACCAAATGCCTCAGATATGTTCTGTGTTAATACACACCTACTTAACATTCACCAAACACACAGATATTGGCAACATTCTTGCAGACAGGTTCGGTGCATGTATCCCCCCTCCTTCTCCCCCACCAGTTGAAATAGTTATCACAGCTGTATGTAACCTCCCTATCATCTCACATGTCCAGGTGAGGGCCGCCCTCAGCAAAGCAGAACACACAGCATCACTGTGACCTCATGGTATCCCTGGATGTGTGCTACCTGCACTCCAAGAGGACATACAACCGCATATAACACTGATAATTTATCTTGGCCATACTACAGGATATGTACCTGGACAGTGGCATACAGCAACAGTGGTCCCACACCACTAAGGAGGCACCTCAACTGACCCTGGGAACTACCACATCATATGCATAACCAGCCTGGTCTGCTAAGCTATGGAATTATGCAGTATGGGATGCATATGCAGTGATATCGGGTACCTGCAGACACTTGTTCCCAGCCAGTGTGCCTTTGTGATGGGCTGATCCTGCCTTTTGAACCTGGCTGACCTTTCAAAGCAGTCACTACAGCCATTGCTGAGGGCAACGCACAGACAACTGCTGCCAGGATCATGGCCTAACACTGATTGACATGTAATGTATAGTCATCCCCTTTTGGTGAAACTACGTACACACAACATATCACATGGACATACCTATAGATACAGACCTATGACACATTTGGAGGGTTCACAGTATGAACACTATTAACCTGCTACTTTGCATTACCTGTGTTTGTCGCAGCTGGTTGCGTTACCACTGCTTCTGATTCCTGCTGCTACTGTCACTGCTGACAGCTTAGAGTCACAGTGTGGCGTGTTTTTTTTTTTTTTTCTGTCTCAGTTTGTCTCTCTCCCTCTGTCTGCTTCCAGACAGTGCAATGAATGTATTGCATGTGTGGAGTGTTAGTACAGGATGCTTTTGTAGGTATCTGCATAGGTCCATGTGATGGCCTCTGCACCAATTGTAAGCCAGCATTTGCTAATTGCATACAGCCAGTTGTGTACTGATTGCAGTTCTCACTGTGATTTCAGGTCAGTGCTATAAAAGGGTATGTGAGATAGGCGTTGCCCTTTCAGATTGTAAGGATGGGGACCATGCTGGTATGCTGTGGACACTGTTCTGTGAGTGTAAAGGTTAGTATCTCTCTCATGATTCAGGCTGTGTTGTAGATTCAAATTTCTCCATTCCTCTCTCCTGTTCCCTGTAGTAAGTGTGTATGCACAATGACACCTACAACTATACATAGATATATATTAATATATATATATATGTACATATACATACATTTATATATGCACATTAACTGACATTATTACCTACAAGCTACCAACTAGCATGGCTGTTTCTGTTCACACACTACTATTATGGGAATACAGTAGTTTTGACTGTAATTCTACATGACATGCTTTGGGTACTACACATCCTATATTCCCTTTACATTCATCCCTACTATTACATGTTATATTTATTTTAGCACAATGTTCTTGTATAAGAGTCATGGCTTAGTGGTAGGTCATACAGACTACTGTTTCCAAGGTCCTGGGTTCGGGACTGACAGTGGGATTTTATTTTGCTTTTGAACTGAGTACAGGACCTGTCAATCAAAGTGACTAAGGCACTTTTAAGCAGTTGTAACCGGGTTAGAGCTGGTTTGCGCGGAGCTCACGCATGTGCACTGGCAGTTAGCTCCACGCACACCCACTTACAACCGCTTAACAGTGCTTACTCTGGCGCACACCCACGCTATTTTATTTGAAAGAAATGAAAATGGGGAGACAGGAAAGTGGTGAAAAAGTGGTCACAAAGAGGGTAAGACAGTAGGGAAACAAGCTTGGGATTTGCAGGAGGGATGTAGGTAAGGCCCATAGATGCCCATTTCTTCATCAGCAACAGCTGTGCATATGTATGTAATTTGGTGTGACATTTGAAACCTTCCACCCCTGAGAGAGGTGTCAGGACAACAATAATACTTGTTGTACAGCCAATTGTAATTGATAGTTTCCATGTCCAGCAGACATGTGTGTGGAATGGGCAGCTATGTATGGGGCATAATTTTTTGTGGGTACAGAGTGCCCTTTTTTTTTTTTTTTTCAGGTGAGAGTGGTATGTCAGGTGAAGGAAGTCGGTACAGCTGGGGAGGTAGGTTGGGTAGGTAAACAGACAAGACAAACAAGACGCATACAGGGGCGGTGTATGACACGTGTGGGGGGGGGTTACACAATTGACGGGGACGGAGGTTTGGATATCCAGAGCCCATGAGCCCACAGATGGCAACAGTGGAACTGATATCCCCACCCATAGGCAGTTGCCACTGTTCCTTCACTGCCCAGGATGGGGCTGTGCTGGGGGCTATGTAGGCTGGGCAACAGGCATGCCCGTAAGTTGTGCCACCCGTGCCTCAAGCTGGCGTAGGGGCTCGAGAACAGAGTCCCGAATCTCCCTATGCACCACAGTCCGGACACTACGGAGGGTGAGTGGTGGTTCTCCTCCAGCCACACTTGCAGAGGGGGGGCGAGCTCCATCCCCTGCAGCGCTTCCACCGCGAGGTGGCACAGGGCCACCGGAGGAGGGTCCAGACTGGGCACTAGTGCCAGGTTCACTCGCCAGCTGAGGTGGGAGAGGTGGGTCCGCTGGAACCCGCCTTCCCTGTCGTCCTATGTTTTGCATTATGTCATGACAGTTTGGGTTAGTGACATATAATACCATTCACAATTAGTTGTAACAGCATGCATTAGTATTCCCATTAACCAAACACCCAGATATTCACACCATTGAACAGCGAGCATAACACATGCATAATTTGAACAGCAATACACAGTCCAACAACATGCAGGGTTGATTGATGGCAACAGGCCATCAGGTTTGGATGTATGAACAGGGCAGATGCATCAACGGACATGCAAATATATATGACCCAACAGGACAAACGTCCAGGGGTGTTAATTGTGATTGCACATACCATTTTCACGTGGAATGGGTTATATGTGGTTATAGGGTGGGGTGAAGAAAATAATATTAACACCTTCAAATACCAATACATATGCTGTACATTTCTAATAGCTGCACATATATACACACTACTGTTCTAACTACAGTTTCCTATATGATAACTATTTCAACTTGGTGATAGGACTGTTACTGCAACACCAATATACATTTTATTGTTCTTCATACACATTCATATCTAGCTTTGTTCAGCTACATCATCCTGCTACATTTGCTTTATATAGCTGTAGACAAGTGTGGATGTTTGGTATATCAGACAATCATACTATCTGCATATTGCAGACTGAGAGCAACATATCCAGATTTTGGGATACACATTCCAGATGCAGCAACACTTTGAACAGATTTCGCTGTTTGGTTTTGATTCTCACATGCATTTCATTCTGTCTTGACTGCAGTATACTTTATTCAGGGGTTATTACTACTGTATTGCTGGATTGGGTTATATGTGGTTATAGGGTGGGGTGAAGCAAATAATATTATTTATTTTATTTTATTATTTATTTAACATTTGTTGACCGGGAATGTCCGACTAGGTTCCACAGATCCTGTTTTCAGCGGAGGCCCGGGGAGAAATGCTCCAGAAGCATATCTTTAGAATGTGGGAGTGGAGGAAACCCACGCACCCACGAACGCAGGGGGAGAACATGCAAACTCCACACAGAAGGCACCCCAGCCGAGAATCGAACCGGAGAACCTCTTGCTGTGAGGCGACAGCATTAACCGCTGCACCACTGCACCACACCTTCGAATACCAATACATATGCTGTACATTTCTAATAGCTGCACATATATACACACTACTGTTCTAACTACAGTTTCCAATATGATAACTACTTCAACTTGGTGATAGGACTGTTACTGCAACATCAATATACATTTTATTGTTCTTCATACACATTCATATCTAGCTTTGTTCAGCTACATCATCCTGCTACATTTGCTTTATATAGCTATAGACAAGTGTGGATGTTTGGTATATCAGACAATCATACTATCTGCATATTGCAGACTGAGAGCAACATATCCAGATTTTGGGATACACATTCCAGATGCAGCAACACTTTGAACAGATTTTGCTGTTTGGTTTGGATTCTCACATGCATTTCATTCTGTACTGACTGCAGTATACTCTATTCAGAGATTATTACTACTGTATTGCTGGATTCATGACACTTTCTCACACTCTCTCACTTGTTTTCATTTTACTATTCAGGATGGTACTTACTTCTAGGCTTTATTGACATGTTTTACCTGTAGTTATTACAATCCTTTCCAGTAGTCTCACTTCTGTCATGTTTCAGTATTTCAACAGGGATATATTTCACACATGTGATTTCATCATCTTCTGCAGCTATACTTTTCAGCCTGCTGCAGGTTGTGCACTATTTTCTTACAGGTGGGGCATTTTTATTTCAGAATTTATGTCAGACATTTTCATTTTTCTGTTTGGCTTACAGGCTGCAACACACTTTTGTAATCAAGCAATACTTGCAAATACTTTCACACTGTTACTTGCACATTTTATTCCTTAGTGACTACACTGCACTCTTTTGCTGACTGTCATACTTTTATATTTCTTTACAGTTACTGGTAGTGGATTACTGACCTGCCTGGTGGAACAACTGCACCAGCCTATCGCCATAGGCTCTGCGGTTCACAGAACGGACACCTGCAGCTGTAATATAAATGAAGTAATATTGGAATACACATCTCCATAATATCAGCTAGTTTAATTTCTTACATACATAATTAAATGTTACTTACTCAGTAGTGGGGCGTTGGGCATTTGCCGGGCCTCCTGGATCCAAAGGTTCAATTGGTCCTGCTTGCGTCTCTTCAGGTCCACATGGTGGTGACGGACCTGCTCACCAGTCCTTGGAATCCCTGTGGCACTGGTGAGATCATGAGCCAACCGGTCCCATGCCTCAGCCCTGTATGCTCCCCACAGGACCTGGCCCTGCATGAGTTGGGCCTCATGATTGTGGACTAGGAGCCAGACCATGTATCTGGACTCCTCCATGCCCCATCTCTGTGCTTGAAAGCAACTACCCTCTCCTACTCCTGTCATTCTGGCTGCAGTTCAATTCTACAATCGTTTATGCTGTGTATTCCCACCTATGGGGCTTATATAGTCCATTTTTCCCGCACATATCTGTGATTGGCCATTTTGGAATTGTATCAACTTCAGTAAACCTGCATTGTCATGCTCCAGTTTGTATTCATTCCTATATATTAGCTATTATTGCATTGATAGGTACTGCTATCCTGGCTTAGTGGTTCAGTACCTTGACTATGATGTATAGTATCCTGGGTTCGAACCTGGCCACTACTTTTTATTTTTTATGACTGTCTAGACAAGCTGAGGGGTGTGTCTGTGTAAAGGCGTTTGGATACGGCTTGCTCAATGTTGCCCGTTGGTTAGCTTGTTTGCGCGGTGCGCAGCTTCGCGCAAATGGGGTACACTGGTTTAAGCCTCATTTGGCTATCAGCACGCATATTACGCTCACCTCAGTTAGGGGCACATAGATTTAGTGTGTTAAACCACTACTCAGCTACGGGCACTCATTTTGCACCAGTTAAACCACTGCTCACCTACGGGCAGATGCACTCACCTTGTTAAACTGTAGCTCAGCTATGGGCACATCTGGCATTTTTTATTGTTTTGTTACCTCACATTTCTTCAATATAAATGGGCTATTTCATTACATTTTACATAAAATGTGATTTTATGTGTACATATTTGTCAGGGACTTGTTTTGTGCTTATTTTGCTAAAAATAATAATTGGTGTTGTGGGGGCTTGAACCATGAATGCCTGCTCTTCAGCCAACATCTCTATCGCTACGCTATTGCTTCTTGGCTTACTTTGCATATTTAGTTCTTATATGCTTTCCCACTGACTGCTAACTGTAGCTGCGCTACGGGCACACCAGCAAACGAAAGACTCACGGTTAAACATCTTTACAATTTAAAAAAAAAATTATGTGATGTTCATTTGTACATTTTATGTTCGTAGTCTGTGGGGACATGTGTTGTGTTGTGTTTATTCACATTTCCATGGACTCTGGTGTGGGTGTTTACTTTGGGCACTTTTACTCTTCTGGGGGCGTGCCCGCTTACAGGGCTCGGCCTACGGACACGCCCCCTACTGTCTTACACGGACCGTGTTAGCCTTAGGTGTGATTCAGCATGCTCTCATGAATATGCAGAGCATGCTTACATCACTCCGTTTAACTGCAGCCTCCGTGTATGAGTTATAACTCTTACACGGAGGCTTCATGAATCCTGCCCACATTATTTTAATGTTAGAATAATTGAATACCACTGTCAATAGTCTTTATATTAATATCATGTATGTATTAGACCATTACTCTATATCATTTGTATTCTTAAAGTAGAGATTTATTAGATCTCTGCATATTAGATTATTTTCATATGTTGTCTCTATTTTAATTGTAATGTTTTCCTTAAAAGTCTGTGTACTAGAGCAATGCTATATGTATTTTTATTTTCATTGTTTGGAACTTTTCTTCCTGGGCCTTCTGCTCAAGAAAACTAAATCTCTCTTTGTGTGTGTGTGTGTGTGTGTGTGTGTGTGTGTGTGTGTGTGTGTGTGTGTGTGTGTGTGTGTGTGTGTGGTGTGTGTGTATATATATATATATATATATATATATATATATATATATATATATATATATATATATATATATATATATACATATATATATATATATATATATATATATATATATATATATATATATATATATATATGTATATATATATATATATATAGTTTCACTTTATAATCTCAGAATACTAAAATACCAAATTTTAGTGTCTTGAGACAATAAAGCTGAAAACTCAAATAAATGCCACCCACAACCGCGAAATTCAAAATCGCGATCATACACGTACACACACCACCACACAAACAAGCACACATACACCTACCTAATGACACTACAGCAAACAAAACAACACAAACACAAAATAACAAACACACCTACCCTACCTATAAGCAGGGGGGCAAGCCCCCCTGCACCCCCACACCACACTACTTATATATACTAACTCTGAGGTTGCACTAAACACAGAAACACATAAAACCCACCACTACACACAGTCACACACACTAAAAATCCTTATCCAACACCCTTTCAAAAACACCATTTACCTGAATCCCCAGGTAAAGCCACAAACAGCACCGCACGTCACGAACGTGCCAATACAAATGCGGATTCGACATTTCCGTATATTATGCAGTTTCGCATAACTGTACTTTTGGCTTTACAGTCTCGAAATTCAGTATTTTAGTATTTCAAGATTATAAAGTGAAACCATATATACTGTAAATATATATATATTATTTTATATATCTAAGTATATGTGTGAGTGTTTATGTGTAATCCATCTGAGATGAGGTATTTCGGCTTGATCAAGGTTAGGCTGCAGTAAGGCAGCAATAGGACGACAGAGGTGTTTGGCCAGATGGAAAGGTGAAGCCGGGAGTAGCTAGCAGTAAACCATTGTGTAACTTGTGCAAGCTTGTGTTACTACAAGGATGTAGAATATGCCCCTTCCATCTTGTCATGCACTCCTGGAGTTGGTGTACATAAACTAGCAATGGTGCAAGGGAGGTGGTGCAAGGTGACTTGTACCACCTGCAAAAAATGCTAGGATTGGTTTTATTACTGGTAATTTTTGCAATAAGTATAAAAAGTGTTTATGTCTGATAGACAACCTATCCGTTTTGTTTTCTGTCACTTTAATCAATCATCAATCTTTTTGCAACTCTTATGGGTCATCATCCAACACTTTCTGGCCTTCACCAGCTTCCCAGCAATGACTGTGTGTTTTTTTAAGATAGTAGTCCTTCCCTTTAGGTGGGAGAGCCGTGGCCTGTGTCTGTAGTGGTCACTGTAGTGGGCAGTATACCTCCTCATGCACTTGCATGCTTCCGTGACCATCTGAGGAAGGCTACCTCCTTCTCAGCTTGGTCTACTGAACACATTTATTTTTATTTATCCTTTGTTGACCAGATTAGTTGCTCTAGGGTAGAAGCCTCTTTTCAAGGAAAATTTGAGATTATATTTATACTTATTAGGGGAAATATGGCCAAGGAGTGAAATGTCTCCGACTGTTTTCTGTAAGTGCAGTAGGATATTTTGCATCCACTAAGCAGCTGCCACCTCAGGCAAATGGGGAATTAGTTAGACATGTTATCCAAAAATACCACACCCCTGTGCTGCACTACAGTGTCAGTAATGAAAAACAAATCCAGTCATCCGATCCGGGAATAGAACCCACAGCTTTCTGATCTGCCACCATCAGTAAGAAATGTGCTACTTATTACACCACTGACACTTGCCACTCACTTGTCAAAAGACTGTCCCCAGATGTCACCATCCATTTTGTGATGGATTTCTGAATAGCCCTATACTGCACCCTCACCTCCCCAATGATAGGCATCCACACCCGCTTCACACCAGATGCTATAGGTACCACTTTCACTAACTGAACTTGGGTCACTTGAGCCATTATCAGGGTTTATCACTCAAGCAGAGTAGAGCTGGTGTTTTTTTACTGTATTGTATGGTCACGAAATACTCTGTGTCTACCTATCTGTGTTTTTATCTCTCTGTCTGTCTATCTAGCCATCTTTGTATATTATCTCTGTCAGTTATTCAAAAAGAAGCAGCTTGTCATTGATCTAGAAGATCTGTGGGTTCTATTCCCATGCCAGGTGATTTGATTGTTTTTCATATTCAAACACATTCAAAAACTGTGAAAACTAATAACCTCATGCATATCAAAACTAGCCCTAAGTGGAGACATCCACCCCAACCCTGGCCCTACCAACTCCAACCCCAATCCTCATAATCAGACTATAAACCACAACTTCTCCCATATTACAACCAATAGAAAGCCAAGTGACTTCCTTCTACTAAGCCTAAATATTAGAAGTATATCCAACAAAGTCCATGAACTCCATGCCACCATAGACTTGTACTCCCCAGATATAGTCATCCTGACAGAAACCTGGCTAAAACCTCACATTACCAGTGAGCAAATACTCCCTACAGGTTACGGCATACTAAGAGTAGACCGGCTAAACAAAAAAGGAGGTGGTGTAGCTATAATATTTAAACAGCATCTAAACATCCAGATCTTAAAATCATCAGCTCCACAAATAGGCAATGAAGAAATAATATATACCAACCTCAAAATAAACCAAAACAAAACCATCAGCATAACTGGATGCTACTTCCCACCTGGCCAAAACATCCCTCCACTAGAAAACCTCCTCAGCTAGTCTACCCACCATCTCCCCCAAGAAACTATCATTTTAGGTGATTTCAATATTGACTGGCAATCCTGTTCTGGCAACCATCCAACCCATCATGTAAACCTTCATGGCTTCACCCAACTAGTCCAGTTGCCAACCAGGATAAATAAAAACTCCAGCAAGCACACTACCCTGGATAGGATACTAGTCAGTAAGAGCCCTCAGTCATATATAACAAGCTGCTTATCAGATAGCCTCAGTGATCACTCCCCAACATTCCTACTCAAAAAATACCTATACCAAGCTAAACCTGTCATCTACCGTCAAATACGTAAAAAACTAAACTTTAACCCACTCACATTCATCTCATCCCTCAAAGAATGTAACTGGCATCCTCTAAAGTACCTCAGTCTTGATGACGCAGTTGAATTTTTTAATACTACCTTCCTGAACATCCTTAATTACCATGCCCCCATAAGATTTTCCAGAACCAAAGCACAACCCTCCCCATGGCTACAGAAAACCACTAAGTCAGAAATGAAAAACAGGGATAAAGCCTGGTAGCACTGGCACAAAACCAAACCCCCTCAACTAGACAGAAATTCCTAGAACTATGCAATACAGTCAAAAAGCTAATAAAACAGGACAAATAACAATACTACCAGTCTGCCCTAGACACCTCACAACACAGCCCCAAACAATTCTGATCCTCCATAACCTCCATCCTCCACCCAGGTAAAGTCAGTACCCCTCCTCCTAACATCCTTCACTCCTCAGAAAATATTGCTACCTCATTCAACACACACTTCACCCAAACCATACTATCACTAGCTAAACAACACAACCCCTCCCTCCAACCCACACCTTCAACTAGTAATCTCCCCACTGCCTTCTCTTTTTCTCCTGTACCTACCTCCAACATAAAAAAAAACTCTTAACTAAACTTAAACCCACCAAATTAGCAGCAGACAACCTCCCAAGTGAATACCTACACATTGCAGCTGATGTTCTGGCCTACCTGGTATCCATCTTGATTAACCGATCTCTGTCAGAAAGTTACATTCCCACACTGTGGAAAGTATCACATATAATTCCCCTCCACAAAGGCGGACCCTCCACAGAACTAACCAATTACCACCCCATAGCTATTCTCTCTCCATTCTCCAAAATACTAGAGAGATGCATACACTCTCAGGTCTCAGACTACCTCCTTACTAACAACTTCCTTTCCAGTACTCAGCATGTTTTTACTCTCCTTTACTAACACTATCCTTCAGCATAAAAACAATGGCTATCTCTCGTCTGCTACTTTCCTAGACCTATCTAAAGCATTTGACATGGTCCCACACAAACAACTTATCTCTGTCCTCAATAACCTATCCTTCTCACAATCAGTCACCAACTGGTTTCAGAGTTACCTGTCTGACCACCAACAATCCATTGTATGGCAGAATGACATATCTCCCCAACTACCTGTCTCCATAGGGGTTCCCCAAGGATCCATCCTTGGACCCCTACTCTTCTCTGTTTACACCAATAGTCTAGCCTCTGTCACCAAACATGGTACACTCATACAATACGCAGATGACTCAACCATCATCTGCACAGCCCAGTCCCTACCAAAACTGCAAAAAGTCACACAGGAAGCCTTTTCCTCTGTTGAAACTTGGTTATCCAATGCCCAATTAATACTCAACCCAAACAAAACTAAACTACTCATCTTCCAACCCACCAAACATACTCAAAACAACTCTCACTTTAACATCACAGCAAAAGACAACACCACTACATACCCAACTGAACACACCAAATTGCTAGGAGTGGAAATAGACAATAAACTAAAATTTGACATTCACATATCCATGACCATAAAAAAAGTCCACAAAAACTAGGAGCATTATACAGAAATAAGCAATTTCTCACCAAAGCAGCAAAGATTTCAATAGCAAATTCCCACCTAATTTCCACCCTACTTTATGCCTCTCCAATATATACCAACCTAAGGCAATGCGATCTAAACAAGCTAGAGACCTGCTACAACAAAATCACCAAATTCACCACAGAGGCATCCTACCGTAGTCACCACTGTCTCTCACTTGCTGAACTGGGCTGGCTTGAACTCCCTCACCTCCTTCAGTGGTATCAACTCTCACTCACCCACAAACTAGTAAACCATCCACTAAATGTCCCATCCCTCCAGAATCTACTCCAACCCTATCGCACCACCAGACCACTAAGATCCAGCAACAAAAATCACTTGCAGATCACTAAAGCCAATAACTCTGCTGGTGAAGCACTATTCTCTTGCACCATAGCCAAATTATGGAACTCCCTTCCACCCACAATTACCTCCATACCATCATGCACCCACTTCAAAACTTTACTAAAAGCGCACCTAAAAACATGCTGGCTATGCCCTTGCAACTCCCACTCTAATATCACCCATCCCATCCAACCACTACCTGTCTTTCCACTCCACTAACTACCTTGATTATAGCAAGCTCAGATGCTCATAAGCCTAGTACTTATTATACAGCAGGAACTTCTCATTGTAACATTTGTTAATGTCTGTTATGTACTTCACAGATAAAGATTTTAGTTGTCTACTGATGTACTATGTTCTTCATCTGTAAATATGTTGTAAGTAATTGCTATGTTAAATTGTTAATCGCTATGTAATCCAATGTAACTACTGTCTGTTTATTTTAACTGTGGAGCTTTCCTCCTCGGGCCTCCGCTGAAAATGGACCTACGTCCAGTCAGACACTCCCGGTCAACAAATTTAAATAAATAAATAAATAAGAAACTCCAACAGATGACTGATAGAGCGACCAAGGCAGCATAAAAACTCTTTCTTAAAACATTTATTGTAACATGTAAGAGGTAAGCACTTTCACATATAATGCTTCTTCAGACCTATAAAAACAGCAAATGAATACATTCATATATATATATATATATATATATATATATATATATATATATATATATATATACAATAATGAATTCAAAGCACCCAATGGCAAAACATGATCAATTAAGTCCAATATTACTTAAAAACACAGTTCATCCTAAAATTTGCCCACAACACATAAAATACAGATAAAAATAAATAAATAAATAAATATTGCTGACACTGCCTTAGGTTCATAAATAATTGCTAGGCTAATGACCCCAGAGGGCCTTTTTAAGCCTAGCCATGCTTCCCAGAGGTGAAAATCAAATCCTGTAACTTATGTCTGCAAAGTAAACACCTTAACCATTATGCCAACCATTTTCAACTGCTGTCTAACATTAGGGGGGGTGCTGTACTCCTTAGTGAGCCATCCTTCAGATGAGATGTAATACCAAGGTCCTATCTGCTTGATTTGGTGGTAGCAAGAATATGTGGGTAACAGTTCACAGGGCGTGGTGTAATGGCTATGTGTGGGTAATAGTGCACAGGTCATGTTGTAATGGCTATGCATGTGTAATAATGCACAGGTCATAGTGTAATGGCTATGTGTGAGTAATAGTCCACAGGACATGATGTAATGGCTATGCATGGGTAATAGTCGATAGGACATGTTGTAATGGCTATGCATGGGTACTAGTGCACAGGACATGGTGTAATGGCTATGTCTGGTGTAATGGCTGTGCATGGATAATAGTGCACAGGTCATGGGGAATGGCTATGTGTGGGTAATAGTGCACATAACATGGTGTAATGACTATGTATGGGTAATAGTGGACAGGACATGTTGTAATGGCTATGGATGGGTAATAGTGCACAGGAGATGGTGTAATTGCTATGTCTGGTGTAATGGCTATGTGTGAGTAATAGTGCACAGGTCATGATGTAATGGCTATGTGTGGGTAATAGTGCACAGGACATAGTGTAATGGCTATGCATGGGTAATAGTGGATAGGACATGTTGTAATGACTATGCATGGGTTATAGTGGATAGGACATGTTGTAATGGCTATACATGGGTAATAGTATGGGTAATAGTGCACAGGTCATGGTGTAATGGCTATGCATAGGTAATAGTGCACAGGTCATGGGGAATGGTTATGTGTGGGTAATAGTGCACAGGACATGGTGTAATTACTATGTATGGGTAATAGTGGGCAGGACATGTTGTAATGGCTATGGATGGGTAATAGTGCACAGGTCATGGGGAATGGCTATGTGTGGTTAATAGTGCACAGAACATGGTGTAATGACTATGTATGGGTAATAGTGGACAGGACATGTTGTAATGGCTATGGATGGGTAATAGTGCACAGGAGATGGTGTAATGGATATGTCTGGTGTAATGGCTATGTGTGCGTAATAGTGCACAGGTCATGGTGTAATGGCTATGTGTGGGTAATAGTGCACAGGTCATGGGGAATGGTTATGTGTGGATAATAGTGCACAGGACATGGTGTAATGACTATGTATGGGTAATAGTGTACAGGACATGTTGTAATGGCTATGGATGGGTAATAGTGCACAGGAGATGGTGTAATGGCTATGTCTGGTGTAATGACTATGTGTGAGTAATAGTGCACAGGTCATGGTGCAATGGCTATGTGTGAGTAATAGTGAGCAGGACATGGTGTAATGGCTATGCATGGGTAATAGTACACAGGACCAGGTGTAATGGCTATGCATGGGTAATAGTGCACACATCATGGTATAATGGCTATGTGTGGGTAATAGTGCACAGGACATGGTGCAATGGCTATGTGTAGGTAATACTGCACAGGACATGGTAATGGCTATGTGTGGATAATAGTGCACAGGTCATGGTGAAATGGCTATGCATTGGTAATAGTGCAGAGGTCATGGTATAATGGCTATGTGTGGGTAATAGTGCACAGGATGTGGTGCAATGGCTATGTGAAAGTAATAATGCAAATGACATGGTGTAATGGCTATGTGTGGGTAATACTGTACAGGTCAGAGTGAAATGGCTATGCATTGGTAATAGTGCAGAGGTCATAGTATAATGGCTATGTGTGAGTAATACTGCACAGGACATGGTGTAATGGCTATGTGTGGGTAATAGTGCACAGGTCATGGTGTACTGGCTATGTTGTTTGCAGTACTAAGCACTGTCATTACCAGAATGTTTCTGTTGCATAGATCAACACAAGTGGAAACAAATGAAAAAAATACTGATGAAAAGAGGAGAGAGTGCTGTAGAAACAGAGAGACAGAGAAATGAGATAACCACTTAGCATACAAAGCAGGCAGTTCAGTGATACAGTGGATGTACCATTGCATGTGGGCATTGTCAAGCCTGCAAATATATTGATTGTACAGGAATATTCTATCATCCTGATCAAAGTAGGACATATAGTTTTGATATTGCTGCAATGTGCAGCAGTATGCACATGGTCTATCTAGCTCACTGTTCAGTATGCACAAAATTCTATGTTGGTAAAACTGATTGAGCACTGAGAGATAGAATTAAGTAACACTATTACCATATAAGTAAAAGTGATGCACTCAGTGCTTTGTCTAAACATATTGTAGACACTGATGCCTCTCATTTGTTCAAGTTTATGGTAATAGGATGTATTCATGAAAACATAAGGAAAGGGGACATCAGAAATTAAACTGAACAGTTGGAAGCCAAATGGACCATTAGACTATGTGGGGACTATAGACATGGCCTGAATGACATGATACCATTGAGACCGAAGCTTAAAGCCAGACCACTGAATAGGAAGTAATCTGGCACTCACTTATTCTGAATAATAACAATTGTTAAATATAAGTATATGTTTTTTATTTATTTTAATAATTTTAGGTGCATTTACATATATATGTAATTTTTTATTCATTGTTAGATGTTTATTATTTAGTATTTATATATAAATATATTGTACTGAGTATTTTTAGTAATATGTCTTTAAGGAAGTAAAGTTTCCAGTCATGTGATCTTTTTAATTAGTATATATAATGAGTGAAGAATTTTAGTTGTGAAATTGAGAGGGTGGCCTAATGGTTAAGGTGTTTGCCTTACAAACACAAGGTGCAGGGTTTGAGTCTCTCAAGGGATAATTAGCTATTCTTAAAATGGCTCGCAAGGGCAGTTAGCCTAGTACTAATCTATGATCTATGATCTGATGAAGTAGCTTTGCTACAAAAGCACTTATGCTTTTATATTTTGTACATTAAAGATGGATTTATTTTGGAAGCCTTTGGTTGTCCTTGGATCCTTCTGTGTATTTTTTGTGCTTTGTGACTTCTTAAGTGGACCCAAGTTCTGGTTTTGGTTGGTGGTTGTTGGTTTTTGCTTTATTCACGATGTAAAATATATTTACCAGATATAAATAATCAATAATTTTTTGGTAAAAGATCATTTGATGGTTCTGGAGATGAAAGGATTAGTGATTTGTAATTAGCAATATTAATGCAAACAAAAAGAGAAAAGAGGGTAGAAATAAGAGTGAAATGTTAAAAGTTCGATTAGGTTGTTAGGGAGAAATGAAAGGTGTTATATTAAGAAATTTAAAAGAAACAAATAATGGGAGAGAGATATAGAAGGAGAGGAAAAGTGGGGGAGATGAAAGGAGAGAAAAGTTGTAAGGGGGTTAAAAGGGTGGGGAAGAAGAGGTGAGGAGAGGGATACAAGAACCATAGGAAAAGCAGGGATTAGATGTTTGTTGTGGCGCAATGGCAGATCTTTGTGTTGACAAGGTAGTTTTTTAGTGTAAGCTTGAACTTTTTGGTATTTTCTATAGTGGAGATATTGTATGGTCGGTTGTTCCAGATCTGCCAATATCTGATAGTTTGCATTTGAAGAGTGGAATTGCAACTGGTAGCTTGCAAGGTAGCGCTGCATATCTCGCTATAAAACTATGACTGAAGTGCTTACCCATTGTTTTCATCTTCCTGTTCTCTGCTGTCTGCCATGTTACAATGCCCACCTACTCTCTCTGAAGCTACAATGAGGATGAAAGCAGGACATTCCAGTATGGTGTTACCATGATGGCAAGTAAAGACTATCCATTTCACACCTTCATTTCCTTTCCCCCTCTGTAGGATGTGCAAAGGCATCAATGTGGTTTTTAGGTTCATGTTTCCATGCGTACATCCTCCTTTGCAGACAGCCATCACAACAGTTTTCATATCTTGCTACAGCTAATCTAGAACCACAGCCTCCAAGGGGGACAAAGTCAGGAAGAAACCCCACATCCTTCTCCAGGAGAAGAAAAAATCTAGAGAAATGTACCCCTGCCCCCTGCTGGCACCCTTACACCCAGTACACTAAATGAACATGGGTCACTAGTATGACAGATTGGACTTCTTTAAAACATGGCAAAATAAAAGATGAAGGAGGAAGCTCCTACACATAAAAATCTGAGGAAGGAATATAACAGAGGTAACCATTCCATTGAAATGCTATACTGTAAGTTTTAGAATTGAGATTTTTGAACTGGTTTGCTAAGATGAAGAAATGAGTTTCTGAAAATGCTGGAGGTTTTCTAAACAGCAAATATGAGTGAAGGATTGTATTAGAGTAAAACAACAGCTAAAATGCTGCTAGATGTGGAGGTGAGAATCCAAGAGATAAGTACCAGGAGGTGGGCTACACCAGATGTATGTCACTCCATAGGAGGATGGGTCTTGTTGATAGTTTTAGCGTATTCAAACTTCATCCAATGCAATTAGCTATGATTTTGTATTAGACCTTAACAACCATTATGATATTTCTGTTCAAGAAGGGAAGATATAAGAAGATAGGATTAAAAAGGCATGCAGTTTTTAGAATGTTTGAAAGACCTGACATTTAGAATAATACGGAGTGACATGCAGCCTTTTTTGGGATGGAATTGAGTCAGGGTCCTGAGAGTAGCCTGGGATTGACAAGCATAAGATTGGCATGCCAGCTGTGCTCTTTGTGTCGAATCAGAAGATGTTGAGGCCTAGATGGCTTGACTTCCGTATCTTTTAAATGAGATTTTTACCAAGTTTCATTAGGACTATACGAGCAAGTATGTCAAGAGAATATTAACTTACCCAAGCAGAAAATTACTTGATTTTATTGCAAATGTGTTCATAGTTTGAGTAATCAAGTCAAAATTTGAGCCCAGGGTGGTCTTAAAGATGGATGACAGAAACAGAAGTACAAATAAAACTTGTAGGAAAACAGCAAGAATGACAATAAATGTCATTGATTAGTAATAGTTGTAGGCCAGAAAAATGATAAGCCTGGTTATATTGTGTTTTAGTAAGGTCATTAAGGTATATGGATTTAGAAGATTGTTTACTGCAAATGTGGGGGAAGATGAACATAAACTGAAAATGGAGGATTAATAGGGATTTACATATTTTGTAAGGTGGCAGTTTGCACCATACAGACAGGAAACCTTATATTAAAAAGTTCCATTCCCTTTTCCCATTTCATTAACTATAATGATATTTTGTTTGCATTGAGTAGACTTTTTCTTGTTAATGGCAAGTTTGGCTATCTTGTCAGTCTGAGCTGTTAAAGGGATCGGAAACACAGAAACAGACTGTGATAGAAGACAGGTACGTTATTGTGACAATATGAGGTATTGACAGCTATGTAAGGAACCTCCATGGCAAAGCCCAGGTTTGCTCCGAATTAGTACTTAACAGTACCACTTACACTGATCCTGTTGACTTAGCCAAACTGCTAGCTGATAAATTCAGTGCAAATTTCACCCCCTATCCCCCCAAAAGGCTCATTCAAAATCCTGATTCTTGTCCCGCACCTCACATCTCTGTAGATCAAGTGCAAAAGGCCCTATCCAAGGCAATGAACACAGCTTCCATGGGACCTGATAGTATTCCAGGCTGTATTCTGCACCATCTCCAGCAAGAACTAGTTTCACCATTGAGCACCCTATTCAACCACAGCCTAATTACAGACTTCATTCCAACAGAATGGAGAACTGCCATTGTTATCCCCTTGCACAAAGGTAGTGTCACTACTGACCCGGGAAATTATCGCCTCATTAGCTTGACAAGTCTGATCTGTAAAGCCATGGAGCATATTATTATGAATCTCATAAACAAGGACATAGGCAATCTCCAGACACTTGACCCCACCCAATTCAGATTCGTCAGGATCAGATCTTGCCTCTTGAACTCAGTTGACTTCTTTGAGACTGTCACCAAGACGCTGGATGAGGGAAAGTCAGTACATACAGCTTTCCTTGACTCAGCCAAAGCCTTTGACACAATCCTCCACTCAGGCATCAACAAAAAGCTAACACAACTTGGTGTAAATCCCTATCTCATCAGGTGGGTAGCCAACTGGCTTACTGATAGGAACCACAAGGTGAAAATAGGTGCCATCACCTCCAACAGCCGACCTGTCACTAGTGGTGTTCCCCTGGGATCTGTCCAGGGACCCCTACTGTTTGGCATCTACTTCTCAGAGGTCCAGGCAAAGACAAATGGCCTGTGGCTGACCAAGTTTGTGAATGACTGTAAGTTGGGTGCTGTCATTGACTCCTCAAATGATGTTAACATACTGCAAGAGGGTCTCACTGCAACAAATGACTGGTGTCAAAGCCATGGCCTTAAGTTAAATGCAAAAAAATTTATTATCATACCATTCAGCAAAAACACAACCCCTACTAATTACCACATCAGCAGCAACCCCCCTAAGCACACAACCTGTGGTGAGAGACCTGGGTACTCAGGTTGACAACAATCTCACATTTGACCATCATGTAGTGGCAGTGGTCAGAAAAGCCTTTTACTTGGTTCATCTTATAAGTAAAAGGATTGCATCCAGACAAAAGGAGGTTATTACCCCTCTGTACTGTTCCCTCATTAGGCCTATAACTGAGTATAATATCCCATTTGGTATGTACCTCTCCAAACACCTGCATCAACTGGAAAGGCCACAGAAATATCTCACAAAGAGAATCCATGGCCTCCAACACCCGTCCTATGCGGACAGGTTCAAATCACTAGTGCTCTACTCAGTATCATACATATTGCTCAGATGTGATCTGTGTCTCACCTACAAGGCAATATTGGACCCGGCCATGCTAGAGATGCTCCATATCCTTAAGTCTAACTCCTCTCGCATAACCCTTTCAAAAAGCCTAAATCAAATATGTGACATCAACAAAACCTGCTGGAGACACAGGTTTGTCTCCCAGATGCTGCTCTGTCTCTGGAATATTCTTCCCATACATGTCAAGCAGAGTACCTCACTGACCCTCTTCAAGTGCAACCTTGATGAGTGGATGGGAAACCACAGATTTGTTCCAGGGATTCCACCTTTGTCCCTCACTGATAGTGGTGACAGGTGCTGACTGAGGTTTCTTTTTGGGGGATAAACTCTTTGCTAGGTTTGTAAGGGCCCCAGGGACATTAGCCTAGCAACCTCCTATGATCCTATGATTCTATGCCACAAGAAGTAGGGCAGTGGATGTAAAACATATGCCAGCATAGCTAGCTGGAGTTTTGTAAAGAGTTGTATGTCATTTTATTTATTTTACATTTGTTTACGAGGCTAGTCTAACTGGATATATTTCCATTTTCAGTAGAGGCCCGGGGAGAAAAGCTCCAAAAATAGCCCAAAGAATTTAAAAACAGTGTTATCACAATGTAAAAGAGAGGATTACAAATACTTATGAAGAGTATTAAAATGTAAAAGAAGAGGAAAAAAAAAGAATTCAATTACACTAACAGAAAGTTGACATACGGGATAAGACAAGTCATTTTACATTATGAGACATGAGGATTTTACAGTGCATAAAAGGATTGTATTTGCTCAGTAAATTGTTTTAATTTTATTAGTTACAGTTACTGCTTCTAGAGGGGAGAGCCGTAGAGTGTTAGTAAGATATGGGCAGAATGGAGATAAAAGAATTGCAAGCAAAACATTAGTCAGGGTTGCTGCAGGGGCATAGCCAATGGGATTTGAGGTGTGTTTTGAGCTTTTGTTTAAATAGTAGAAGGGAAGGCAGTGAAGTTAGTTCACTAGGTAGAAGGTTCTATTTTTTTCCAGCAGAGTTGGAGAACAGGGAATCACCTGCAAAGTTATTAGACTTACTTATTGTAGCTAAAAGTTTGCTAGACGAGCGTAGGGAATTAAGATTTTGGAAGGGGGTTATGAGGTTAGCAAGTATAGGAGTGATGGTAGGTTGGTATAGTAACTTGTGGGCAATGGTGAGTTGGGAAAATATCAGATGGTTTTGGAGTTCCAGCCAACCCAGCTGCTGTAGGTTCTGACAGTGGTGAGTTCTAAAGGGATTACCAGTGGCAAATCTAGCAATGCTATTGTAAGAGCTTGCCAGTTTGAGAAGATTATTTTTTTTAGGTTAGTGTATATGGGTGAAGCATAAAGAAAAGTGGAGATTAGATGAGAGTGGGCAATTGTGGTTCTAGCTGTTGGAGTTGAGAAGGTTTGATTCTATATAAGGAGCCCATTTTCCTGTTTACTGATTTAATAGTGTTGTTTATAAGGCTATCAAAGTTAAGGTCATTGTCAATTGTAATTCCTAGTAGTTTGGTGGTAGAGTCAGGAGATATAAAGTTGCCGTTATTGGATCTTACAGAAAAATCTATAGGGCTGGACTTACAGGTGGGCGTAAAGAGTAAGAGCTTGTTTTTTTGGCATTCAAAAGGAGGCAACGTTTTAAGAACCAGGCCTCTACTATGTTAAATACCTTCTGAGTCAAAGATTGTAGTTCAGATGGGGAGTTAGCTGAACATAGAAGTGTGGAATCATCTGAGTATTGTATGCAAATGGCTTGAGGAATTGCTACGTGAAGGTCATTGATGAAGAGTGACAAGAGGTCCTAGAATGGCCCTGAGGGACTCCAAGGGTAAATGGCAATAGGGATGATAGATTGTTTTCCCAGAGGACTACCTGTTGCCGAGGTAGGACTTAGGTTCATAGGTTAGTACCAGGCTAACTGCCCTTGTGAGCCATTGTAAGCCTAGCCAGTTATCCTTTGTGAGACTCAAACCCTGCACCTTGTGTTTGTAAGGCAAACACCTTAACCATTAGGCCACTTGAACTATTGAACTGCTTTAGTGTCAAGAGAAAGGGATTCAAGAATATTTGTAAGAAGAGGGTGGTTTACCATGTTGAAAGCTTTTGAGAGATCGATGAAGAGTGCAGATGAGAGGATGTTTTTGTTGCGGTTTCTGTTGATGGACTCTATGAATGATAAGAGAGCAGTAGTAGTGCTATGAAATGGTCTATAGCCATGCTGGTAGTTGGCTAGGATGTTGTGTTGAGTTAAATTGTCTAATAGCTGACGGTGAATGCATTTTTCCATGACTTTAGCTAAGGGTGATAAAAGAGCTATGGGCCTGTAATTGGAATAGTCATTTGAGTTTCCACCTTTGTGCAGGGGGAAAATGTGGGAGATTTTCCAGATGTCTGGGATGGTTCCCTCATTAATGGTTCTGTTTATGAGGATGGATATAGGGTAAGCTACTGCTTTGGTTGCTTTTTGGAGGTATTCAGATGGTAACTGGTCAGCAGAAGGAGTACAAGGCTTAAGTTTTTGGATGATTTTGTAGAAAAGAGAGGTAGAGATGGGTTGCAATTGGAATGTTGGGAGAATAACAGATGTAGGGGTAGGGAAATTTGAGTTGTTTGGGGATAGTTGACTCGCTAGAGATTGTATGGTCTCTGTGAAGAAGGTGTTGAAGGCATTGGCAGTTTGATGGGGGGTATTATGATCAGCTCCTTGTGGGGTTGGTGTACTAGAGTGCCCTGGGTGTAGGAGTCTGTTAATACTTGACCAGAACTTCAGTGGGTTGTTTTGGTGAGTTTGTTGTAGTTTGCAATAGTAGTTCTTTTTGTCTGAGAGTATTGCTTTTTTAGTGATATTTCTCAATTGTCTAAAGGTTTGTTGCACAGAGGTAGTTTTGGTAGCTCTCCACGTAGCCCAAGATTTGTTCCTAAGCAGAATTTTTTGTCTGTTTTTTTTTAAAGCCAAGGGGCTGGTTTAGATTTCATTCTAATAGTCTGTTTAGGTGCATGCTCATTGAGGATATCTAAGAATTTAGAGTTAAAATATTTAACAGCCTCATTAAGTGAGAGAAGTTTTAGAGGGTTCCAGTTACAGGCATTAAGTTAATTTTGGAATAGTATAGGGTTAAAGTATTTGTTGATCCGTGAAATCCTATAAGTAGGGGGGGGTTAGAGGTATCATTTTTGTTCCTTATAATGTAAGTTAAAGTATGATCACTTACATCGTCAGGCAGAGTTCCTACCTTGTAGGATTGTTGGTGTTTATTAATAAGAATCCAATCTAGGGTGGTCTATTTCTTGTTTGGTTTGTTAATTCTAGTTGTGGAGGTGATCGTTTGACTAAAGCCATGAAGATTAATATGGAAGGTAGGAATATCAGTATTGACACATTTCCAGTCAGTATTGAAATCACCTAGTATTATTGTCTCTTGGGGGTAAGTAGAAGACACTCAGTTTAGAATATCCTCTATAGTGTTGATATTTTTCCAGGGAGGTAGGTAGATACAGATGATATATAAGGATTTGCTAGGGTTGAGTTGAAATCTAGGGATAAGGACTTCTGCCTTACTATCCTGAGGAGGGGTATAAGGTAGAGAGGAAATCTGAAGGCCATCTTTAAATAGAATAGCTACTCCCCCACTCTTTCATTTTGTGTGATCTTGTCTCAATATATTATATCCTGTTTATTCATTTACTATTTATAATATATTATATCCACTTGTATATCAAATTGATTTGTACTGATGCTCATGTTGAAAATGTATTTATAAAGTTGCTTGTGTTAAAAATGTATCAACAGCACGCCCTGATGGACAGAAAGGCAATATACATATATATCAGACTGTACGGTTGCAACTGTGAAAATGAATACATTGTAACAGAGGAAGAGAAGAGGTTAATCTCAGTCCAGATAACTTAAAAATAGTTTGAAATTAAATTACCTGGTAGGCCATAAAGATTGTACCTTACAGTTCTGATTGCAGCCAGAGAATAAATGTCTGTGAAAACAAGGACTAGGAATCCTTGTTGTATTGTCCATATCAGTGAACTAATTGTTACCCTGAAAGACTGGAAGTCTTGAAATGATTTTATGGCTTCCGTATGCAATAATATATCTTAGCAAAGCTCTAACTGTGTGTACGGTAACACATATGTGCAAGATTCTGGTTCATTTTCTAGTAATGGGGGTAATATGGGAACCAGAAGTCAGATGACCAGATGTGTGTGATGCCATTTTGTAATATAGGACAAAAATGCTGTTTTAATATTAGATGAGACTGAAGTCTCAAAGAGTTTGTTTTTGAAACTTGACAAAGGAGAAACACTCACCCACGTCATCTTGCCTTGCTTTAGTAAGTGACCAGAGAATAGTAATTCTTTAGATCAGTCAGGAAAATATAGTGTGATTAGTTAAGTACTATTTTTCTGTATCTGTATTAATCTATTAATCTATGTTATTTTAATATTTTCGGTGACTGAAACACTGGTGCTTATTGTAAATAGATATCCAGTATTTTCATGTTCTTTTATTTTTTATTATTAAATATATTTAAACTTTTCAATGTGGCTGGTCCTTTTGAGAATTTTTTAACCTTTGAGAGTACTTACATCAATTTGTTGACTCTGTGGCCACTCCTGAAGGCCTTACTGAATTGGTCAAACACTATAATTTGTATTAATATTAATTTAACTCAGTTTAATTCAGTACCCTTGTAAGAACTTTAGAGTAGCTAGCTTTGAAGTTTCTGGTGGCAGTATAACTACCCTATAGTCTGGACAGAAGGGGGCATACCTAGTAAATCTGTGCCAGCCTTTCCCGTGTGTGTGTGTGTGTGTGTGTGTGTGTGTGTGTGTGTGTGTGTGTGTGTGTGTGTGTGTGTGTGTGTGTGTGTGTGTGTGTGTGTATTTGTATATGTGTGCAAATTGAATCTCCAAGAGTGTGTGTGTCAGCTGTTTGAACAGAGACACAGAGCACTGGTTTCACAGAGAGGGTGGTAGAGTACTTGGCTTGGACATTCGGCTGAGGACTCAATTCTACAGCTATGCCAGTGGGGAGTCTTACTGGAGCCTGGACAGAGAGACAGGGAAACCCAGACCCCAGACAAAGTTTGTTCCCTGTGTACTCTTAAGGGGAATTGTACTTGATGCAGAGCTGCATCTGGAAATACTGTGTGTATCTATTTTTGTTCTAAGTGAACATCCCTCACCAGTGTCAGTGGTGAGGATTCAGGCTCATTGATGACTGTCCCAAAGGAGGGATGTCACAGTTATCACCAACCTAGCCTGCCCATTATTCAGTGAATCAGTTGAAGGCCATACCTATCGAACTGCTTCTTCCCATTGCCCACACCCCACTTTGCAAAGTGATGGCCTAATGTGTGCCCTATGTATTCTTAAATTATATTCAGTGTGTTTTTGCAGTTTGCCACATGTGGCTTAACTTGTTGAGCTGTAAAAATGTAACTATCTGGAGGTAGGTATTATATAGCATTTGTTTTAACTATTTTTCCACACTGAACAGTCTTACTATATCCGTTATCCACTGTGCTTTGCTTGTATCATACAGTCTCTTAACATTACCTGATTCATGTGTTTCTTTCTCATTGTGCTAGTCACATAACATTGCTTTTGATGATAAGTTTTTATGTTTCGCACTACTTTAAGATGCAATTGTTATGAATTTTACTTATTACTGCTCATGCAGTCAAATTCTAGGAACCCCTCCCACCCCTCCCTGCAAAGGTAACCACTATGAAAAACTTCTCCAAAGCTAACTTTGGGCTCCTAAAAACAGAGGTGGCTAACTTCACGGCACCCATGCAAATGCAGAATAGTTGCATGACCGCAGAATCATACACCAATGCACTGTACGAACACATGCACAAATGCATGGATCTCTCCATATGCAACAGAACCAAGATGGTCTCCTCCAAGAAAAGGAAGTCAGTCTGGTGGTCCACTGCCATAAACAAACTCTACAACAGAAGGAGGAAACTGATGCGAAATAAGGTGAAGTCCCAAGACTAAAAAAAACTCCCTTATCAGCCTCAACAAAAAGTTGAGATCCCTCATCAAATCCTCTAAAGCTAGCTATGACAGCAGAATTGCAGCAGATAGTAAAGACAACCACAAGGCTTTCTATAGTTATGTAAAGAATCTCCATGGCAATACCCAGATTTGCTCTGAGCTACTGCACAATGGTACCTCCTATATCAAGCCAACAGATATTGCCAGTATACTGGCCGACAGATTCAGTGCCAACTTTACCCTTCCCCCCCCCAAAGGACCAATCACAATACCAGTAGATTGCCAGGCACCCAGTATTACTGCTGCATAGGTTAAAACAGCACTGTCCAAAGCCAAGAATACAGCTTCTATGGGACCTGACAGTATCCCTGGCTGTATTCTACATGAACTAGAGAGTGAACTGGCACCTCACATGTGTGCCCTGTTGAATCACAGCCTCACCTCAGGTTTTGTCCCTAGTGAATGGTGTACTGCTACAGTCATCCCTCTCCACAAAGGAGGAGCGACTACAGATCCTGGGAACTATCACCCCATTAGCCTGATGAGTCTGATATGCAAAGCTATGGAATGCATCATCATAGGCCTAATAAAGAAGGATATAGGTAATCTCCAAACTCTGGATCCCACACAGTTTGGTTTTGTGAAGGGTAGATCATGCCTGCTCAACTTGGTTGACTTCTTTGAGTCAGTCACCAGAGCTGTGGATGAAGGCAACGTGGTTCATGCAGCCTGCGTTGAGCTGGCCAAGGCTTTTGATACCATTCCCCACTCAGGAATCATAGAAAAACTCACTAAGCTAGACATCAACCCCTGTATCACTAGATGGGTTGCAAATTGGCTCACAGATAGAACCCACAGTGTGAAAGTAGCTGACTCCAAGTCAGACTGCCGACTAGTCACGAGTGGAGTCCCACAGGGTTCGGTCCTGTGTCTTCTCCCATTTGACATCTACTTCTCTGAAGTCCAGGCAAATACGAAGGGACTCTAGCTGACAAAGTTCGCAGACAACTGCAAGTTGGGAGCTATTATTAACTCCCCAAGTGATGTTGACATTCTACAGAATGGCCTCACTGAGACCAGCGATGGGTGTCAGAACCATGGCCTTATGCTCAATGCCAAAAAATGTGTCATCATCCCCTATGGGGAAAAAACAGTTCCCATGAATTATCACATTGATCATAGTCCACTGAACACAGAAGGTGTTATAAGAGATCTGGGAGCACAGGTTGACAGCAACCTCTCTTTTGATCACCACATTGCCACTGTGGTCAGAAAGTCCTTCTATGTGGCACATCTCACTACTAAGGGTTTTGCATCCAGGAAGAAAGTGGTCATTGTCTCCCTCTACTTTTCCCTCATTAAGCCAGTCATCGAGTACAATGACCCATTTGGCATGTACCTCACTAGACACTTGCAACAACTTGAGAGGCCACAAAAGTACCTCACACAGAGGATACTAGGCCTTAAATACTTTTCCTATATGGACAGACTCAAAAAACTCCAACTATTCTCTGTATCATATCGCCTACTTAGAGGTGATCTCTGCTTGACTTACAAAGCCATGTCTGATCCAGCTCTGTTAGAAATGCTCCATCTAAAGAAATTCCAATCCCTCCACACCACACACTCCATAGACCTCAACCTCATTACCACAATTAACAGAACATGCTGGAGGGACAGGTTCATAACCCAGAGACTGCCCATGCTATGGAACAGACTTCCCATACATGTCATGCAGAGCACCTCGCTGACCCTCTTCAAGAAAAATCTTGATGAGTGGATGGGAAACAGAAAATGTACCCCGGGGATAACCCCAGTGGCTCTACTCAACAGAGGCACTGGGAACTAAGGTCAGGTGGCACTATGCCAGGGTAATCCTATGGCTAGGCTTGTAAAGGCCCCAGGGCCATTAGCCTAGTACACACCTATGAACCTATGAACCTATAACTCGATCTAGACAAGACAGGTGGTGCAGGGATGCAACAGTTAGTGTTGTCACCTCACAGCAAGAGGTTGTCCAGTTTGATTCTCGGCTGGGGTGCCTTCTGTGCAGAGTCTGTATGTCCTCTCACCGTTCACATGGGTTTCCTCCGGCTGCTCCAGTTTCTTCCCAAATTTGAAAGACATGCATCTGGAGTATTTCTCCACAGGCCTCCACTGAAAACGGGCTCTGTCCCAGTCGGACTTTCCTGGTAAACAAATGTTAAATAAATCATCTGTAAGACTGTTGTAAATAACTTGATTTGATTGTATCAAACCTAACTACACTGGTGATCCAATCTGAGTCTCTCTCTCTCTCTGTTTTGTGAAAGGCTTCTTATAATTTAATAAAATGTTTTTCAGGGACACGTTAGTGGACTCGCCTATAGATATTACCATAGAGCTGATCTTGAAAGAGTTCTCAACCATTAGTCTGCAAAAAAAATGGTTAAAGCCATACAATCTGGCCCTTCTTGGAGGCTGTACACAGTGGGAGTGCAGTATCCAGAATCAGAAACCAAGCCAAGTATCCCTTACTTTAGAACAGATTGTGCCCACTCATGTCCCAGATCCATGCATAACGCTTTACCTACAGGCTTCTAACTATGAGAGGTATGAATGCTATATATTTTTTATTACAGCTGCAAGACTATGCAACCCACTGACATGCAAGTCTCAAACAGATACTGATGATTTTTGAGTATCAGACTGTAGCCTTTACTGCAACATAGGTAACTTGGGTTCAAGTAATGAGGTTGTTACCTGAGGAGTTAATGGGGGGGGGGGGGGTGAAGTGATATTTTAAAGGCTTGGTTATCCCACAAGGAAGGGAGGAGATTTCAGCACAGGATGATAGCCCTCAGTGGTCAGACATACCTTTCAACCTCTTAGGACAAGAAACCTGGACAAAGACTAAAATTAATGGGAGGACAAAGACCCAATAACAGGGATGAATTTTAAACAGTGCTCTTATAAACTTAGGAAGTTGCTGGAATAACAGGTTTTGTGTTGGCATGCATTTTCTGAAAGATATAAACTCTGAAACTCAAATATGTGGCATTATTTAGTGACCTCAGTCCAAGTGATTTGACAGAAAACCTCAACTTTTATAAAGAACAGGCTAAGAATATGAGGCAAAAATCTGAACATTCTGTAAAAATCTGGACAGTTGAGAAGTATGGGTGAGAGTGAGGGGTTTCTATCCTAGCTTAACAATACCAGGGCATCTACCAAGAGATCTTCTCAGTCTTAATTGCCTAGCATCACTACATACACATTGGGCATGAGGAGAGGGAAGGAGTAGGACATAACCAAAATCCCTACACCAGCTAGTACCAGCTTACCAGCTTGTCTGGCAGTTGGCAAACCAGGTTAAGGCTGCGAGCTATAGTTTGTGTGGTACAGGGTTTGATTTCTTCAGGTCTCATTGGCCTGTTGTGAGCAACTCACTTAACCAGACTTTTCTCCCAAGTCACACTTAGAAAGGGATTGCGTAGCCAGTGGGCCTTCCTGGTTAACAAATTGGTATTATAAGTATCATGTTTTTTGGGATGCCACAATCTCTTAACTTTGGGATAAATATTGTGTCAGGCCTAGTGAGTCAGGTGACGCTTGACATCCTTGACTAAGGATAAATATCAATGGCAAATGATGATCAGAACAGGAGTCAAAAAATATATTTAAAATATTTTTGGCATAGTTTGGAATAATGGTAAAGGTCTTTACCTTACAGATACAATGTACAAGGTTTGATTCTAAGATCAGATTATTGGCTAAGCCTGTAATAGTCTGCATACGATAGCTGAGTATTTATCTATGAAACTATAAAAATCTGTTTTTGTTGACAGCCCTTTACTGTACATCTGCTTCTTTTCTATCTGGGCTGGCAAGTATATCAGATTCTTCCCCTTTCAATGTTTCTTCTTTTTATAATACAAAGTTAAATATCATGCTTAACAATATGGGCAATGCATGCTTGTTCATAGTTTATTTCTTCTTAACTGTTGTTTGTTATATTCTGTTTGTTATAATCATATATTGCTTAACATTTCACCTTCATGAATGCTTGAATGCTATGGTTATCTAATTTCCAATGTATTTGTTAAAATTATTGTCAATAAAGATTTTTGGAAACAAAAATCTGTTTTATTTAGAGATTTAAAAAATTGCAGTTGCCTGAAAAACTGCTCCATCTAGTGGCTAATTTCTGTGTATGACACATGAAGGTAAACTTCCTTTCTTTTGGAATGGGGGTGGAATGTCCACTTTAGATGAAAGCTACACTCAGATTAAATGATGCTACCTTAAAACAAAACATTTTGCAAAATCATGGAAAACAGATAAGAAGAGAAGAACAAAGAGGGACCAGCACCACACACACACACACACACACACACACACACACACACACACACACACACACACACACACACACACACACACACACACACACACAGCCTCTCAAACATGCATGGGTGTATGCAATGCCTGCACAAATACACCTACAATGGCAAACACTACAGGCACACACACATATGGACTCATAGACATGTTTGTGAACATGTGTACATATGCACAGATACCTACACATATATTCAAAAAATGTTGCCATTCATGTAGTGAACAGGGTCTCCCTTTTATCTTTGCAGTAAATCTGCTGTTACACATTATCTGTTAATTCTATTCAACATGTATTTGTACTTTTACTGTGCTCCATTCTGCAAAGCTTGATATTAAAAAAATCCAGAAATCGTTTGTCCATAAGCAGTGGACACTAAGAGTGCTATATTGTTTATGTTTAGAGGTTAGTATAATGACCTAGCTATAAGCTTAGCAAGTATATCTCATATGGATTTGAATTCCTTTCACTTCCTTTCTAAAACATACAACTTTTTTTACATTTTTAAATATATCTGTAGTTAATGACTGAATAAATGGTATAACAAATGATACTATCCAAAGTTATTTGCATTTGAAGAATTTGTCCTTCAGACAAGGGAGTTGTGTATAGACTATTTTATTTAAAGAAAAATCCTCCACAGTAATATCAACTTGTAGTAATCTCTGTTTCTTATACTAATTACTTTTACGTAGACAGTTGCCAAGGCAAACAAAATAAGAAAGAATGAAAGAAAGAAAAAGAAACATTGAGCCCATCCATGGCTGTTTGCTACAAATGAGAGTTACTCAGATCATCTTGTTTTGATGGTTGGAGACCTTCCACTGGTCCACCCTTTATAGAGGCCTGTATTCCGTGCATTTCCATTAATTATTTTGATATTCAGGAGAAATTCTACTGGCTGTGAACCTTGTTTCTGTTAAAAGCTCAGGAATACTCTAAAACTAAGGCATGTCCAGACTTAACCAGTATGCAGGTAAAATTCATTAATTTGAAATCTTCAGATTAGCAGGGCAAGCTGACTTGGGGCACAAGTCATTTATTCAAGTCTAATTTCTGCTTGCCTACATATTACAATCCAATCCTTAAAAGTAGTCATTAAATGTTTTCTCTAGGTCACTGAGCTTTTAAGTCAACACATGTGTGGTGTTCTAGTTATTTGTGTAAGTCTATTATCAGCATTTTTAAAGGTTGTAACAACTGATTGAATTCTGTGTGCATGTTTGTGTGTAGGGGGATAAGCATTAGCGCCCCATTTGCATAGGCTGGATAAAACAGCTGCCTTGTTAAACACATACATTGTAATCCCAGGGATGTCAGGGCTTTAATTAGCATGACAATGCAGAGCTTCATTCCTAGCAGTAAAAGGATTTCACTATATCGTCTGTGAAGAGCAGGATTACCTACCTGAAACATTCCACAGGTGTGACTTTTCATAGTTTTAGAAGCTCATTAACAGATGACAGAACACCAAGTGGACAATAAAGGTCACACCAGATTTAAGAAAGTAAATCATGCATTTAAATATGAGTGCTCAAAGATTCATTTAAACTTTTGAGAAGTCTTCTGTTTTTGTAATTTGCGTACCTTTCTCAGCCAACAATTAATTTTGGCAGCAAATCTGTTTTCATGGAGCCTAGAACATTGCACAGATTTTCACAGAATGTCTAGATTTTTGCTTAATATTTTTGGTCTTTTCCTCATAAAATTTGTGGTTTTCCAGAAAATCACTGAAAATTGAAGTCACTGAATAACACTAAATAATGACAGACATTAGAGCTTCAGAAAATACATAATTATGTAAAATCTGTTATTCTAGCAACTTTCTAAGTTTATATTTAAATGTTGCCCCTATTTGTGAAACTTTGTCACCCCACTTTTTTCTGCCTTTGTCCAGATTTCTTGCAATGAGAGGCTGAGTGGTATGAACATACATGGTTGGGTGTTTTTAGTTACAAGTTACTAGAGATCTAGATGTATCTTGGTTATATATTCCATCTTCTAGATGATGCAAAGAGACTGAGATTTCAAGGCATGTCAACAGGCTTCAGGGCACCATTAAAGCACCATAATTTGTCTTCATTACTGTTAAGGGTGGGGCCACCATGCAATATTACTTTGTCATGCATATAACTGATTCTGAATAATTTCCTTTCCCCTGCCAAGCACATATTTATCTATTTACCAGGAAAGTCTGACTTGGAACAAAGCCAATTTTCAGTGGAGGCCTAGGGAGAAATGTTCTAGATGCATGTCTTTGTAAGATGGGAGGAAACCAGAGGAAACCCACATGAACACAGGGAGAACATGCAGATTCTGCACAGAAGGCACCCCAGCCAAGAAATGAACCAGGGAACCACTTGCTGTGAGGCGACAACACAACCACTGCATAACTGCACTGTCCCTTACTAGGAAAATCATTTTCTTTATATCTGCATATTTTGCCTTTATATATCCCAACCTAGTTTATTCAGCCTTTCCTTGATTTTTGTTTACAAAGCACTTGCTGTCTTGGTTTTGTAATTGTAAGTGCATTTTGATATTTTTCTCTTTTACTCTCTCTTCTAGTACTTTAGATTTGTTAGTTCATTTTACATCATCGTTGCATATTTAATTAATTCATTTATTGATTCGATAACCAAGTAAGCTGACTGGTGTGAGATCCATTTCCAGCAATGACTTGGGCCAAAACCAGAAAATTACAAGATATGTAAATGTATGCAATCAAAATTACATTTATGGATAAGTATACACAAGTCATATTTATTTATTTGTTTGCTTTTTGTTTATTGGTAAAGTCCACTGGGCCGACAGAACCCATTTTCAGTGGAAGCCCAGGGAGAAGAGGTTTACAGTACAAAAAAAATGACAGTTTGAGTTTACAAAAGATAAAATTACAATGAAATTACAAAGACATTACACTGAAATGCAAGGAAATAATATATACAAGTGTTGAGATGAACCAGGAACAGGCATATTTTTAAGAAAAAAGTAAAATGTTATACAAGTAAAAGTAATGTTTTATGCATTCAGCATAAGGTAAGTATGTTCATGACATATTGTGAATATAATCTCTACTTATAGTGGAACTATTCCATACTACGGACAGTGGTGATAAGAAGTAGGGTGGCCTACATATTCTAAGGAGGCTTGGTGTGTCATACCTCTCAACCTCTTAGAGTAAGAAATCTGGACAAAGCCATAAATAAAAGTGGGACAGATGCCCAGAAATAAGGACAATTTCTAAATATTGATCCTACATACTTAAAAAGATGATAGAATAACAAGGTTAGCATTAGCATGAATTTTCTAAAGGGTATAAAGTCTTAAGCTCAAATGTCTGTCATTATTTTCTAACTTCAGTCTTTAATGATTTGCCACAAATTTGCCAGAAAACCACAATTTTAGGAAAAAAATACCAAAAATATGAGGCAGAAATCTGGACATTCAGCGAAAATCTGTACAGTTGAGAGGTATGGTGCAAGTACACTTCCAGCATGAGGAAAGGTGTGTATATGAAAGGAGGTTTTGAAATGGGAGGGGCTTTGAATTGCTCTGATGGTTAGAGGCAAACCATTCCAGTTCTTCGCTAATGAGAAGGTGTAATAAGCTGGCTAGGTGGGAGGTTAGGTTAGGTTTGTGAACCTGTAGGAGCTTCTGTTCTCCTGATCTAAGGGGGCTATTTGGGTGTTAGTAGTTGAATGGTGAGCTTAGAACAGGACAGTCTTGGGGTTTGAATAATATTTTGTGGGCTGTGGTTAGTTGCAGGTAGGAGAGGTATTTAGGTAGTTCTAGCCATTTCAGGGATTGTAGAGCAGTGCAGTGATTAGTAGAATATTTGGAGTTGGTTGTGAATTTGGCTAATTTATTGTAACATGTCTCAAGTTTGAGTTTAGAGGAGCTTTGAATAGTAGTATGTAGAGGGGCACCATAGAGGTGGACAAATCTAGAAATAAAGGGGAGGGAACAAAAGCCCAAAATTGGAAACAGTTTTTTAATATTATTCTAATTTACTCAACAACTTAATAGAACAACATGCTTTGTATCATCATGCATTTCCAAATATCTGACATTATTGACCTACTATAATCATCACTGATTTATCAGAAAATCAAAAAAATTATGAGGGACATTAAAAATATATGAGACAAAATCAGGGAAGTTCTGCAAATTTCTGAACAGCTGAGACATATGTTAAGCAGCAGAACAGTTTAACTTAAACTGTAGTAAGATGCTGAATTTAGCAACAGTCCAAGTTTTAAGGAGAAAGCTATTTCAGAAATATTTTAACTCAGACTAAACAAAATGTAAAGGAGAATGATTTCAGAAAATAATTATGCCTTGAGGATACTCACTAATACATGCATATGTATATGTAGATATTTTAATGTACAAGCATGCACAATCATAGGTTCATAGATTAGTATTAGGCTAATTGCCTTTGTGGGCCATTTTAAGCCTAGCTAATTACCCCATGTGAGGATCAAACCCTGAACCTTTTGTCTGTAAGGTAAACACCTCAACCTTTATACCAACCTTTGACCAATTAACACACACACGCGCGCGCACACACACACACACACACACACACACACACACACACACACACACACACACACACACACACACACACGTTAATGTATAAGATCATACTCTAATAAATCTAACAGCAGCAGGTAAAATCGAGATCAAAGCAGGAAGGCATCGTAATAGGAGAGCACAAGCACTAATACATTATATAACTGTATTTTTTATCATGAAATATATTGATGAAATACATTGAAGATTGTAATCCGTGAATGTTTCTGTATGTTTCTCAGACAGCTGTAAATTATTAATATTGCTGTACTTTAGTCAATGTGTATGCATTTTATATTATTGTAAATCAGTACTGTGCTTGCTTACACTATTTTTTGCATTTTGGAATCTACTACTATAATTACATTGGGAAAGCCACCACCCCCCCACCCCCGGCCGCCATTGAAACTAGCCGTATGATGAATTAGACAGTCCAGTAATCAAAGTATATCTGGAAGAAGAGAATCATATTTGCTGTCAACAGAGAGTATGATCTATAGTTACAAATAATATGCATTCAAAATGGAGCTAGTTCTATATACTGACAAAAGGGCAATGTATATAGGTTCATAGGTCCTTACTAGGCTAATGGCAGAAGTGCCTTTACAAGCCTAGCCAATAATACCTAGGATATGATAATTTTATATCTTAATTCCCCGGATATGGGATGGGGTAGTATCAGAGTAGTGAGTCTTTAGGTGTTGGAGCCCTAAGTCATTTTACAGACTGCCTCTCTCCATAAGGAACATGCAGGGCCGGCCTTAGGCATAGGCGAACTAGGTGACCGCCTAGGGCGCCGGAAAGGCCGGCATCAGAAAGGGCGCAATTTAACTCCTAAAAAAAGTTGTATCATTTGGCAGCATCTTCACTTGTCACTCAGCATTGCGCCCAGCCCCATTGTAGCCTTGCGCCCTCCCCCACTTCTGTAATGCACAGAACGCAACGACAGTCACACAGCACACAGAACGGAATGACTCCCCTCCCCATTGCACCCGGCCCCAATGTCTTCACAGTTAAAGTGGCTGCTCTTGTTCGGCATTATTTAAGCATCCAATCAGTGATGCTTTCATACCACCGACGTCCCTGGCTGCTGCTCCAATCCCGGGTATATAATGCAGCTCCCACCCGCCTCTTATTCCTTTCTTCATTGACGCGGTAGAGGCGGGCATATCTATTGGTTGAAATTACTTCCTGTTCCTGATCAGTGGACTATCTGGACGGCATGGATCATCAAAGGGACTGACTCTGTACACCCGGGCCTACAAGTGCGATTTTTTTTTTCCTGCTGCCTCGTGTCCCTTTTTCCCAGCTTGGCTTTAATTTGCAGAGGTAAGTCGATTATTTCACTTCAAATTTCAGGCAGCCGAAACTAAAGAAAAACTGTCTAACTGTTTTGGCAAAGTTTGAATAACCGGGGAGTGAACGTAAGGGAATGTAGCACAGATTGAGAAATGTGGGTTAAAACTTATTGAAATACTCTCTCTGATGTATAAAAGTACATTGACTGTTTGGCTGCTTGTCCTGTAGTAAATTAAAGGTGCTCTTAGCATTTAGCATTTGTTTAGGCACATGCAATGCAACAGCCAATAAAGGTGCCAGCAGGAAAATGTTAACAAAGAGCTTTGGATTTCCAATGGATTAATTTAATAATTATGAACAGAAGACAGCAGAGAAACCAGTAAAGACAGTGTGCACATTCTTTGGGAAGGTTCGGAATGCTAAGGCCCAGTACTCCATGCTTGCTAGGACTGCACAGTAGCTAAAACATTATCACTTTTTTAACCATCTAAACATTGCTTTAGTAACTAGCACACACACACATGAACATAAGAGGCATGTTTTTTTTTTTCTGGATTACCGGGGGTGGGGGAGGATAGTCTTTGTTTATGCATTCCTAAACCTGCAAGGACAATTGTCTGATTAAAATTCTAACCTCCTATAACATTTTGTTAAATATCAGATATTTGCATATTTTTTGTATTACATGTTGAGTACTGTTTGAGTAATGTTTGCTTGCTCAGTGCAAACTTCATTATGGTGTTGAAGGAAGGTGAGGGGAAGACAAGAATTCAGTTTTGTGGCTGTTTCTTGGTTTTTAAAACCTCATCCATTGTGTGGTTCTACTTGGAGCTGCTGTGATCTGTCTTGAATGCATTGTCCTTTGTTGGGAGTCCATGGAGGGGTTTGTGTTTAATTTCATACAGCTGCTTTGTTTTTGTGGGGTGGGGAAGTGATATGTGGTGGGGTTCCATGTGTGCTGCATGAACATTGAGTCTCCTTTTGGAATCATTTGTTGATGTGAATTGTTTGGGATGTTTCTGCATGTGGTTCATGTTGTTTAGAGAGACTCTGATGTACAGTGGGGAGAATGGTTTGGAGACAGTTTACCTCCTGATCATTGAATTATTTTCCATTTTGTTTTTTTTCTCTCTCTTGGTGATGGTGTACAAGAGGTTCTCTGGTTTGATCCTTGGCTGGGGTGCCTTCTGTGTGGAGTTTGCATGTCCTCCCTGTGGTCGTGTGGGTTTCCTCCGGGTGCTCCAGTTTCCTCCCACTTGCCAAAGACGTGCTGTAGGTGGATTAGACACTCTAAATTGGCCCTAGGTGTGTGTGCATGTGTGCCTTCTGTGGAAGGTTGGGCGCCGGGCTGGCAACTCAACACTGTAAAACTCCACTGCTAGTCACGAGCGGACAGGTGATTCGCTGTGGCAAGCCTTAACCGGGAAAAAGCTGAAAGAAGGTGATGGTTTATAAAATGTAAGACTAATGCAATGTAGAACAGCTGATCACTGCAGAATTATTTAGATGAGTAAAAGAGAATGATAAATATTGCAGGTAAGAATTCCAATGTTTTTGTGAATGTGTGGTGGTATTATAAAATGCAGGGACAAGGTGTCTCATTAAGAAGGGAGAGAGTAGTGTGCATGAAAATGTGAATATAAGGACAGTCTTCCATACAAGAAATACAGCTGAGTGAGAGAAGTGGTAACAATTTGTCAAGTGAATGAGAAATGTGTTCCTGCTCTGGGTCGGCTGGGTTAGCTTAGTGTAATGTAATCTTTCCTGTTTTTTGTAGCAGTTTGTTTTTATTATCTGTCATAATTTTTTTTTACAAATCACCTGGACAGTCTGACTAACTTGTACTGAGTGGTGACAGATATTTGAATATCCTACAGAAAATGCACACTAAGACAATCTAGATTATCAACTAAGGTGTCTCTTATTAGAATGCTTTGATGGTCTGCAAACATTGCATGCAGTATCTTTAAAGGTTGTGTAGCTAAATGTGCCTACTGGAGTCTGAATTAGACCAAAGACAATTCTGATATCAGAACTGCATTCTTTGTTTAATGTTTTTCCTAATTATATGCCGAATGTTGATAAACGAGCAGCTGTCAAAACATTTTCTTTTTTCAGGAAGTTTAAAAACAATCCATGTAGTAAAGGAAAAAAAATGTAGGTCAGTGCACCAGGAATCTTGTTATATGCTTTCTTATATAGTAAATGTATACAGATGACTTTGCTGAGTGCGTTTAACCATTGGAGGTGATGTCCGTTTATGCACTGTATCAGACAATATGTTATGTTGATGGGCTGATACCAGTGATTTTCTGCTGACACATGATCTGTTTCTTATGGGCATTCTACAGGGGTCTAGTATTGAGTTATTCTTGCTGTTGTAACTTAATTTGTAGACATTACTTGGACAGAGTATTACCATGTTTTTTCTAATTCCTTTAGTTATCATTGTTGTGCATTGGGATGTATGAGTAGTTTTTGACTTTCTTAGCCCTACAGTCTTGTATCACACGAAATTGGTACTTACCTGGGGTACTTACTAAGTGAAGTGAGACTTAATAATGAAAAGTTTTAAATTTCCTAATGCTATGATTATTTTGATTCCTGTGTATGGAGTTACCGAATACAAAGCAGTATACCACAGTGGTGTGGTTCTATACAAAGAAAATAGAGAAAGGGAATGATCTTGCACTTTTCAAACATTATCTGAATGTATGGGTAGCTGCAAATTGACCCCTGGTTTATCAGTCTTGTTCTTGGCTGTGGCAAAATATAAATATCCTGCTCATTTTGATTTTTTTATTTTAAATTTGACTGTGATAGTCCGACTGGATACATATCCATTTTCAGCAGAGGCCCCAGGAACAATGCTCCAAACCTAAAGACAAGCAAGTTACAGTATATGCACAAACATGGTATTAACGTACAAGTTAGTCTCACATTTCAAGCGTATGAATACAGTTTATATACAGAAGTATATACAAATATGTTGGTCTCTTATCAAACCTATAGGTGTAGCTTGTATACAGAGTATCTGCAAAGATATTAGTTTCTCTTTTCAAACCTTAGTATAAGAGGGTAGTTGCTATAAATAAAATTGCAGGATTATGGAAGTGCATGAGGCTTTACTCAGGGTTAGAGCAAGGACATAACCAGTGAATTTTAAAATACTGTTTAGATTTTTTTGAACTGATTAAGGGAGGGGATCACAGTAAGGTCAGATGGGAGCGAATTCCTGGTTTTGCCTAGTGAATTAGTGTAAGTAAGAGTAATTGGTGGTTAACAATGTCAAAGGCCTTGGACAGCTCAACCAGGTTTAAGGAGAATTCAGCTTTCAATTACAGTGCAGTCAACTACACTACAAGGTGTCTTGCAATATGACTTGTTTTTTCATGCATTTAAACATTGAAAGAACTGGAGTGGGTTTTGTGGGAGTGACCCATCTGTGGGTGTGGCTCAAATAGGGGTGTTCCTTGAGTTTGGTGTGGGTGGGGCTTAAGGGGCGCCAGAGCAGTACTTCGCCTAGGGCGCTGTTTCAGCTAAGGCCGGCCCTGGGAACATGGGCAGTACCCCAAGAGTGAATTTATGGTTCTCCATCCAGTTATCTAAATTATTTTTGAAGAGAGTGAGGGACGGGCTTTGTTTCATGAAGATGGGAATTTTATTCCATAGATGATGTAGCCTTTCAGATATGAATTTGTCTCTCCTGCAAGTTCTGTTAAAGTCACAAATAAGGTTCATGTCCACGGAATGCATAACCCTCATATAATTTTTGGTACTTACATATTATCGCAACCAGATTTCAAAGGTGCCCTAACTTGTGAAGTTATAGTGATAGTACTTCATCTTACAGTGAATTGGAGTGTGTGAACTGCAAAACACTTTTTTATATCACTTAACTTCTGAAACAGGACCAGGAATAATGGAAAATTCCTCTTCCTGGGTAGCATCCTTTACCACCGTAAGTGAATGTAAAAGTGTTTTACTTATTAACATTTTTGGAGTTATTGTATGTAACTATGCCATAGTTTTGCTAGGTAAGTTAGTTTCATTTACAATGCTGGTATTTCATATGTAATTTAAGATTATGGTTGCATACCATAAGAGTAGGAAGACTGGAGATTAGCAGATGGTCTATACCGGAAGGTAACAGATATTGACAACATTCCGAAGATGAGAAGAGGCCAGAGTTCCGTATTACAATCGTAAATGTATTTAATACTTATGGCAAATAATTACTTTATGTATTTTATGGGCTGCCTAGCTTTTTAATGTTATATACACTAATAATATCACCACAACAAGTGACATTACTTGTTTTACAGGTAGAGTGTCTCATGGCTAGAAAAAGTAAATGCAGATGAAACGATTGAGCTTTTGGAGATCTAGTCTTCCATATCAGATGTTTGAAACTGAAACTGTCTTTAACAGGTGTATTCTTTTAAGACAAGTAATTTGAAACATTAAGAATGGTGATGGGGACTGAAGGAAGTGCAAAAAGGTTGCAGATAATTTGGTACTTATGTGTCGCTTTAATTTCACTAGTTAGGGTGCCTTCAAAATCTGGTTGTGATAATACATAAGTACCAGTTTTTCTTGCAAATATGTAATATTTTCATCAGAGCTGGATCAGAGAATGCCTTGCAGGTCTGGCTTCAGGCTAGTGTGTTTTGACTGTTGGAGCCGTGAGTCGTTTTATAGACTACCTCTGTCCATAAAGGACATGAGCAGTACCCAGGGAGTGAATTTACAATTCCCCATCCATTTATCCACATTCTTTTTGAAAGGAGTGAGGGATGGGCTTTGTTTTATGATGATGGGAAGTTTATTCCATAGACAACGTAGCCTTTGGGATACAAGTCTGTCTCTCCAGCAAGTTCTGTAAGATTCACAAATAAGGTTCAGGTCCTTGGAACGGGTAACCCTCATATACTTTTTCGTGTGAATATGTAACATTTTCATCAGGGCTGGATCAGAGAATGCCTTGCAGGTGAGGCATATGTCTCATCGCAATAAACAATATGAGATGGAGTAAAGGGATAGAGCAGTCTGTATAAGTGTCTTGTGCTTTAATTTTAGTGAGAAACCTCTGGGGGTGCTCCAGCTCATGTAAGTGCCTGGCTAGGTAAATACAGAACAGAGTAATGTACTCGATTATGACCCTGATGAGGGCCAAGTACAATGGCACCATGACTTCTTTTGATCTTGATGCCATGCCTTTACTTATAAGTTGAGCCACTCAGAAGGATTTCCTCACTAGTGTAGCTACCTGGTGGACAGAGTTTAGGTTAGTATCTATATGTGTTCCTAGGTCCCTCACCACTGACTCAGCTTTTAGAAGTGTGCTATCAATGTTATTATTTGCAGGGATATCTGATTTTGCAAAGAATACGATTATGCATTTTTTAGCATTTAGTCTCAGACCATGGTTTTGGCACCAGTCATTTGTCATTTTTAGGCCTGTTTGTAGGATGTCAACATCATTTGGGGATACAGTGATTTCTCCCAGATTACAGTCATCTGCAAACTTGGTGATCCAGAAGCTCCCAACATTGGCCTTTTCTTCAGAGAAGTACATACGAAACAGGAGGGTTCTCAACACTGAGCCCTGTAGGATGCTGCTAGTAACAGGTTTCTTATCAGAAATGGATTCACCTATCTGGACAACACATGTCCTGTCAGTGAGCCAGCTGGCTATCCATCTGACTATGTAGCGGCTTATACCTAACTCAGTACATTTATCTATGATCTCAGAGTGGGGGATTGTGTCAAAAGCTTTTGCCAGGTCTAGATAAGTGGAGTGTACAATTTTACCCTCATCCATGGCCTGGCCCACCAGATTGAGCAGGCAAGACCTCCCTTTGACAAAGCCAAATTGGGTCTGGTGCAGTGTTTGGAGGGTTCTTATGTCATTATTGATCAGGTCCATGATAATTCTCTCCATGGCCTTGCAGATAAGACTGGTCAAGCTTATGGGTTTGTAGTTCCCTGAGTCAGTTGATGGGCTCCCCTTATGCAGAGGGATGACTGTTGCAGTCCTTCATTCCTCTGGGACACAACCCATCCAGAGGCTGTGGTTAAATAGATTTTCTAGTGGCCCTGATATATTCTGTTTTAAGCTATTTAAGAAGCATCCTGCAATGCTGTCAGGAACCATGCAGGCTGTGTTTTTAGCTTTCACTAGTACAGTAAAGGCCTGCTTCCTTGTAATGATGGGTAGGGGGATAGTTGTGGCTATTTGTTTGGGTGTAGTAGAAGGTGATGGGGGAGGAAATTCAAAATGAATTTGTTGGCCATCAGATTTGCTATAGTTTCAGGCTGGATATAAGTGTGCCATTTATGATTAACTCAACACATTGCTGAGCATTTCCTAGAGGTTATAAAAATAATTAAAAAAGCTTTATAGTTATCTTTCACCTAGGAGGCTATCTTTTCCTCATATTTTGCTTTGGCAGATATGATCAGCTCTCTAATTTGTTTATTTAGACTGGTTGGGTGTCTTTTTGCACTGTTTTGCCTGTTCATTCTTGGCTTCAGAGAGGATTTTTTTTCCTTTTGTTGAATAGCCTATTTATGTTAGAGATCCAGCAGAGTGGTTTATTTTTGCCAGTAATTATAGGTTTGACTCATACAGGCACTGTCTCCTTTATGCACCTATGAATGTGGTCGTACAGTACTTTTGTGTACAGCTCAAAGTAGGCCTCAGTGTCATCCGGGTATGGAGGGGCTTAGACGTTTAATAAGCTGTCACTTAGTTTGATGTAATTGGCCTTAATAAAGTTTTTAACAGGTTTTAAGTTCCATGGGGGTTCTAGGTTGGTTTTAATACTAAAGGATATAATTTTGTGATCAGATCTTACCAGGGAGGAGTTAATGCATGGAAGGAGCAGCATTCCCCCATGTTTATGAGTACTAGGTCTAGGATATTTGTACCTCTAGTTGGGGAGCTAACTAGTTGCTCCGGGGTGTTTGTACTGATGAAGTCCAAAAACCACTTAGCAAGTGAATTTTGGGTCATATAAGTCTCCCTGTTTATGGAGTAGTTGAAGTCACCCATAGGCTGAATGTTAAGTGATTCCACTAGGTTTAAGTAGGATGTGTGGTTTTCTAGACTCATGTTAGGGAAACTGGCTGGGATATGATAGGGGGTTGCATCTATGATTAGTTGGGCATGGAGCAACTGAAATGAGTCATGTTGTTGGACCAGTCTAGCAGTGTATGTGTCTGTGAGGTCTCCACTTTGGGCCAGTAATCAAGGAGCCTGAATCCTCACCACTGACATTGGAGTGGGACATTCACTTGGAATACAAATGGATACACACTGTAATTCCAGATGTATCTCTTCACATCAAGCCAATTTCCCTTAACAGCACACAGGGAGCATGCTCAGTTCGGAGTCTGGATTTCTCTAGCTGTCTCCCTCCAGGTCCCCAACAAGACTGCCCACTGGTACAGCTGTAGGGTTAGGTCCTCAGCTGAGTGCTCAAGCCAAGTCCTCCAGCACCCAACCTGTTAAACCAGTGCTTCATGTCCCTGCTCCAAGTAGATGACACACACTCTTTGAGATTCAATTTTCACACACACGCACACACACGCATATACACACACACACACACACACACACACACACACACACACACACACACACACACACACACACACACACACACACACTCACTCTAGACTATAAGGTAGATTCACTGCCACCAGTCAGTTATTATAAGGCTCTTAAAAGGGTATCCAAATATACTGTGTACAATTAATACTAATACAAATGGTAATCTTGACCAAACAGCCAGGCTTTAGGAGTGGCAACAGTTATCACCAAATAAATATGTGCAAATACTCCTAAAACTTAAATATTTTCTAAAAAGGACCAGCCACGATGAAAAGTTTAAATATACTTAATAATAAATAATAAAAGAACACGAAAATACTAAATATCTATTTATAGTAAACACCAGAGTTTCAGTCACAAGAGGTTTTAAAAATAACACTGACAGAAAGTTCCACACAGTTATAGAAAAACAGTATTTAGCTAGTTTCATTATCTGGGTGGCCGCGGTGGTGCAGCGGTTAGCGTTGCCACCTCACAGCAAGAGGTTCTCCTGTTCAATCCTTGGCTGGGGTGCCTTCAGTGTGGAGTCTGCATGTCCTCCCTGTGGTCATGTGGGTTTCCTCTGGGTGCACCAGTTTCCTGCCAGATCCCAAAGACATGCTGTAGGTGGATTGGATACTCTAAATTGGCCCTAGGTGTGAGTGTGTGCATGTGTGTGCCTTCTGTGAAAAGTTGGGTGCTGGGCTGGCAACTCGACATAATAAAACTCCACTGCCAGACATGAGCAGACAGGTGATCCACTGTGGCAACCCCTAACTGGGAAAAGCCGAAAGAAGAAGAAGATTATCTGTTGCTGACTAACTAAAAGAATTACTGTTCCTACTTACTGAATAGAGCAAGGCAAGATGGGTGAGTGGTCCTTGTTGTCAGATCTACGACAGAATACAGAATGTTCCTGAGGCTTCAGTCTCCTGTAATATTAAAACATTATTTCTGTACAGAATGACATCACATACATTTGGTCATCTGACTCTGTTTCCCGCACTATCCCCCATCACTAGAAGTTACCAGGGTTTAGCACCTGTGTGCTACAATACACATAGATAGAGCATTGCTCAGATGTGGTGCAGCTGCTGAAAGTCATAAAACCATTCCACTCTTCCTACAGGAGCTACAACCTATTCCCTAGTGCTCCCTTCAAAACTGTGGAATAACATCTTTATGGCATAACCCCTAAAGTAATTTAATTTCAAGAATATTTTTCCAAAGTTAGGTGGATTAAGATCTTCTCTCCCAGTATATGCTGTTACAATGTATACATTTAAACTGTTACAATAATGCATGCACATTTCTTTTCCTTCCAGCAGGGCACACTGTTGATACATTTTAATACAAACAAACCTCAGAAATACTTTTTCAGCACAAGCAGCTGTACAAATCAGTTTGATATACAAATGACATATAATTATTTACAAAATTCCAGCTAGCTGTACTGGCATAAGTTATACATCCACTGTCCTACTTCTTCTGCAATGGCTGGCAGTGGCTCCTATCATCACAGTGTCCTTTATGAATACTGAGACACCTCATCCCTTTGTTTTATCCTGAGCTGAGGGGGATCAAAATGTATGAAAGGCATTGTAGCGTTTGATAGCTGGAGTGCTTTCTGTGTTTCTGAACGATGTTTCCATGACTGCACATATGCCTGTGTTCTCCAGGGTTAGGACTGCTTCCAGGGAGTGCATTTTTTATTTAAACTCCTAGCATTGAGCAGCAGTACCTTTAGGTAATGATGAGTAAATTTTGTTATGTTGTTGGGTTTAACAACTTGGCACAGCCTAAAAAGGCACTACGGGGATAAAGTTTATGCCAGTGTCTGGAAGCCAAGGGGTGAATAGTGAAAACCATCTCTGGCAAAGCATCATGGTTTGTCAGTCATGTCTCCCCAGGCTAACAGATATTGGATCGCCTTGTTGTGACACCAGAAACTCAGCCAGCTGTTAAAGTTAATCTTTGTTTGCTGGTACCATGGCATCGTCATTGGTGAAGGTATGACACTACTCAAGTCTAGTTCCATACTTGTCTGGGACCCATATTCAGAGACCTTTATCATGTCTCTCTTCATATAGTCCAGTGAGGTACATCCTAGGTCATTTACTCCCACATGTACTATGACCATGTCATACTGATACTTGTATTTTAAAAGACTTAAGTGCATGGATCCTGGCTCTAGACAGACAACTCACTGTGATATTCCCCTTGTTTAGCCTGGTAAGGAGGACATCAGTATGTCTTACAGTGGAATCCTCAATAACTAGAATGTTTGGCTGTGTGGTGTGTTACCTTATGGGCTTGGCAGTGCGGCTACTAAGTTCTTCACAGTTATGTGCTGTGTGAGGTGCTGTCTTTTTTGAGTGTGCCCAGGGCCACTGAGAAATGCTTTTAGGAGGTCTTGGAGGTTTTGGGTAGATTACAAGTGAGAACCTCCACATAGTGGGAGGTTGTCATAATGGTTAAGGTGTTTACTCTACAAACACAAGGTGCAGGGTTTGATTCTCACATGGGGTAATTGGCTAGGCTTAAAGTGGCCCACAAGGACAGTTACCTGGTACTAATCTATGAACCTATGTGAGTCTATGTGTTTGTTCCTTAATGTTGGTAGTGAGTGTCTTGGGTGTAATGCTGATAACCTGGTTTGCATTTTTCTTGAGTGTATGAAAGCTTTGCCTCCAGTGACATTGTGTATCTATAGCTCTCACACACTGTGTTTGCCTGTTCTAAAGTTGAATGATTGTCAGTGAACATTAGGCAGTTACTACACTGCCTCAGGATTCCCATATCCACCAGGCCAGAAACAGAGATGACTGTTATATCAGTACCTTAGTACATGGAAAGGAGTACAGAAGAGTCACTTAAAGGTGTAAGTGAGAGTATTTAGTAGTATACTATTAGATGGCTTGCAGTAGTGCTGCCATTTGGACAACCTGTCAGCTCTTTGAGCAGTTATGGACAGTGGGAGACTATGGAGAGTGTTTCCTACAGGATTTTTAAATGCAGAGGTTTGCTTATATACAAGCCATGGGCAGCTGCTTGCACAAACAAGGCTTTTATACCAGTAGGATGAAAGATTTTTACATGGTTAAGCCCTCAAGCCAATAAGATAAAAACACAATAAGCTTTCCACCAGGAATTCCAACTTGGATTGGTTGAATCAGCCCTCTGCTATCACCAGCTTGCAGAAAAACCCTCAATGTAAAGCAAACTGTTTTTCAGCTCATGTGAAGTAATGGATGCTTTACAACAAAAGGCAGAACTCTTGCAGTATCAGTAATCCTTGGAAATAAGTTCCCAAATCCCGAGAAATGTTCACAAATTCAGAAAAAAGTGTGCAAACATAGGAGAACTTCTACAAATACAGAAAAACTTTGCAAAACTTAGAAATATTTTGGAAAACTCAGAACAACTTTTGAGATTAAGAGGAGGTTAGGAAATATCAGAATACTATTAAAAACAAACTAAGTGCAGTGCAGTAACAAAGAGATGGCATTTCTTTTTCAAGCTGAAAAGCCGCTATAAATTAAAAAAAAAATCAGTAAATACAGCACAGAAGTGTTAAACAGTGCTGAGATAGTTAGAAGCAAATGCAAAAAAGTACTTATATCAGCTTTGTATGTCCACAGATGGTTTTAGAAACAACCTAAGGTCATTTAGTCACTGGTGTCCAAGCCAGGCACAGGAAAGCTCTGAATAAATGAGATTCATGAAATTCATAAAGATTCATAAATGTCCCTTAAGCAGAAAATGAATAATCATGTGCCTTCTCTTATACTGAACCACAAGGGTAGGAGTTAGGCATATTCGATATTTTGTGCAATGAAACATGTTAGAAAATAATTGTGCCATTTCCAGAAATACCTGGTTGGCCAAATGGATGTTTTGCATAAACCTGCCATTTCAATTATGTTTTTTTAAGAAATAAAAAGTATATTGTCAGGAGATATCCATAATCTTGGATGGTAGCATTTATACTTGTAAAGGAAGTGGGCTAGGCTCTGAAAGCTGGTGTGCAGTTCTAAAACCCTGGCTATACTTCTGCTGCGAGCTGTTTCTGCAAAAAAGTGAGCATAGGCTATGCTACCAGGTACTGAATGTTCAATCCAGAGGCATAGCTAGTTATCTGGTGCCTGGTTCAGTTTCCTGTTATTCTGCCACTCCTCAGCATTAAGCTGAGGAGCAAAATACATACAAAAAAAAATAAATAAAAAGTGGAGTTGATGACCAAAGTAAAAAAAAGTACAAAAGTATAAATGGCTCAAATGTTAGTGGAGAGGACAAAGGATATGTGCTGTTAATAAGCTGCTTCTTGTAGCCCAGGGTTTGATGGCCTCAACCCCCATTTGTCTTCGGTGTGACTCTGAGCAAGTCAGTTAACCAGATGGTGATCTGATGCATTTGGGAGATTGTACTAGTCTGCGTAGTATTCTCATTGACTGCATGCCTATTAACTACCTATGAACCTATGGTGTCCAGCCACTCTCTCCTCTGTCCCCTCCATTCTGCCTCATAATGTCCCTTCCTGAAAGCAATTTGGACCAGGTCCTTTTGGCATTCATCACAATTAAAAACACTACTTTCATGTGTCCTGACAATATTCCTGGATGTCTGCTGACATTTGTAAAGTCTCACCAAGCAACCCCCTCTGTTACCACTTCATCCTGCATCCTTCTACTTGTTACACCAAGCAACCCCCTCCGTTACCACTTCATCCTGCATCCTTCTACTTGTTACATCTCAGAGGGGTTAATCAATGGTAGCTGTGATGATGCTTTTGCATAAAAGTGGTCCCTCAACTGGTTCTGGGAATTACAGGCTTATTAGTCTTAATTATTTGCAAGGTTATGGAATGTATTATAGCTGAACTGGTAATCAATAAAACAATAATACAGGTGACCAGTTTGGCTTTGTAAAAGGAAGATTATTCCTGCTTTGCCTGGATCAGTTCTTTGAAAGGGTTACTGAGGCCATGAATGAGAGGCATACAGTCCACATTGCTTATCTGGACCTTGCTAAAACCCTTCACACTATTATCCATGCTGAGAAACTCTCCCAAATCAACATCAACCTAATGCTGGATTGGTAATTGGTTGTCTGTTAAAACCAGGGGTATTTTCTCTAGACAGGAAAATGCCAGCAGTGGTGTCCCATAGGGCTATGACCTAGGTCAATATTTTGTGACATATAGCTGATATCATGCAACTATGGCTAATCATGATTACTGATGATTGCAAACTGAACTATTCAAATGATTAGTTGTATTTAATATGTTTGGTTTGTTTTTTTAGTTTGCTGTGACACTGCCACTGTGGGTATCAAACCCCATTCTGAAACTCTAATTCTACAGCAAGGGCAGGGCCAGACACATTGTTGGTGCATTAATACGTTCATAGATAAGTACTAAGCTAGCTGCCCTTGCAAGCCATTTTAAGCCTAGCTAGTATCGCTTTTTGTGCTCAAAACAACACATCCCATTTGGTTATAGATCAGCCTTACTCATCCCATGGTCAACAACTATATATTACCCATAATGAGAATAAATGGAATCATACCATAGATAATTTGTTTGAGTGCGTGATTTTGCCAGCAGACATTTATTTGAGACAAACTTTCCCTCAGAATGGCTAAGTCATTTGGGGATTCAATGACTGCTCCTAGCTTGCAATCATCTGCAAACTTAGTCAGCCTGAGCCTTTTGGTATCCAGAAGCTTATCCTCAACACCATGGAATGTAGCATAGTTTCTTTTGGTAAATCTAGCACTACTACCGCTTACTATATAGATAACATTCCACTTAAATTTGGCAGTCCTCATCAATTTGGGTACATATGGCAATAACAGACTCTCCTTTGACCACCATGTCTCTGTTGTGGTTAGAAGATCAATTTGCCTTGCAGAAATTATCCTTCATGGTATCTCATCAAAGTTTAAAGAAATTATAGAAGTGCTTTACTCATAAATGTACCTCGCTAGGTACCTAAACTGGCTTCCTGCTGAAATGTCGGCACTTCAAATGCAGAATGCCGAGACATGAAAAAAATAAATAAAAAGATTGAACATGCAGGAGACGAGCAAATCTTGAACATCACTCTTCTCTTTTAAACTTCCTTTTTGCAAGAGGAGAAGGAACCCCCCTGCATACCCTGAACATCCCCCTACACACACACACACACACACACACACACACACACACACACACACACACACACACACACACACACACACACACACACACACACACACACACACACACACACACACACACACACACACATACCGAGGTTATATACACACACACACACACACACACACACACACACACACACACACACACATACCGAGGTTATACACACACACACACACACACACACACACACACACACACACACACACACACACACACACACACACACATACCGAGGTTATATCCACACACACACACACACACACACACACACACACACACATACCGAGGTTATATGCACACACACACACGCACGCACACACACGCACACACGCACACACACACACACACACACACACACACACACACACACATACCGAGGTTATATACACACACACACACACACACACACACACACACATACCGAGGTTTTATATACACACACACACACACACACACACACACACACACACACACACACACACACACACACACACACACACACACACACACACACACACACACGAGGTTTTATATACACACACACACACACACACACACACACACACATACCGAGGTTATATAGACACACACACACACACACACACACACACACACACACACACACACACACACACACATACCGAGGTTATATACACTATCTCCAAGATTACTGTACCTTGGAGAAAAGGGAATATTCTGAGAAATGGCCATATTCAACTTAGTATATGTAAGTCATTTTTTTGGCCATTCAGTCTCTGTGTTTTGGGACTCACTCTTGTGGGTCTCAACATTTCAAATGGTAAGACCTAAACTAGCTTGTGAGACCTTAATTTTTCTCACCAAAAAGATCTTGGGGCTTAGTACCCTTAACTACACTGATAAACTAAAATCCTTGTCTCTCTACTCAGTGTCATATAGACTTTTGAGGGGTGATCTTTGATTAGCCATCTGGGTTATAAACAACCCTGAACTCTTCAAAAGTAAGTACTAGGCTAACCACCTTTGTGGACCATTTTAAGCCTACCCAATTTCCCTCAGATGTGACAGCCAAACCCTGTACCTTGTGTCTCTGAGGTAAATACCTTAACCATTATGCCAACCCCCAATATAACAGATATAAAGATGGTGGGTGAGATCAGTTCATAGGGTAGCCCGAGACTAATTGCCCTTGTGGGCCATTTTAAGCCTAGCCAGTTACCCCATGCAACATTCAAACCCTGCACCTTCTATCTGTAAGGTAAACACCTTAACTATTATTACCAACCTCCTGAAACTTTTAAAATTCACTAGGTTGGCCATTGCGCTAAAGCAAAAATTCACATCAGTTATGCTTCAGTTGTCAACAAATGTGTTCATATGCTTCTTACTACAAGAATGTCTGTTTAGATAATCTTTTCATGAGTGTCACTCCTAAATTCAATTCTGATATTTTCTTTCACACTGATAGAAGAATTTGTCTCCCCCTACTTACCCTTTTCAAACATAATAGCTCCACTGGGGATCAAACCCAGAACCTTCTGCATGCGATTACCACTACACTACAGAACCTTCACCTAAACAGAAACACTGATAAAGCATATCTTCATTCTAGAGATGTGACCTGTGCTACAACATCAGTAACAGGAAATGGCCCAACCTGTACCTAATTTCTGAAAAACCTGCCTTTATCTATCAAGCAGAGAACTTCCATAGCAACCTTTAAAAGCCTAGATATCTGGATGGGTGGTCAAAAATGTCCACTGGTCATGTGTAGAAACTCTACTTAATGGGGGACATTAATGTTCTCCCATAGTACTGGGTACTAGAATATGCATCCGAGCTTCTTGATGGTGCCCTTTGGCTATAATCTTAGTAAAAGGATAAGATCCTATGAACAACTATCTTGGTACAGTTACAATACCACACACAAAGCACTTTAGCACTTCAGCTGTGACCATAACTACAATATTGGCATTGATTTCTAAATACCAGTACTGCAATACTGTCCCATCAGTAACTCCTGATTGTACCACCTAACACCTTGTGGCCAGGTCAGGCATCCCATTCACTCCATTCTAGATGTTTAAGAAGTCAAGAAGCACCTAACTTTAACTCTAAAATGATCTTAGATTATGCTTTCTATAGTAACCCTTGCTTCTGCATCACCAGCAGTCTCTCCTCATTTAAAACCTTGCTGCACTCATACCTAATTCACAATGGAAGTGCTCCTTTTCCCTTTCTACCTAATCCTTCTAATACCACTTATTTATTTATTTTATTTATTTTACATTTGTTGACCGGGATAGTCTGACTGGATACATGTCCATTTTCAGCGGAGGCCCGGGGAGAAAAGCTCCAATGGGTACAAAATAAAACATTGCAATAAGGACAATATGATAGAAACAAAGGTGAACATAGCAATGCAGACAAAATATAGATAAGTAATTACAGTTAATGTTTTGACATTCAAAAGCAGACAGTTACATGACATTTGTTAGCAGTAGTTCTAGTGAGGAGAAATGAAAAACAGATTTCTCATATTAATTGATAACACTTCCTACTCTCCTAGAACTAAATACGCCATCACTGCCTCCTATAGTTCCACAGCTCTATTGAACTATTTGACCAACTACTTAACAGTTACCCTATGCTGCTACTTCTGTAAAAAAAGTTTTTTATTGCTGTTTACTGAACTATACTGATGTATTCTGTCATTGTTAACCTTTTTTTGTCATATTTACTTTGTATTCCTATGAGATAATCTGTAATGTATATGTGCAATGTGTACTATGTATTTATATTTTTCTGGAGCTTTTCTCCCCAGGACTCCATTGAAAAAGGGCTCCTTGTGGCCTGGCAAACAAACTGCAAATAAAAAAATAAAAATAAGTAATAACACAAATTCTTTTCTACACAGAAACTATTATCAGTTAAGATGAGAAGTCATTTTGTCATACAGTAGAGAGTTGATTATCCAAACTAATTGGGACCTAGGGTAGTTCGGATAATCAAATTGTTTGGATAATCAAACGTAGAACTGAACTGGGTAAAAAACTTCTAAAATCTTTTTATCTGCATGTAGAAATACACCTTTCAACCATTCCAGCAATTCCAGTCTACAATAAGAATATTTTTCACACACAAGCTGGCTACAAGCTCAAAAACATGCTCAGGCAAATACATATGTTTACATTTTCAGACTTTATGATTTTTCCCACCAGAAAACTTTGGAAGGCTGGTTCTGATAATTGACTGTTCTGATAATCGATGTTCGGATAATCGACTCTCTACTGTGTATGGACTAAAGAAATATAGATTATGCTCATGTAATTGTAAACACATTAAACAAGTAAAATAATCCACACCTGCTCCACCAAACAAGAAGTTTGTAATGTATGTATATAGCTTCGACAGAATTAGCTCAATCGGTATTTCTTTTGTCTGGAATCGTACATCTGCTGCCCAGTGTAAACTAGGGCTTTCAAGTTTTCAGGCTCAAATTACTCAATGGATACATGAGTACAGCAAAACACATAAAGGCCCCTGATCCTATGAACCCATAAAAGTTGTATGGGTCAGTTAACTGTAACCTGCTGAACAAAGTACATTAAAAAAACTAGAACCTTCTTCTTCTATCATTACAGGTCACCACAGCAGAATAACAGTCTGCAGAACAATTGGCAGTGAAGCTTTTACAGTGCCAAGGTACCAACCCAGTACCCAACCTTACACAGAAGGCACATACTCACACCTAGGGCCAGTTTAGAGTACCCAATCCACCTGAAGTATTTCTTTGAGATGTGGGAGGAAATCAGAGCACCTGGAGGAAACCAACACAACCACAGGGAGGATATGCAGACTCTGCACAAAAGGCACCTCAGCCAAGAATTGAACCATAGAGCCTCTTACTGTGAGACAACAACACTAACCGCTGCACCACCACAGCAACCCACAATAAATAACTGGAATAATACACACATTTTATTAGACTTTTAACCAAAATCTCTTCCTAGTACCCAGTCAAGCCACTCTTTTCTGTTAGTAAGGGGTGAGAGCTAGGTACTCTCCTCCCCATCCAGTACAAGATCTCGGTGACCCCCACACAGACTCATATATGCATACAGTTTACAAGGTCGAGTCTATCCATTGACCATAATCAGCTTTCTGGTACCTGTCCTCATAGAGAAAAAAACAGTTCGCTCTGGTACGACTTTATGTTCATCCATCTAATCAGTAAGATTTGCCTTAAGGAAATCTAGGGCTTCACTATTTTATAGGTAATAGAAGATTATTCCAAAAATGGGGAAATCATCAACACCCTTTTTCTCATTTTCTACAAGGAATTTGAGTGCTGTGTCAATTTCTGCCATCTCTCTCTATTCAAAGCCACTCTTCTACCTTCATCCACACTCATGCCTGACTGTTGCAGGTCTTCTCTCACACAATCCAGTGACCTCTTTGCTGGATGATCCCATTTTCTCTTATTTATTTATTTATTTATTGCATTTGTTTACCAGGAAAGTTTTCGGTGGATGCCCGGGGAAAAAAGCTCCGACAAGAACATAGATGCAGAAAAAAAATTAAGCATTAAATGGTACACAAGTAGAAACAGTGTTACACATAGTGGTTACAGTAATATATACAGAATATATATACATAAGTCAGGAATTTAGTTGGTTTGAGTACAGTAACATATACAGAATATATACATAAAAGCAGGAATTTAGTTGGTTGCCAGATGAATTCAGAGTGGTAAAAATGGAGATAAATTAATCAGCATTATTGTACCAGTATCAACAAGTGATGAAAGAAAAAAATAATAAATATGGAGAAAGTATCATCAGTCACTAGTAGTAAGAAGCATAGGAATTTAGTTATAATATATGGAGAAGGAAGAGGTTAGGTTATAGAGCAGGTACATAGCCAGGAGAGTTGAGATGATTTTTCAGTATTTGTTTGAAGGTGGTGGTGCTGCCTGTGTTTCTTATAGAAGGAGGAAGTGAGTTCCATAGTTTGGCGATGGTGAAGGAGTAGAGCAGTTGACCAACTGGTAAGGTGGGCTTTTCTACTTTTAGAAGTAGATGATTTTCAGATCTTAGTTGCCTGCTAGGTTGGTATTTGGCAAGCAGATTTGAGAGAGCAGGACAGTTTGTGGGTCTGTATATTATTTTGTGAGCTGTAGTTAGCTGGGTGAATGAGAGATGGTGGGGGACTTCCAACCAGCCTAATTATTTCATTGAGTTACAGTGGGGTCTATATGGCAAGTGTGAATGCTTAGGTTGTCGAATACAGCATGAGCGACACTGATTAAGTGAACCACGAGTACATTGAACTCCGGAAACCATGAAATTCAAAATCCCGATTCGGCATAGTTGGCCTTTTTGCGTTATAGCTTCGTAAGGTAAGTGTACCCTATAGGGGTAGGGTGCAGGTTAAGGTAAGTGCATAGAAAGTAATGTATATAAGTGTTAGTGTAGGTTTAGAAGCAGGGTTTAGGTTAGTGTATGTATGTGGTTTATTTATTCTGTTTGGGTGGGTAGTATGTAGCGAACGGTGTAGTGGGAAGTATGTTTTGTTTTTGTTAGTGGGTGGAACGGTGTTGGCCAAACATAACAATTCAGTGTTGTGTATTTCTACGTTTTGAGGTTTCAGTGAATTGTGCGTTTGCTTAATAGGTGTCGATCATGCTGTATTCGCCAACCTAAGCGTTCGCACTTATAATATAGACCCTTACAGTGGTGGGATGAGAATTTGGTCTTGGTGGCAAATTTGGCTATTCTGTTGTAACAGATATCAAGTTTGGATTTTGTAGAATTTTGGATATTAGTGAGGAGAGGGGCACCATAAAGGAGACAGGGTAATAAAAATGTAGCTGCAAGGATTTGTCTAGTAGAGAGTCTAAGAAAGTGCTGGTGCCTGTACAGCATACCGAGCTTTTGGTGTGTTTTTTTGATGTTACTGTCTATGTGTAGGCCAAAGTTTAAGTTTTCATCTATAATAATGCCTAGTAGTTTAGTGTGTTGGACAACTTCTATAGTGGTATTGTCTTGGGCTTGTATACTGAAGAGTTTTTTATCTAGGGGAGTGGTTTTCTTAGGGGTAAAAAGTATTAGTTTAGTGTGTTTTGAATTTAGGGGAAGATGATTGTTAAGCATCCAAGATTCAGTAGAGGTGAAGGCATTCTGGGTGATCTGCTGGAGTTCAGAGCTGGAATTTGCAGTGCATATTATTGTAGCGTCATCAGCATACTAGATTACTGAGCATTGTGGGAGAGTGGTATGAAAGTTGTTAATAAAGATGCTAAATAAGACACGACCAAGTATGGAGCCTTGGGGTACCCCTGTGGAAGTATTGAGGAAGTGGATTGCTGCCTATTGGAGAGATAGCTATTGAACCATTATAGAGAAGGTGGGGAAATGTGGAGGGTGGATAGTTTAGAGAGGAGGATGGTGTGGGAAATGGTATCAAAAGCTTTGGAGAGGTCGAGGAAAAGAGAAGTGATTATTTTACCAGAATACTGTATCAAGAAAGGAGAGGAGGGCTGTAGTGGTGCTGTGTCCTGGTCTAAAACCATGCTGAGTGGGTGACAGAATTTGATTTTCAAGCAGGTGATTGAGGAGTTGGGCATGGATGCATTTTTCCAGTATTTTAAAGAGGGGTTAGAGAATAGCTATGGGTCGAATGTTTGTGGTGTCTGTCTTGGTGCCACCTTTGTGTACAGGGAGAATGAATGCTTTTTTCCAGATGTCTGGGACAAGGGATTCTTTAATTGATCTTTTAATGAGTATGCTGATGGGATAAGCTATAGAGTTTGCAGCTAGTTTCAGGAAGTGTGGGGGTAGATTGTCATGGGCTAGAGTACAGGTTTTAAGCTTAAGTAAAAGTTTATTTATTGTAGCAATGGGTATGGGGGCGAATTTTAGGTTAAGAGTTGTGTGTAGGATTGTTTTCTGGGATGGTGTGGTCATCAGCTGTCTTGGTGGTGGTGGTGTTAACCATAGGAAAGGTGGTGGTTAGGTTAGCTATGGTGTCAATGAAGTAAGAATTGAAGAGAGGTTTTGTGTGGGTCAGGGGATGGGTTCTTCCTATCTGTCCCAAATATTCTTCACCATATTTGACTTCTACTCTTCTGCATTGACCTTTTCTACAATTGAAGCTTCATTGCAGAAAAGGTCAAACACAACAGATTACATTAATTCTCTGATTCGGTCGTGTTGAAATGGGGAAATCATTGAATATTAAATTTGTCCATCCAGCATGTGTTATTTATTTGCTGATGGAAATTCAGCTGTTTCGTTTAAGTGTTTCTGAAACCATTCACTTTGTGAATGTGTAGGAGAGCTGGGTCCATAACAGCCCTTAATTATATACATACTGGAAGAATGCATACCATCTCTATACCGGAAGAATGCAAAGTTCCTGTAATCATGGCTGCACAGGTAAAAAAACACACTCTCCAAAGCCAAGAACACAGCATTCATGGGACCTGACAACATCCCAGGCTGCGTTCTGCATGAACTAAAGAATGAACTAAGTACCATGTTCAGTCATAGCCTCACCTCAGGCTATGTGCTGGTGCACAGTGATGGTTATCCCACTCTTCAAAGGGAGAGCCACCACAGACCCCGGGACCTACTGCCCCATTAGCCTGATGAGCCTGGTCTGCAAGGCTATGGAATGTATCATCGTGGAACTTATAAACAATGACATTGGTAACCTCCAAACTCTGGACCCCACCCAGATCTGGTTTGTAAAAGGCAGATCATGTCTCCTAAATCTGATAGACTTCTTTGAAGCAGTCACCAAAGCCGTAGATGAGGGTAAGGTGGTTCACACAGCCTATCTAGATCTCGCCAAGGCATTCAACACCATCCCCCACTCTGGAATTATAGATAAACTCACTAAACTAGGTATAAATCCCTATGTCACAAGATGGGTTGCCAACTGGCTCACTGACAGAACCCACACTGTGAAAGTAGCAGACTCCAAATCCAACTTCAGACCAGTGACAAGTGGAGTACCACAGGGTTCAGTCCTGGGTCCACTCCTGTTTGGTATCTACCTCTCTGAAGTACAGGCTAACACAGAAGGTCTTTGGCTAATGAAGTTCACAGATGACTGCAAACTAGGAGCCATAATCAAAACTCCAAAAGATGTGGACATCCTACAAAAGGGCCTAGCTGAGACAGATGCCTGGTGTCAAAGCCATGGCCTCAAGCTCAATGCCAAAAAGTGCATTGTCATCCCTTTTGGTAAAAACTCTGTTCCCATGAACTACCACATAGGTGGTAGTCTACTTAACACCGAAAGTGTGATAAGAGACCTTGGGACACAGGTGGACAGTAGTCTCTCCTTTGATAATCACATTGCCACAGTAGTCAGGAAATACTTCTACGTGGCACACCTTATCACAAAAGGTTTCTCATCCAGGAAAAAAGAAGTCATTGCTCCCCTCTACTCATCACTCATTAGACCCATTACAGAGTACAATGCCCCTTTTGGTATGCACTTCACAAGACATCTACAACAACTGGAAAGGCCACAGAAATACCTCACAAAGAGGAATACCAGCCTCAAACAGATGCCCTACGCAGACCATCTCAAACAACTGCAGCTTTACTCCGTCACTTATTGCCTACTCAGAGGTGATCTCTGCCTAACAGACAAAGCTATGTCAAACCCAGAGCTTTTGGACATGCTCCACTTAAAGAAATCCCAATTCCTCCGAGCTACATGCTCGAGGGACCTAAACCTTGTCACCACAATAAACAGAACATGCTGGAGGGATAGATTCCTGTCCCAGAGACTCCCCATACTCTGGAACAAACTACCTATCTATATCAAACAAAGCTCCTCATTAGCACTTTTCAAGAAAAATCTTGATGATTGGATGGGAGATAGGAAATTCACCCCAGGGATCACTTCTGTGGCTCTGCTCGACAGTGGCACAGGAAAATAATTTTCTTGGGTGGCGAAAGGCAGGGTACCTTTTGGCTGGGCTTATATAGACCCTAGGGCTAATAGCCTAGTACCTACCTATGAACCTATGAACCTAAGTGTGATAAGAGACCTTGGGACACAGGTGGACAGTAGTCTCTCCTTTGATAATCACATCGCCACAGTAGTCAGGAATTCCTTCTATGTGGCACACCTCATCACAAAGGGTTTCTCATCCAGGAAAAAAGATGTAATTGTTCCCCTGTACTTGTCACTCATTAGACTCATTATAGAGTACAACGCCCCTTTTGGTATGCACCTCACAAGACATCTACAACAACTGGAAAGGCCACAGAAATACCTCACAAAGAAGATTACCAGCCTCAAACAGATGCCCTACACAGACCGTCTCAAAAAACTGCAGCTTTACTCCGTCACATATCGCATACTCAGAGGCGATCTCTGCCTGACATACAAAACTATGTCAAACCCAGAGCTGTTGGACATGCTCCACTTAAAGAAATCCCAATCCCTCCGAGCTACATGCTCTAGGGACCTAAACCTCGTCACCACAATAAACAGAACATGGTGGAGGGATAGATTCCTGTCCCAGATACTTCCTTATATAGACCCTAGGGCCAATAGCCTAGTACCTACCTATGAACCTATGAACCTATGAACATAAATCATCATGTAGGAGTCTATAAGAGTCTATAAGAGACAGAGTTCAGGACTAGAACATCCAGTCTTTTTTAGAAGCTTATTGCTTTCAGTCCAGAGAAATTTTTAGCTTGGAATCTTTGGGATCATTCTAGCTGTGTGATCTTTTTATATAGACACATATTAAAAGGAGCATTATATTCCATAATTGGTCTAATTAGGGAAAAGAGTAGAGGAATAAAAACTTATTTTGATCTTGATGAGATGGCCTTTATTTATTAACTGGTTTATGTTAAAGGATTTCCTGACCACTGTTACTAAGTGGTGGTCAAAGAACAGGGGAGTCATTACATTATTGACTTTCCTCATTTTGCCACTGCGGAAGTAATATGATATTGAATGCTACGAAGTGACAGTGTAGTTACACAATGATACTGGATGTAAGGCTCTCACATACAAGCACTTATAATAACAAACAGTTGTTAGAAACACACACACTACACATACAACACACACAGTATGGACCAGACACATAGACGACATATGCTGAGGCTCTTAAATGTAATATTCCTAAACCACAAAGACCTCCCAGCCATTGCACTTACACTACATATCCTCAGCAACTTCAAAAGCACTCTACCAAAGCAACATTCACCACAACACACACAGCTACATCTCACAGTGTCTCAACATTTAAACCAATAAGACGTACTACTACACCACCCAATATTTTTGGCATAGGAGTCTTCATTATGAGACATACAGATGTCCCACTACTCAAGCTGAGTCACGATTAGTCACCTATCACAGTCCAGAATCTGCCAGATCGTGCACATACTCGGGTCATTATCTGGCAGTTGGCTTAGAGAGTTAAGGAGCTGTTAATGAGTTATTTCCTTAGGTCCAGTGATGCAAAGTTTGATTTTCTCAGCCACCATGTTGCCCCCCAGTGTAACGTCTGCACTGGCAAGTCAGGCCATAAAGCTATCTCCTTCAAAATAAAACTGTGTGAATCTGAGCAAGTCACTTAACCAGTCATCAGTCCCTGGCTGAGTCTGCAAAAGGTCCGTGGAGATCAATGCTCTACCCCAGATACAAATACAAATAAAAAAATAAAATAATAAATAAAAGTAAACCACAAGAGCCAGCATGACTCTATCATAGTCCATGTGGGTGTAAATAACCTGAGATATATCTCCCTGGACTATATGAAGAGAGATATGGTGGAGCACTCAGACTATGTGCCCCAGGCTGGTATAATCCTAGCATTAAGCGGCATTCTACCTTTTCCAAGGATAATGCCAAAATATGAACAGAAGATAATTGCCTATAAATGTTTTCATAGATTGTTCATGTCATTTAAAGGGAGTACAATATTTGAAAGCCTGTAAGGATATGGTCGATGGACTATGTTGTTTTGCCAAGGATGGTCTGTACCTGGCCCTCTAGGCTTTGGATACTGGCTAAAACCTTGTCCACCCCCATAGTGCTTCTTTTTAGGCATTAATAACATGACAAACCTTCTGACAAAACAAAACCAACCCAAGAAAATCTGAAGGTGTTACTACTCAATGCCTGGAGTCAAAACAAGAAATTCCACTCCCTATAAGCCCTCCTCACCCCACAGAATGTAAACACCTGTGCAATTACCGAGACATGGTTTAAAGCCATAGACATCACCCCAGCAGTACAGGGCTGTAATGCTGTCCACAAATTTAGACCAGCAACTATACAGGAAAAAACACTAGGTAAAGGAGTCTGAATTTACATCAAAAGCAGGCACACCACAAAACTGGTCAAACATTTGATGTGCTTGAGCTTCTCTATTTCCAAATGATCAAAGTCAAAGTCCTATACTTGATCCTTGTAAGCTGTAGATCCCCATTTATGACCCAGGAATTCCATAGGTCTTACTCCCTCATTAAGGCCTACACCATATTCATAGGAGACTTTAACTACCTCACTATAATTTGGGAATCATGCGCAACCCCAAATATGCAGGCCCAGAGATTCCTGGACATTGTAAACACAAACACCCTAGACCAGATAGTCCGTACACCCACTAGGGGCATTAACATCCCTGCCTTGGTCCTCACAAACATGGAAGAATGTTGCACCCCCCCAGTGTAATGTCCTCACTGGCAGGTCAAGCCATAAAGGTATCTCCTTTAAAATAAAAATACAGTGTGAGACCCCAGCTAACCCTTATCCTTTTTGGAATTATTCTAAGGCAAACTTCATACTATTAAGTGATACCCTGGCAAAATTCCAAGCTCCCCCAAACCCTGAGAACACTGCGACCTATATGGAATTCTTCATGGAAATCCTGTACAATCATTTCAATAGCTGCATAGTGACAGGTCTACCTATCCAGAAAAATTGCATGACAAACCCTAAAAACAAGACACCCCGGTGGAATCCCAGCATCAGTAGGTTGTATAATAAAAGGAGGACAATCAAGACAACATTTATTAAGCATAATGTCCAGCAAGGTGAAAACTCCGTCGTAAGTCTGAACAGGCAACTCATGGAGGCTATTAAAGTCCACCAAAGCCACATTTGAAGTACAAATAGCCTCCCAGGCCAAGAACAAATCACAAGAGGGCCTATATTACAGTGTCAAACTCACAGGAGTCTGAATGTTGTAATGTCGAACCCAAATGTTCGAAATACGAAAATAGTGAAGCCACGGCACACCGATTTTTTTCCCAGGGAAAAAAATCAGTGAGCTGTTTTCGGGGATTTGCTATTTCCTCCACTGTGGTGCAATCTCGGAGTTGGTATATTTAAGTAGAGGTGGTGTAGGGGACACATCCCCCCACATTGGGGGTGGGGGGTGAAGCCCCCCACATTTGTTTAAGTTTAAAGTGTAAGTGTTTTTTTTTTTTTTTTGCACCGGAACAGTGATTTTTTTTCCTTGGGGAAAAAAATCGCTGTTCTGTGTTTTTGTAAGTCTTGGGTTTCGAACTTCATGGTTCAATATTACATCGTTCCAACTCCTGTGAGTTTGACGATATAATATAGGCCCTCACAAGACTATCTTCAGCTATCTGCAACCTCAAAGACAACACACAATGTGTCAAACTGAATGTAAATGGAGCCACCTATATTGAGCCAGACAATATAGCAAACCGACTGGCAGAAAAATATACCACCACTTTTACCCCCTCTCCCACCCACACACCTCTCAGGAAATACCCTCAACCATAACTTTCTAAGCTATCACTAGGGAACATGACCTAAATCCACTATCCAAGGCCAAGAACACTGCATTGATAGGGCTCAATATTATCCCATGATGCCTGCTTAATAGCTGCTAAAAATCAGAAAAAACGCAATCACTATTTAACCATAGCCTCCAGATAAGCTACATGCAAAGTGAATGGAGGACTGCAACTCTCACCCCACTGCACAAGGGTGGGCCATCAATGATCTGGGAAACTACACATACATATTTGCAATTCCTGTTTGTATTACTAACTTACCTTTAATTTCTCTACAAACAAATTTCTCTAAATATCATTGTCATGCAAATTGTATCTATTCCTAACCAATGCTTTCATATTATGTCTAATTTGTTATAATTATTTAAAGTGCAGATGTTTTTTCTATTATTTTTGAAGACTGTACAATTTTTGTTTTTAAAATGTTTCGTAATACTGTGGAGCTTTTCTCCCACGGCCTCCACTAAAAATGGACTCTTACCCAGTTTGACTTTCCCGGTAATCAAATGTCAATAAACAAATAAAAACTGGAGCATCCACAGAAATTCCTCACAAAAAGAATACAGGGTCTAAACAATATCTTAGTGGACTACCACAAAGCCTTATTTACATACTTAGTATCCTACAGGCTGCTGAGAAGGAATCTGTTCCTGGCCTACAAGGCATCCTCTGGTCCCTCCCTGATAAACATATTGCAAATTTGCAAAACAAGTTGTGCAAGGCTACAATGCCTTCCACATGTTCAGACCTCAAAATGAGTTTGAAGGAACCAAAGGTGGAGGTGAATCCATCTTCATTAAAACCAAATACACTTAGGGACTGGTCAAACAGCATGACTCTTTCAAACTACTCCATATATGTTTAAATATTGGGAAAGAACTATACCACATCATTGCTAGCTATAGATCTCCCACCATGAACCAAGATAAGTACATTGTCTACCTCGATTTACTCGAATCCCTCACCATAGAGCCCAACACCTTAGTTATAGGAGATTTCAACTGTCCTTCCATAGACAGGAGGACATGCATAGCAAAAAACACACTCAACCAGATGTTTCTGGACTTTGTTAACAAAAATGCTCTGAACAGATAATCTGCACCCCCCCACTAGGGGCTGTAGTGTTCTGGACATAATACTCACCAACATGGGAGGGGGGTCACTGTACTTCCCCATGTGTGATGCCTTCCCTGGTTAGATCAGATCACAATCAGTCTTGTTTGAAGTAACTGCTGGAACTGACACCCTCACAGGAACAAAAATTATAGAAATTTTCACCAAAGCTTACTACAACCTACTAAGTGGTGGTATAAAAAGCTTCATATCACCCACAATCACAGATATCAATGACCATTATGCAGAAGTGTATGCATATACCCTGTAGAAACACTTAAGCGACTGCATAAACTCTGCTGTACCTGACAGGATCAAAACTAGGTCTTCCCGTAAAAGCAAGGCACAGTGGTAGACTTCAGGTATAAATAGGTTATATAACAAGAGGAAGAAACTGTTGTCCAAAAGCAAGAGGGATATCAGTCTGCAAAGGAAGAGTTCCCTCCTAGGCCTAAACAAGAAAATCAGAAATCTTGTAAAGTCTTCTAAAGCAAATTACGAATCTAAAAATCACATCCCTAGTCAAGGATGATTACAAGGCATTCTTTAACTATGTCCAGAATCTAAGAGGGAATACCCAGCTATGTGCCAAACTAGCTGTAGATGGGATCACTCATACTACAGTGGAAGTTATTGTCAACCTGCTAGCTGACAGATTCAGCACAAACTTCACCCCCCTCCCCACCTAACATATCCCAATGCATACTTGACACCAGCCCTCTGCCTAGTATGTCTAGAGAACAAGTCATCTCTGTGCTCACCAAGACCAAAAATATGGGCTCACAGGGACCAAATAAAATCCCACATTGCTTGGTAAACAATCTAAAACAAGACCCAGCAGACTCACTTGGCATTCTCTTTAATCATAGCTTGAGAACTGGCTATGTTCCTACAGAATGGAGAACAGCAACAGTAATCCACCTGCACAAAGGGGGGCCATCAACTGACCCTGGGAACTACAGACCCATAAATCTAACCAGCCTCATCTGCAAAGCCATGGAAGAATTATGCTGGACCTTATAAACAAAATCATAGGCAACCTCCAAATGGTGGACCCTACCCAGTTTGGCTTTGTTAAGGGAATGTCATGCTTATTAAACCTGAAAGGCTTCTTTTAGAATGTCACCAAAGCCACGGAAGAAGGTAAAACAGTGCACACAGCCTATCTCAATCCTGCCAAGGCTTTCGACACAATTCTACACTCTGACTTCATTGAGAAACTCTCCTAGCAAGGGATTAACCCTTATGTTACTAGATAGTTAGCCAATTGGCTCACCAACAGAATACACTTTGTCAAAATTGGTGACTCCTCCTCCACCAGTAGATCCGTCTCCAGTGGATTACCACAGGGATCTGTGCAGTGCCCCTTTAGTGTTTGGCATCTATTTCTCAGAAGTCCAAGCCAAAGTAGATGGCCTCCAGCTCACCATCTTCTCTGATGATTGCAAACTGGGAGCAATCATTGAGTCCCCCAACAATGTCAACATATTACTAGAAGGGCTAACACAAACAAATGACTGGTGCCAAAGCCATGGTCTAAAACTAAATGCAAAAAATCCATTATCATTCAATTTGGCAAAACGGAATTCCCTACAAATAATAATATTGACAGCACCCCCTTGAGTTCCAACCCAGTAGTGCAAGACTTGGGAACACAGGTTGATAGAAAACTGAACTTCAGCCACCAAGCTTCCATGGTGGTAAAGAAATCCTCTAAGTAGGGTATCTCATAAGAAACAGTATAGCATCAAGGTCAGGGGATGTTATAACTTCACTGTACTCAGCCCTCATCAGACCACTAATAGAGTATAATGCACCCTTTTCCATGTACCTCTCTAGACACCTGCAGCAGCTGGAGAGACCTCAGAGCTTTCTCACTAAGAAAATACAAGGACTCCAAACCATGACCTACATGGACAGGCTGAAAGCTCTGTCACTTTACTCTGTATCGTATAGGCTGCTGAGAGGTGACTTGTGGCTGGTCTATAGGGCAATCTCTGACCCTGCTCTAATGGAAATGCTGCACATCTACAAGTCAAATGGCACAAGAGTCACTCACTCTAGGGATCTCAACCTAACTTGTAATATTAATAGAATATGCTGGAGAGACAGATATATCTCCCAGAGGCTGAGCTTCTCTGAAATAGACTTCCTATTCACTTAAAACAGAGCTCCTCACTGACCCTATTCAAACACAACCTAGATAATTGGATGGGAGACAGCAAATTCACCCTTGGGGTGGCACCCATGTTCCTCATGGACAAGGGTAGCTGGTGTTGATTACAGACCCACTCTGTTCATAAATTTGTTCTGTGAACTACCCAAAAAGAACAAATGAAGATCCCTGGGATTAACATGGCTAGGCTTGTAAAGATTCTAGGGCTGCTAGTCTAGCAACCACTTATGAACCTATGAACATATAAGCTTGGTTTATAACTCCAGCATGCTAAATAATGTCCAAAGCCTTTGTCAGATCAAGGTGTACTGTTTGAAGTACCTCGCCACCATCTAAAGTGTCAGTTACTTCCTTGAAGAAGTTCACCATCTTAACTAAACATTATTCACCATTTCACAAAACTATATTGTTACAGGTCAAGCACATTAAGAATTTTTTTAATGTTGGAGATTATGAAATTGGGTGTACTACATTCCATGAATTCACAAATTAGACTTGTTAGACTGATGGCTGTGTAGTTTGTGGTATTTGTGATAGAACACCTCAGTGGTGCAGCAGTAGTGTTGTCACCTCACAGTAAAGGGTTCTCCAGTTCGATTCTTGGCTGGAGTGTCTTCTGTGAGGAGTCTGCATGTCCTCCCTGTGTTCATGTGGGTTTCCTTCCACATTACAAAGACATACGTCTGGAGCATTTCTCCCCAGGCCTCTGCTAAACATTGGCTTCATTGCAAGCCGGACTTTCCCAGTAAACAAATCCTAATAAAGAACCCCTTTATGGAAGGGTATGATGATAGTCATTTTCTGTATATCAGGAACATACTATGTGGATGTGCTTAAGTTCAGCAGCTTTAGGTGGGTTTCAAAGTAACCATGCTTGGTGCTGTTAATTCAGCAACCAGGCATATTACTGGTGCCATTTTTCAACGTCTGAGAGTGCTGTCGGAACATGTTCTATAATAACGATGGGGGGGAAGGGACTTGGGCATTTGTGGAAGTTCAATGAGTGTTTCTGGTATGAAGTTGACACTAAATTTATCTGCAAGTAAATTAGCAATATCTTAAGGGAGGGGATAAAACCATTAAGAATTTGCTCACAACATTACTTAGTGTTATTTCCCAGTCATTTGATGTAGATAAAAAACAACTATGATTATCACTGACTTCAGAGTCTAATTTTAATTTGTATTTCGACCTACCTTCTGGTAGCTTTCATATTTTCTCTGGTCTATCTGATAAAATGTTTAATACAGAAATATTTTGATTTACTATGGGTCATAATTACCATTTTTTTTCTTTTATTATGTAGCATATTAATACTGCTGGCAAATTATTTTACATTTCTCAACATATCTGGTTTTGATTGGGGCACATTGGTTTATGTCATTTGTCAGAAAGAATTATAATTTATTGGCACAAGTAACAACGGAGACTGATTTGATGCTAGAAATCTTATAGATGACTTTTGAGAGCTCATCTAATATTTTTAATAGGCTTGACTTTTTTAAAGTCAGTGAATTCAGATATTTATTGGGTATAGCTGAATTAAAGTCAAAGAATACTAATCTGTGATTGGATTTGACCCAAGATGGGAATCCTATAGGAGTAGTACAAGCAGGGGTGTTGTTAGTGAGGTTGAGTTCTGGATTACTTTGACCCCTGGTGGACTTGTTAACTGTATGAGAGAGCATATAGCAGTCTAGGAATCTTTGGGTGTAACCGACTTCCATGGTATAGATGCTCCAGTTAATCAATGGATAGTTGAAATCAACCATCAAAAGGGCATTTTTACTTATGACAATCTCTCAGCAAGCACATTTAGAGATTTTGCGTGGTCCTCGGAGTATAATGAATATGACCTATAGTAGGGTATGAGCTGGTAACTTTTAGGGTAATATGAATTCAGCACATTTTGTTTGTGGGCTCTGACAAATATTGAGCTCCCCCTCAGTTTCTAGCCTGTCTGAACATGTCATAGACACTTAAATCCAGTAAAAAGGGAGTGGTGTCTTATCAAGCTGAATCCAAGTCTCTCTTACAGCAAAGATAAGAATGTGTTCAAGATGCAGATAAGCCTTGAGATGTAACAGTGTTATGTTGGAATTTCCAGATGGTAGACTTTGCAAAAAAAAGCACTATGGAGTCAGCAAGGGCTATGGTCAGTATTCAGAAACCATGAAACAAAAGCTACAGACCTCCTTGGTGAAGCAAGTTGGAATGTCAATCATGTCATCTCAAGCTAACACATACTGGATCCCCCAGAGAGACACCAGCTACTTAACCAGTTGTTATAGACAAATATCTTTGCTTTGTAGCTGGGGATCACTCTGGGTGAAGGTAGTGTTCCATTCAGGGCCTGTGTTTTACCTGCATTTGACTCATGTATAGCAATCTCCAGTAGGTTTTTCTGCATGTACTTTTAGGTTGAGCACCTCAAGTCATTCACAATTTAAGAAACCACCACCAGGATATAGTCATATTTACTGTCTGACAGACTTATGTAATACAGCCTAATCTGAGAGTAATACAGAGCTATAGCTTAATACAGCACATAATTACAGTAGTAAGAAGACAATATATAATCTCAATATAATAACAGAATGAGGGCTGAAGAGGTGCATAAATTAAATATGGCATGATCTGTGAGTGGTACACAATTATAGGTCTGGTACAGTACACATTATAATAGTACAACAGCAATACGCACATTTATTTATGTATTTTTGTACATTTGTTTACTGGGATAGTCTGACTGGGCCAGCAAGAAACAAACTCTTTTTCAGGAGAAGTGCAGTGATGAAAGTTCCTTACATCTATATGGAAAAGTCAAAGGATACAAACAAGAAAAAAAGCTACAATAGTTATCTTATTTATTATTTATTTATTTATTTGGCATTTGTTAGCCGAGTTAGTCCAACTGAGCCAAGGGCTCATTTTCAGTGGAGACCTGAGGAGAAAAGCTCCAGACAATGTACAATCATGCAAAGATAAAAAAAAGTACAAAGTGGTCTAGTGTGCAACCACATAACATAAAGATAAAAGATACATTTCACAGCACCATTACAATAGTATACAATTTATAAAAGGTGCACTCAGTATTTAAAACATAAGAGGCATAGCATTAGAATAACTTTTGCGTTTTTAATACAGGAGGGTAAAAAATGAAATTACATGACAGAGAAAAAAAGATAGAAAAGAGGTGGCATAATACAGAGTAAGTATTTTAACAAATAGAAGTAAAAGCAGGAGATAATCTCACAAATTTACAATTGCATTGACAATTTATCACAATTATATATACAAAGCAGATTTGTTGTAGGTCAATTTTAAAACTGAGTCATATTCACGTACTATTAAATAGCAGTATCAGAATGCATTAGGGGGTGGCCACGGTGGTGCAGAGGTTAGCGTTGCTGCCTCACAGCAAGAGGTTCTTCGGTTCGATCCTCGGCTGGGGTGCCTTCTGTGTGGAGTCTGTATGTCCTCCCTGTGGTCGCGTGGGTTTCCTCCGGGTGCTCTGGTTTCCTCCCACATCCCAAAGGCATGGTGTAGGTGGATTGGACACTCTAAATTGGCCCTAGGTGTGCGTGCATGTGTGTGTCTTCTGTGGAAGGTTGGGTGCTGGGCTGGCAACTCAACACCATAAAACTCCACTGCCAATCATGAGCGGACAGGTGATCTGCTGTGGTGACCCCTAACAGGGAAAAGAAGAAGAATCAGAATGCATTAGGGAAAATAGTTGCAATGTAGTATGGAGCATAAATTGGAACAGTAGAGAGGAGTTCTCAAGTAGGATTCTGATTTTGTACAGAAAAGGTAATGAGAGCGCAGTGCAGGTCTAGAGGAGTTATCATAAGTGCATTTGGGAAAGAGAAAGGAGGGAAAGTAGAGTCAGAAATATTAGGGAAAGACAGCAAGATAGCAGAGCTAGAGAGTAGGGAAAAGGAGGAGTAAGATAAAGTAGGCAGGAAGCATTTAAAAAATATCCCATGAAAGGAGACAGAAGCGGGAAGAATAGCTGTCTAGAAAGTTAAAGATAATATAGGATTAGAATGGGATGGAACATGAACAGAGCCATGTAGCCAGTAAGTGTTGCTTGAATTTAATTTTGAAAAGATTGTTATTGTCATTTAATCTAAGAAGTAGGAGCAAGGAGTCCCACAGTTCAGATACATATGAGGAGTACACATTGTCATCAGCTGAATTATGAGATTCATAGGTTCATAGGAGATTACTGGGTGAACGGCTTAAGAGCCCTTATAATTACACAAACTCCACTCCACACACCTTCAGATAGAAACAACTCTGATCCTCAAGAGTATACATTCTCACTGAAAGAATGGATATATATATATACTCATAGCAATTAATTAAACAATTAATTAAAAAAAGTTGTAAAAAAGACACTAAAAGTTTATTTCATTATATATTTCATTTGTCAGTCATTTGTATTGTATTTAAAAAATAAAAATATTTTAATTATGTTTCATTATATTTTATCTTTTTTCATCAAGCATTTTCATCATTACAAACTCCACTTTCTAAAACTGTTGTTAAAATGAAAAAGCATAACTATATTATATAAAACACTAAAATGGTGTATTTTCCTTTTTTCCTTTTAGTTTTATTATGTCTCTCTCTAATGTGCTCTAATAGTTTAATCTTTCTTTTCTTTTTAGTTTCACCTATATATAATACATGACACAGTGTAAAGTTTACAATACTAGGCTTCTTTTTTTTATAACTATTCCTCTACTGTATGAACCATGTTATAATTATATGTTCTGTACTATCTAATATCTACAAACACTTTTTGACTGCTTTACTTTAATTGATAAAAATTTTAATAATTAATTGGTAAACAAAATTTTGCATTATATAATATATTTCAGTACCACCATATCTTATCTATTCTTCCCTTTTTTAGCTGGAGAAGTTTTTGTGGCAAAATGTGCATCAACACCTTGTCTTTCACTAAAAATTTCCAAAAATGTTCCACTACATCCTTTATGTTCCCTTTTGTTTTTTATACAAGATTTAAAGAATAAATATTCCAATATTATATCAGGTTTAAAGTAGATATATTTCTTTATTTTCTGATAATTCATGGTTTATTTTATTCCTATTTTATTTATCCTCACTTTTTACCTTTATAAGGGCATTCTCTAAAATATTCATATACACTACCCTTTTTTTCAAAAAACTTTATTATATGTATATCCTCATTCCTTAGATTTGTTTGTTTCTTGTTTTATCCCATTACTCCCTTGCCAATTCCCCTGATGCCAAAAGGGAGTTAAAGGAAAGTATGTACAGGAATGCAATGCATGAATTGATTGTATTGATTACCATCTATAAACTTCCTATGTATACATGATACTCTTACCCCATGTTCTGCTCCTCTCAATTTAACAAGAATAGCAATATGTTCCATCCCTTCTGTATTCCATCACCTTTACAAAAAATGGTTAAACCAATAGTCAGTCAAAAAAACAACAACAAAATCAAAATCCAAATCAAAATAAAAAAAAGTCATATTATAAAAAAATAATAAACAACACATTACATTTCAATAAAAATTTAACAAAAAGAAATTTCCAAATAAAAAATTACCAATCATCAAACAAGCATACATTGCAAAAGCTACTCTTTCTGCTAAAAAATAAAATAATTAAAAATACAAATTAAATCAAACAAATAAAATTCTTAAATCTTACTAGAAATCCAACAAAAGGGTTGTCTTGAAAAAATAAGAAGGGTTGTCTTTAAAGAAGATTTCACTGAATTGAGGCCATCATCATGTTCTTTAGAGGTATATAGATCTTTCACATCATACACAAACAAAAAATTTTGTTGTTCCAAGAAATAGGTTTAATTTTTCCATAAAATCTAAATCTATCTTTTTGATATAAACACATATTTAATGTAAAATTAAAAAAATATTCTGTATGTAATAGTTCCAGTGTGTTAGAGTTGAAAAAGGAAATGGGTTAAATATTGGGTCGACCTGGGGTGTGAGTTCAAATTATGAATACAGCTAGGCTGAAAGAATACAGCTCCTTCTTTTCCTCACCATCTCTACCTTAAATCCCAAAACTTCTCCCTAAAAACTATCATGTGAATTCTATCCAACATGTGCTTAAATTTTGTAATGATATTTGATCATATCCCAAATTTTCTATGTTTCTTCAAAACATTGCATCTGCAAAATGATTCATACACATCTCAAAATATTTGTGCATTTATCATATAAATTAATAATAATATCCTTCCTGTCAATAATAATAAAACCTTTCCATCCACATCTTTTATCTTTATAAATACTTATTTTTTTTCAATTATAAATATTTACACTTTATCACTCTCATTTTTCTTGGATCCATATATAAAAAATGAAAAATAATCATGGCAAGCCATAATGAAGCATAAGACATAACATGAACAGCGGAATATACAGAAATGACAGGATACATGAAGACATATCTATTGCATTTATATAAATTGGACATCAATATCATCCATTACTTATCATCTCAGAAAATGAAAAAAACACATCCTTGTATTCACATAAGAAAAAGCCTATAAATGCAGAATTAAATTTATTCTCCCCCTAAGCAATAGTAATATTTCTTTCAAATAAACATAAATAAGAAAACTCAAAATAAACTTTTCAATCATTCTACAACACAACAAAACTTAAGTATAAACAAAGAACAATAACATTACATTAAAACAGTTCATTACTTTAATCACAACCAGATAAATTAAGAACAATACTTTTTATTATAAATTTCATTACTGTTTAAATTTTTGTTGTTGGCAACTTCTCAGACCCTTGATTCTGTGCTGAAATTTGTTCTGGTGTTGAATTTTTCTGAACAGAGACATCTTCTTGCTCATAACTTCCTGTTGTGTTCCTCATTGAAATGTTGTTGTGGTGTGTGTGCAGCCTAAGCCCCCAAACTGGTGTCTGGGTCTATGTGGTCCATTGTGTCTCCGTAATTCCTTCGAAATTCCCTGGTTCTGTAGAATCTACTTTCCCCTGAATTGAATAGGTTCGTTCTAACGGGTGATCAGGTGAATCTTACCTCCCTTTGTTTTTTCCTGGCCATGTTCTGGACCATTTAGAGGGTAAGAAAATGAAGTCCCTGCTTCATATTCATTGATATCACGATAATTTTTTTATTCTTTTGTTTTGCAGGTTCATTCTTCTAGATTATTCAGTCTCTCATTAGTCTTCCATGAAAGACTTCTTATTTTCTAGACTCAGATGAACTAAATACACAATTCTCCTGGCCAGCTCCTGTTTGTTTGTGATGTTTCTGCTGGTAGCTTTCCCTAAATCAATTAATAAATGTGAACACACTCTATGTACAAGTCTTGCACCCTTAATATTCTAGATTTCTTAATTTGAGCACAATTCAACAATTCTGGTGTACTAGTGTCTTTTATATTCAGCCTCTTTCTATTTTTAATAGGAAAGCTTGACCTCTTTTATTAACAGTAAATTAAATTCCAACACCCTTGTCTCTTTCTGTCAATTTTTCTGTCAATCAACCTGATACATTTCTGATACACTGAAACACATTTTTCAACACATGTTTGAAATTTTTAAGCCACATCTGCAAAAGTTGCAAACTATTCTTGCAGCTTTGAGAAAATGAATAGAAAATTGAGCTTTCAGTTAAACAGCACAGGAACATGCAGAAAAATTTGTGCAACCCCTAGAGTACCTTGTTCAGAACAAATAGTTCTCTGAGATATATATATACTTGCAGAGCGGATATCATAGTAAGCAGTAATACTGCTGCAAAGCCAAAATCCAACCTGGAGCTGGGAAAACAAACAAATATCCTGCGCCAAATATCCCCACAAAGAGTCAAAACACAATTTAATACCTTCACAGAGAATCACCCTTCGATCCAAATGTCAAAACCTTAGAATAAAGAATAGAGTCATTTGAATTAATAACCGTGTCACCATTCAAAACTTCGTTGGCATAAATCATCATTCAGTATTCTCTGCATTCTCACCGATAAGTATATATATATATAATACATAAATAAAAAAATTAATTCTAAACATATTGTAAATTCTATTTTCTTCTTTTTTCTTTCATTATTAGTTCATTTTTCACACTTTCTAAAAACTATTTTGATTAAAAAAATTAAATCACATTTATATTATTACAAATAAAATTTATAATTAATATAAATTTATTTTTTCTTTAACTCTTCCTGTCTCTACCAACTCAAAACAACAAAATAAAATGATAAAATTTAATATCAAAAATTTATTTGTTTAATTTCTATGTTAATTATGTGCTAAAGGTCTAAAATAATGTAAACTAAATACAATAAAATGAGTAAATTGAAAAACTTTTGAAATATAAACTACAGGATAAGGTTTTAATTTTTTATGAATATATACAATTTTGGAATACCTTGTGGACTTAATATGAGTATATGAATATGTGTCTAAATTGGAATAAATTGAAAATTTTTTTTTAATTAGTTGTTTCTATAAGAGCCCTTATAAGCCTAGCTATTATTACCCAGATTGTACACAATTTTCGATCCCTAAGGGATAGAGGATGGCTTAGGTTTGGGCCTATGCCCGTAAGTATTTTACAGACTTGTCCATAAGAGACACGGGCACCACCCAGGAATGAATTTACGATTTCCCATCCATAAGTTCATCAGAGATCGGTTATCTGGAGAAGTAGATTGTTAGCAGAGCAGAGCTGTCTATTTGGAGAATAATGCTGAAGAATTTTGCTTAACACTGGCATTGGTAGGTGAGTCTGTGTGTGATTAGTAGCTGTGAGAAGGACAGAGGGAGGATAGTTTTAGTCATGACAGTTTTTAAGGTAAGGCAGTAATGTACTTTATAAGGTAATTTGATGGCAAATTTAGCAACTTTATTATAAAATTGCTTAAGGAGGTTGGATCGTTAGACATTTAGGTCATATCGTATCATTAGTATGAGGGTCAAATAGGCAAACATTACACGCAGTATGCTTTAGAACAGCAGGTTCAGATGTCACTAGTAGCATGATTTGAGGATGGTTTGAATGCCACATATCACATACTTCAAGGTTTGATTACCAACAATAAAATAAAAATAGACCAGCTTTCATGCTATGAAATACATGCTTCAAAGGGTCAACAAGCTCAGATGCTGCAGAGTGAATGCTTTTATTCATATCAGACTCACTTGCAACATTCTTGGATGCATTCAAAGATATTTGCTCTTTATAGGTAGCCTAACTACGACGGGAAATGTAGCCACTGATAGTTGATGATGATGGTTATGAATAGACCTAGGAGGAAAAAGGAGTTATTATAACAGTAATTTGAACAACTGACCTGTGACCAGCAAAAAATTAATACAAACAAACAACAGTACCCTACAAAATACTGCAACTGAGATGTTACTTTACCTGCCACCACTGTACTATAATGTAATGTAATGCCTTCATAACTATCTAGTTTCAAATATTATGGATAAAGCACACAGCCTTTGACCATGTTACTTAGCTAGAGTTAATTTATGTGCCTACTACAAACCAAATATGTTTTCCAAAACCCACCAAAATCCCATTTTTTATGTACAAATGGTTCAATTCCCCACCCTTACAGCTAAACAGGAATTTCTTTTTTTCCTTACAGGCAGCAGGCATTTCAATTTCCAAAATACTTGTCCATAAAATAATCAATGACAATCCTAATTATTTTTGTTATGTTATTAGACACCCAAAAACAGTACTATACTTACCCTAGAGCCCCTCCCAAAAAAAAAGCCAAGAAATATCACTTCTGCCAGAAGCTGGACAAATCCAAGGTAACACATGGTCAGACTCATCACAAAAGATCAAACATAAAATACCCCTAAAGGAAACTTAGTAGTGTAACCATCCACACAAAAGCTGTCAGCAGTACTACAGACTGCAAAGACAAGGCTTGTACAACTCTGATCATAAACTGGACTTTTTAAACATAATTAAATAATTAAGTGCAGAAAAACTGTGCTGGTCAGACTGAAGGTGTCCAAATGTGTGTGATTGACAGGCTGGGAGTTTAAGACACACGTAAAGTAAATGAAGATGAAGCCAGATACATTCAGTTTGTAGGTCAGATTCCTAAAGCTTTGGAGTATTGGAGCATATAATGGGCTACTTACATCTAATCATAGAATCATAGAATCATGGAATGTACAAGACAACTGGACCATGTGGACATTTATGTCTTGCCAGTACACATCTCTAGACCTTAATTCCTTTTCCAAGGATCTGTCAGCCAGTCATATTGGCGAGGGGTGAATTTATAAATACTATCCATCCAAGTGTCTATACTGCGGTGGTGGTGCTATGGTAGCATTCTCACCTCACAGTTAGACGTTGCATGTTCGATTCTCAGTTAGAGCGTCTTCTGTGTGTCGACATGCGTGAATGGGCGTTCCTTCATTGAAGGTTGTGCGTTAGGCCCGGCAAGCCAGCACATAAAAATCTACTGCCAATCATTAGCGGACCAGAGTTCTGCTGTGGCGACCCCTAACCAGGAAAAGCCAAAAGACAGTTTATCCATCCAAGTGTCTAATTTTTTTCTTAAAGGATGACAGTGTGCCACATTGCTTGATATGGATTAGGATGTTTGTTCCATAGATGGGTTAGTCAGCACGTGACAAATCTGTCTCTCCACCATAATTTGTTTACTGAAGCAGGTTCAGATATTTGGTTCTAGCATTCAGTGGACTTTTTGCTTTGTACAGAAATAAGAGATTTTGGACTGCTGGACTCTTAATTTCCCAGACGGTCAGGCACAGATCATCCATAAGGACTCGATAAGACACTGCATGCAGGGACAAAGCCTTCAGCTTCTCTTATAGGTTCATAGGTTCATAGGTGGTTACTAGGCTATCGACCCGAAGGTCTTTATAAGCCTAGCCGTGAGTACCCAATATAATACAAGAGAAACCCAATATAAAGGATGTTGCCTAAACTCAATATCTTAGTTAGCAACTATTGCCCATTTCTAGGAAGGTTATAGGTGAAACTTCCAGCAGGAATTTACAGTTTTCTATTCATTCATCCAGGCTACTCTTAAACAGAGTCATAGAGGGGCTTTGTTTGATGTAAATTTGTAGCCTATTCCAGGGGAGTGGCAACCTCTGAGAGACATATCTGTCTTTCCAGGAGGTCCTATTTATGTCGCAGGCAAGGTTTAGGTCCCTGGAGCAGGTGGCCCTTGTCCCATTTGACTTGTAGATGTGCAGCATTTCCATTAGTTGTGGATGTAAGATTGCTCTGTAGGCCAGGCACACATTTCCTCTGTGTAGTCTGTATTCTACTAAGTGCAGTGACAGTGATTTCAGTCTGTCAGTGTATGACCTGTGTTGGATACTCTGAATTTTTTTGATTAGAAATCTCTGAGGCCTCGCAAATTGCTGCAAATGCCTGGTAAGATACATACCAAAGGGAGTGCTGTACTCAATTATTGGCCTGATGAGGGTCGAGTACAGGGGTGTTATCACCTTTTTTGCTCTTGAGGCAATGCTTTTGCAAATCAGGTATGCGACGTAGAATGTCTTCCTTATCACAGTCGACACATGGTGGTCAAAGTATAGGCTACAGTCAACTTGCATTCCCAAGTCTCTCACTACTGACTTGTAACGGACTATAATTTTTACTGAAAGGGATGATAATGCATTTTTTAGTACTGAGTTTGAGTCCATGGCTTTGGCACCAATCATTGGTTTGTGTATGTCCCTCCTGAAGTATATTGACATTGTTTGGGGATTCAATGATTGCACCTAATTTGCAGTCATCAGCAAATGTAGTCAGCCACAGCCCCTTTGTTTTGGCCTGAACTTCTGAGAAGTATTTTTCAAACAATACAGGGACCCAGCACTAACCCCTGTGGAACCCCACTGGTGACAGGTCTGCTGGTTGAGGTAAAGTCCCCAACTTTGACTGAGTGTGATCTGTCAGTGAGCCTGTTAGCATCCGATCTGACAACATAACAGTTGCTATTCAACTGGGGGAGCTTATCAATGATGCCCAAATGTGGGATTGTGTCGAAGGTTTTGGCTAAGTCAGTGTAGACTGTATGCACAGATTTGCCTTTGTCTCTGACTCTGGTGTCATTTTTTAAGAAGTCCACCAGGTTTAACAGGCATGACCTGCCTTTGACAAAACCATACTCTTCAGATCAAGGGTTTGGAGATCACCTATATCCTTATTTATAAGGTACATGATGATTTGTTCCATGGTGTTACAGATAAGGCTGGCTAATCTCATGGGTCTATAGTTCCCAGGGTCTGTTTCTGTACCCCTTTATGAAAGGGGATGACAGTTGCTGTTTTCCATTTAGCAAGTACAAAACCAGTACTCAGGCTGTGGTTGAAATGAGTACCTAATGGAGTTACTAACTCATGTTTTAGACCATTTAGACCATTTAAAATGCAACCTGGGATGCCATCCAGTACTATAGAGGCTGGGTTTTTGGCCTTGGAGAGAGCATTAATGTCTGGGTCCTACCTTTTAGGTTATGGCTATAGCTGAATAATGCCTTATAGCTATCCTTAGTTTTGGTTGCTAAATTTTTTTCAAAGTTGCCCTTATAGGATTTTGCAAGTTTTCTTATTTATTTGTTCAAGAAGAGGAGGGTGTTCTTCCAGTGCTGGGACCTCTCTTTTTTTATTCTTAGCAACTTCTTCCTATTGTTGTATGACTTATTAATGCTGAATGTCCACCAGAGAGGATTGTTTTTTCTTGAGAATCTTTTTTGATCTTGTCAGGTACAGCTGTGTGAATACATTTGTGTAAGTGTTTATACAGGGCATTTGTGTGTACCTTAGTACAGTTGCCAATGTCATCTGTGGGAACAGGAGCTTGGAAATTATTTATGCCATCCCTTAGGAGGGTATACTTAGCTTTGCTGAATTTTCTTAGCCTCATTTCACCTAAGAGGGGCTCAGGTGTTATAGCTACTTCAAATGTGACTGTTATGTGTTCATATTTAACCAGTGAGGTTCCTATACTTGTGGTGGTGCAATGGTCACCCATGTTAGTGAGGACCAGGTATAGAATATTTAAGCCCCTTGTGGAGTTGCATACGATTTGTTCCAGGACATTAGTGTTAACAAAGTCCAGGAACCTTTGTGCGAACATGTTGGTACTCATATAAGTTTGATAAATATCTAAAAAATCTGCAGCCTTTTATATACCAATCAATTTCAAATTCATGATCATATGACTACCAACCCCCCACCCAGATAACCATATTTAAAGTAGCAGAATATTTTTTTACATCTCAGATAAATAACATTGTAACTAAAGTGTCTATAAGAACTCATCTTATTACAAAGGTCTTCCATCAATTTTTAAAACCTTTTATAAAACTAAATATTTATATTAAAAGTGTTTTTAATTTAAGAAGACAGGCTAGTGATACTTGTTCATTTAATACTGGCCAGCTATTTGCATGCACTCATACCTACCAGTATAAGATAAATATTTGTACTTTATTATTACTATACACTGACATATATAATTTCCTCTTTCTCACTTATATTGTAGTCATTCATTCATTATTAACCATAATATTTCATGTCTAATTCTATCAAATGCCTAAGTAAGGTCTCCTTTCATGGTTTTCTCTTCTTTTCTATTCATTATATCACCCATTATTTCTCTTACTCTCATTAATAATTCTTGACAACCTTTCCCCTTTATGCTATATATGCTATTTTCCATAATATTTTTTCATTTTAATTTCAAATCCCTTTTGTATTATTTTCATAAAGATCTCATAATCATTATTATTCAATATGAACAATCTCCATTTTTAATTGTCTTCTATCTTCTTTCTTCCATATAAATTTAAGTATTCCACTACATAATTCTTTCTATATAAAAATCTTCATTTAACCATTCAAAATCTTTAAAAACTTTCTTTGACAATCCTTTAAATTTTTATATATTTCATACCCTATTTCATCTGGGCCTGTAGGCAAATCTATATTTACTTGTCCTAACATTTTATCTAGCTCATTTAAAGAAATCTCCCCTTCCAATTCTTTATTTTCTTTTTTCTGTTAACTTTTTACTTTCCATGTTTTTTCACCACCTTCGTTTTTCTACTACATATAGTACTACACTATTCATAATCTTTTCCTTTCTATTTCTCCTTATATATTTTTTATTTCTGTCATTACACTACCATCTTCCTTCACTAATTTGTTTAAGTAGCTCAATGCTTCTCTTTTTTCTTGCAAAACAATTTTGCTTATATAACAGTTCTAGTACTTTTTCTTGATTTCTTTAATGTAATTTTCCTTTGTCAAAGTAGTTTCCATCATTATGTTCTAAATCTTCCAATACATCATTATATGTTGTTTTATATTTTTCTTTCTCTACTTTTCTCATATCATATTACCACTGTAAAAACATTTTTGATAGTTTTCTTTAAATATCATCCACCATTTAGACAATTTTTAAAAATGCTCTCAACTGTATTAATAATCTCTTTCCTTCTTCATTCCATGGTTTTTCATTTAGCATTTTTATTCATTTGCCTATTTTATATATCCCTTGTTTTCCTTCATCTCTAAACATATTGCAAGATGATCAGGAAAATCCTGTTTCAATCCTGTTCTATTCTCCCTTAACTAAACCTTATGATACTATAAACTAATCTATTTTGGTTCTATAGATACTCCTTTTGTAAGTACATGATTTTTTTCTCCCAAAGCTTAAACTTAGCACATCTTATAACTTCTAACATATACCATTTCCTTTCTTTTTACATTTGCATCTTAAATCACAAAGTCTCCTGTTATTATAATATTCATATTTATTCCTACAGTCTAAAATCTGATGAAATAAGAGTTCCCATTTGTTTGCAATTAGTATACGCATAAAAAGTTATGATTCTATATACTAGTTCTTTACATTTTAACTCTACAATGGTTTATCGTCCCATTCTTGCTAAAGTTACATCTAATACCTGTATTTCTACAGACTACAGCTATTCCAGAACAAGTCTCATGTCCAAAATTCTAGAATATCTTTCTTTCCCATAGTTTAGCTGTTTGTAATCTTTCTTCATTTGTTAAAAATCTTGTGTCTTTTAATATAATTACATCTACATCACATGTATTCTGCCACTCCAAAATTCATATTCTTCTTACTATATTCTTAAATATTGTTCACATTTACAGACGGCACTCTAAAATGTTCATTTCCCTTTCCTTAGAGTCGTAACTTTGTAGTTAATTACCAGGTTATCTTTTTTAATAGGCCATTCTCAGCTTACATAATTTCTTTCCCAAAGGTGAGGATTAAACACTGTACCTTGTGTCCGGGAGTCAAACACCTTAACCATTATACCAAGCCCCAGTGTTTAGGTGCATATGCTCTTTTTCGTCTATTTCCTTTTTTTTTCTTTTGTACTTATCCCTTTAAATTTTCTTTTTCTGTCTTTTAACTTTTCACCAATATAATTATTTTTTTTTCTTTTACAACCTCCCACTTTATGTCTTCTTCACCACTTATTTTAAAACCTTTTTTATGTCCTCTTTATTATTTTTTCTCAACTAATTCTTCTTCTGTTTCTACTCCTTCTAAAATTTCTTGTTTCTTTTCCTTTTTCCTTACTGTTATTTTCATTTTTGCAGTCCATCCATAAATTCCAGTTTTGTTACATTTATAACATTTCAATTCACATTTTTTTGCATCATGTCCCATTTCCCCATGAATATAACATTTCCTTTTATCACAGTTACTTATCAACATGTTTTTAGCATGCTTGGTATATGTATATTTTTTTCTCTATTATTAACACAATATTACAGTTAAAGTCACCAGTCCAGTAACCTCTTTGTCATAATGTTTTACAATATCCAGCACTTTTTTACATAAAGCTTTCAAATTTCCTTTCAAAGTCTCTCTTTCTACATCTATTTGAAATTGTACACAAATCTTTTTTGTTCCTCTCTTAAATGCTTTTATCACATAAAGATTCTATGGGTTACAGTCTTTCTTTTTTTCATCTTCTCCAAGAAACATTCCCATTGAAAAAATAATCTCAAATATAATGTCACAAAATGTCTCTTTGTTAATAGGAATAAATGCTCTTACCTCATAAGCCTTTACACCCAAAGGAGCTATCAAATTGTCCCACACTTCATACCTGTCTGTTTCTTTGTCTTCTTTCCTTTGAATTCTTGTCACGTACGTTTGTTTTTCATTTTCTTCTGCTTTCTTTTCTGCTGCTCCATGTTTGCCTTCTTTTACTTTTTCTGCATATGTTTTCTTTTCCGTCTCACCACTACTCTTCAGGATTGTGTCTGCATCCTCACTTTGTATTTTCTCCATAATGACCCTCCAGAAAACATCTCCTTCATTTTCTGGCTCACTCTGCATCACCATTTCTTTAAGTAAATTATCTCACAACCCTCCTGACTGGAGGGTTGTAATTATAAACCCATCATTTGCTGACTTATTTCCATCTAACAGATTTCTTTGAAATATTTCCTCAGAATCCTGCATACATTCTCTGGTTTCAATATTTGCTTTCTCCTTCATTTCTTTCACCACTCCATCATCTCCTCTCTCCATCTGCCTGCCTGTTTCTTTGGGCTGTCCCTGTGCCTGGAATGGAAACAGGAAGTGTTCCTCAAAAATGGGCCCCACTCATAACAGTGATGAGTAGGGGAAGTTACCCAATGCCCTGGTCAAATTTCCCCTCATAGTGTAAATACCATTTAATGCCACCCCTAAAAATAGGCTACTAGCTTAGTAAGACTGATCTAGTCAACAAAGAATAAATAAACAGAAAACAAATTAGTGCAGAGGGTTATGGCTATAAACTGTTAACAAGTTGCTTTCTGTAGTCCAGGATTTGAATATCTTTACCTACTGTGTGAGTCTGAGCAAGTCACTTAATCAAACAGTGCACATGGGCAGTTGGGAAACTGGAATAGGCTCCTCAATGGTCTATATGACTGCATGTATAATAACTAACTATGGAAAAGCATAGCAGACTGGTTTAGGTTGGATTGTGTGGGTGTGAAAAAACTGGTGCCGAGATGGCAGCCAGTGGGTAATCATCAGAAATGGTGGCGGGACTGCAACCTTCTACTGCTGCCCTGGAACCTGAGGGGGAAAAGAAGATACCCATCTCAGTCTCAGCCTTGATAAGGCCCCTCATCAGTTTCTCCAGTCTTGACTAACAGCTATTTTGAGAACTGTGGGAATTTGAAGAGACTTGGAGGAATGAAACAACACAGCAGAAGAAGGTCTAAAACTTAAGTACCACAACAGTTCACTTTTCAGGAGAAAAGATACTTAAAGTTTTCATAGACTGGGGTTCTTGCATTACTGTGGCTTCCAGCTAGGAAACCAGAAATGCCAGTGGTAGTACTGAGCATAATCAGATCCCTGTGAGGGCTCACAAAAGAAATCTCACTATGGGGCACCTTAGCAGAGAAAGGGGGACCCTTAGCTATTCTCTGCCTTTCACTCCCCCATTCCTCTCTTGTTCTTTTTATGAGATTTGGAACTGAGTGATTCAATTGGTAAAAACTCCTTTAGTCTTGGTTTGTTCCTCTTTTACTGCTGAGTTTTAGAACTGAACTCCTTACAAATATCATGGGAAATATATAAGCATTTCTTCACATGCAAGTCATACATAAGCTGTATTTGTCCTGAGGGCATGAATTTCATGTCTGCACTTGGAGTACTTTCAAAAGATTGGGGCACAATCCTTGTACATGCCAGGAAATGGCCCAAGAAAAGGAAACAGAGGCACCAATGTGATCCAGTGAGAGCACAGAGGCAGAAGCACACTGCAGCAATCCTAAATAAAAGAAACAACAATGTTGAAGAATTCAAATATGCCAGGAAAACCTAAAGGGCTTCTTGACTGGGAGCAAGAGAGGAAAAGAAGCTCACTACTTAAATTACACAATGCAGTCCATCTACTAGGAAAGTCAACAACTGAAACATATCTCTTTAGTTTGAAGAAAAAAAAAATCAAAGAATAATAACTGGACAGTGCAGTGACGTAGTGGTTAGCGTTGTCGCCTCACAGGTTCTCTGGATCGAATCTCAGCTGGAGTTCCTTCTGTGCAGAGTCTGTATGTTCTCCCTGTATTCATGTGGGTTTTCTCCAGGTGCCCCAATTTCCTCCCACATTTAAAGACGTGTGTCTGGAGCATTTTTCCCCAGGCCTCTACTGAAAATTGGCTCATATCAAGTCAGACTTTCCTGGTAAACAAATGTTAAATAAAAAAATGCATCCATCCAATACCTTAGAATTCAGTTCTAAAAGAGCCTTGGATTCTATCCTGATTCAAGCAGTAGATACAGAGAATGTGATCTAGTGACACAGGGCGGCGCAGTGCATTATAAGACTAATAAGAGTAGTTTTACCATGGAACATCCTTGTTGGAGTAGATGAAGTAAACCTTGTAAAATATGTAATCACCATTCCTGTCTTTCTATCTCATTCTTGCCTTAGTGGGTGTGCAATGACTTTCTTCTTATTGTTGGAGTAGGGACATCTTCAAACTTCCTCTTAACCTGATGACCCAAAAATCCAAAGACTGGAGAGCAGAAATGCAGCTGTTCTGCTGTCTGTGGCAGTTACTAAACTCTCACCTCTTACATTTGGTACTCGCTCCATCTCTATTTGTACAAACTCACTAAGAGATCACAACTTGTTTTACTGTATTTGTAACTGTGCTAGAGCATGCCTAGTTATTTTTTGCTATGCTAACAGTGCTTTCAATATACACATAGTCAGCACTTTTCTCCATTCAGCCTTTTCATTAAATGTGCATTATCACTTGTAAGAATGTGCTTGTTCATTTGTTTGTGTCTTTCGGCTTTTCCCGGTTAGGGGTCGCCACAGCGGAACTCCAGTCCGCTAAATGATTGGTAGTTGATTTTGCATGCCGAGTTACCAGCCCTGATGCACAACCTTCAACGAAGGTACTCTCATTCACTCATGTCTCCACGCAGAAGACGCTCTAGCTGAGAATCGAACCAGACAGCGTCTTACTGTGAGGCGACAATGCTACCACAGCACCACCACCGCAGGTAACAGTTAAATAACTAAACATTAATAAACGCAGTCTGAGTCATTTAAAGTGGCAGATTTTTTTTAAATGGTTAGATTTATTTACTTGGCATTTATTTACCAGGATAATCCGACTGGGTCAAAAGAATCCATTTTCAGAGGAGGCCCAGGGAGATAAGCTCCAAATTATAGAGATATACGAACTTTGAACAAATAACAAAATATACAGTGATAAAGAGTTACAGGAAGCATAATATGGATTTACAAATAAAGTAAAAATTATACAATAAGTAAATTGCTGTGAGTGTTTGGAAGCTAGTCAAAATTACTAATAAGTACAAGAGAAAAGATACAGTTTGAAGACGTTCATAAGAATATAAAGAGATTCAGTATGGCCTAATCTGGAGAAAAAGGTTAGCCTGAAGAAAAATTAGCCCCAGTAGGGAGCCAAAATGCTATCACGTAACTTAATACTATTTTCTGCAAATGAAAAAAGTGATTTCTTGGAGCCAGTAATACAGTTCACATTTGCAGTAAAGTTTGACACACAGTTTTATAAGAGCTTAAAGTGTCTTTTTGCTAACAGCTTATGAAAAGAACTACTACTGTCAGCAACTGAAAATATGCTTTTTTAACTACATTTCATACCGTACTGCACTACTAATGCCCCATGCAGCAATCTAAATGGGCAGAATAGGTTTATAATTCATTTTATTTATCCTTTATTGACATGGTTAGCCACCAGACTAGTGGCTCCTTCTTAGAAGCTGGTAGGTAGACTTGCAAAGGACAGTTTGCTCAAGGCGCTAGGGAACTTCCTCTATTTTTTTTTTTTTGGTAGGATAGTTAAAGATGGCAGACAGGACAGGTGCAGTGAAGGCTTTGCCTACATACATTGCAGAAATAGTAACTTCCAGGGAAAAAACATGGTGAAGTCATCAAAATTGATACACACTGCAGTCTGGAGGATTACAAGATGAAGTTTTTAGGCCGATAATGTCAGATGACCCAGAGGATGAATTTGCTTTATTCTGGGTATTTGATGCAATATCAATTTCCTTAACAGAGGCACAGTGTATCATCAGAAACTACAACTCCCAAGCATGCGTTGAGCTTGATGCATGTGATGTAAAAGGTTGAGAGGTCAGGAAGGAAGCAGCAGAGAGACAGAGTGAGCTAGACAATCAAATATTAACAAAACCAAGACTTGCTTATGCAAGTGTTGCAGCAGCAGCTTGGGATTACAAAAATAAAACAGCGGACTGATCTTATATCAGAACAAGAAATGGATGAAAATGGACAGATAAAGACTCAGGATTATAAGCCTTTAGGCTTTGTTGTTATGGATATGTATACTATTATTCAACTTGGAAATTAAATCTGTCTTAAAACACATGAACTGAAATTTAAATTTCTGGATATTTCTGATAAAAATCTGGACTATGAGGTTTATAAGGATTATGCTATTTCCAGTTTCACATTGCAGGTAATTTTTTTTTTTTTGCAATTTAGAAGAATTGATATTGAATGTGTGGATGTAAAAAGAGTTATTTTGAAAAAAAATGCCAGTTTGTTTTGATGTAGAAAATGCTATGATGACAGGAATATTTGGAATGGTGACTGGTAACAATGAAATGTGTACAGAATGCTATTGTTCCGTTACCTAATCTTTTGTTTTAAATTATGTTGGATGGGTTTTATGTTATTGGATTATCCTAAAACATGCTTTTCTGTGTAACAATGGACCACTTGATAAATGTTTTTCCCTTTAAAAGATACAATAAATGTGAAGATTAAGTGAGTACAATTTTGGAATGTATGTTGCAGTGTATTGTAGTAATGAAGGCACACATGGGGCTTGATTGTCAGGGCTAAGAGGAACTTTCTCCTTCAATACAAAGGCCAAAGGAATCAGATACATTATAATGCTTCAAATACTACAATGTAAGGAAGATATCTGTCTGGTTTCTTTTAGGACAGAAAAAGAAGATGGGTTTTATGTGGTGTGCAGACAGAAACAAATGTCAGCCAGGGTCTAAATAATGTTTTAGAACAGTGTTTTTCAGCCACTGGTCTGCGGACTGGGTCGGGTCCAGCAGAAATTTCCTGCCAGTCCGTGAAACGGGAGACTTATTTTTCGCACAACACCTGAATGCCAGAAGATGCTTGAAATGTGAACCAAAAATGAACAAGTGAGAGGTACTTGTGTGTGTGTGTGTGTGTGTGTGTGTGTGTGTGTGTGTGTGTGTGTGTGTGTGTGTGTGTGTGTGTGTGTGTGTGTGTAACAAGAGGGAGGGAGGTGTCGCTAAAGTGTCCAGATTTTTGCAGAATGTCCAGATTTTTGCCTCATATTTTGAGTCTGTTCCTCATAAAATTTGTGTTTTTGGGGTTTGTTGTGGCAAATCCATGAGGGCATAATTCACTAAACTAAATAATGACAGGCATTTGAGTTTCAGACTTCATATCTTTCAGAAACTACACAATAATACAACACCTTTTATTCTAGCAACATTTTAAGTTTGTGAGAGCAATATTTAAAGTGTGTCCCTGTTTTAGGGCTTTGTCCCAGTATTACTTTTGGCTTTGCTCAGAATTTTTGTGCTAAGAGGCTAAGTAGTGCAGTCTTGTGTGTGTGTGTGTGTGTGTGTGTGTGTGTGTGTGTGTGTGTGTGTGTGTGTGTGTGTGTGTGTGTGTTTAATAGGGAGATAGGTAGGTGTGTGTATAAGGGGTAAGTAGGTAGGTGTGTGTATGTGTAAGCAAGACGTAGGTAGGTAGGTGCATACCTCTGAACTGTCCCTGATTGTGACTGAAATTTTAGTTCTGTCCTTCTTAATCCCTCCTAAATGTGGTGACTTGTGGAGAAAAGGTGATGAATTGCACTTAATAAATAATGACAATAATTAGAGCTACAAACTTCTTTTACTTTAGAAAAATGCATATTCACTCATCTTCTGTTATTTTGTCAATGTCTCAAGTTAATAATACTAATATATGAAAAGTGTTCCTGATTATTTCTGGATTTGTCTCTGATTCTGTTGGGATTTGTCCCTTTTTGATTGAGAGCTATGGGTAGGTTTGTGTGTGTGTGTAACAGGTAGGTAGGTAGAATACCTCTTATCTGTCCATAATTTTGCCTTATATTTTTGGTCTGTTCCTCATAAAAAGAACTGAGACTTCATATTCTGGCAGTGATTTATCAACATTTCTCACTTTGCCAAACAAAAAGTCTATTGCACCAATGTCACTCTGCCTACCATAAATGAAATCCAAAAACACAAAAAGGCAGAGGACTCCATGTAGAGCTGATCTATTCTTTTTTATTCAATAAAATCAGAAATAAAACCTTGTATGAGCGCTTTCAGGCTAACATGCCCTTCATCAGATAACAAAGAACATTACAAAAAGCCATTTTTAAAATACAAATCAACCAATCAACTTTCAGTATTTTACCCTCCTTTTCTTAAGGATGGGTTTTAAAGGTACAACAGCGTTAATGCCTGGTGGCTTATCCGCCCCAAGTCTTATAATCCATCTAGTTTCTGCACATTCCGTATCATTAAATAAATCTCCTCCTCTAACAATTGGTGTAATCATCTGTATTGCCATAAACATAAATTTATGCTCCAAATTCATTCTCACATGTTGGGCTAGTGCATTATGTTCATTAAAATGCTTAATATCTGACATATGTTGAAATATCCTTGTTTTAAACATTGTGTTGGTCTTACCTACATAGTATGATTCACAATTCTGACACACAGCTATATAAACTAAATTCTTAGTTCTACAGTCTGCGTAACCCTTATATGTATATTGTCTACCCATCCTTGGATGTGTAAATATATGTTCCTGCAGAATATATCATCATGCTTTACACTGGTAGCATGGATATGTACCCATCTTCCTTGTGTATAAGTTGCCCTTAGCATAATGTTTAGGTTCTTTACAGAGCACGTCCTTCAAACTCTTATTCTTCCTAAATACAAAGTTTGGTGTATCATCTAGTATCTCCTTCAACTTTGGATCTGTGTGTAACACCTGCCAGCGGTGTTTAATTATTGTACAAATGTTGCCCACATCACTACTGTATGTAAGTACCATATTGGTTTTGCTTTTACCCTCAAACGGTATTACCTGTTGTCTATTATTGGCAGCTGTTCCACCCACTCTATTAAGCCACAGTCTTGCAGTGTTATTACATTTGATCTTACTACTTCTTATTAGAGATTCCAGCATATCATGTTTATAACCCCTCGACATGAAATCTTTCTGAAAATTTTTCACCTCTTCATAAAATTTAACATCCTCACTACATAATCTTGAAATCCTACATACTTGCCCTTTGACTATGTTGTCAAAGGTATAACGTGGTGAAGAATATAATTACAAACTTACATGTTGTAGGTTTGTTGGATGAAGAACTAAAGAAATGTTTATGGATTCAGCATCCAGTGACACCTGAATTTAAAGCGTTACCCAAAATTCATAAGAACGCCATTGACCCACCCCTAAGACCTGTTGTTTCAGGAAGGGGGTGGGTCACTGAAAACATTTCTATTTGGGTTGAATGTGCTCTAAAATCTATATTAAGTTTGCATCCAAGAATATTGAAGGACACAGCACAATTTGTTACAGCTCTTTCAGAGTATCTAACCATAGTGAATGATAAGAAATATATGTTTGTCACCTTGGATGTGAATAACCTTTTTACAGTGATTGATAATAAATATGGTATTCAAGCGATAGAGAATTTACTGCTGAACAAGACACAATTTAATACAGACACTATTCAAAGAATCAGCAAGCTTTTGAGCATTGCATTGGAATATAACATCTTTACTTGCCATGGAGATTATTATAGACAACAACAGGGTGTTGCCATGGGCATACCCTGTGCGAACTCATATGCCAACCTTGTGTTGGCATATTGGAAAGATAACACCATATTTGATGTTACACATGCATGGACCAACAATGTATGTTTCTAAGTTCGTTTTGCTGACGATATTTTCTTTTTATGGGATGGAACAGAACAAGAATTGAAAGCCTTTATAGTTTATTTAGAAGGGAGCTCTGAGTTCTTCAGGTTCTCTGTTAATTACTCTGAATTAACTTTAGATTTTTTAGACGTACGTCTAATTAGAAGAGAAGATGGTGGTCTGATGACATCCCTATATAGAAAGACATGCTGGCACAATAGTTTGTTACCTTTTGACAGCATGCATCCACGTTATACCTTTGACAACATAGTCAAAGGGCAAGTATGTAGGATTTCAAGATTATGTAGTGAGGATGTTAAATTTCATGAAGAGGTGGAAAATTTTCAGAAGGATTTCATGTCGAGGGGTTATAAACATGATAGGCTGGAATCTCTAATAAGAAGTAGTAAGATCAAACGTAATAACACTGCAAGACTGTAGCTTAATAGAGTGGGTGGAACAGCTGCCAATAATAGACAACAGGTACTACCGTTTGAGGGTAAAGGCAAAACCAATATGGTACTTACATACAGTAGTGATGTGGGCAACATTTGTACAATAATTAAACATCACTGGCAGGTGTTACACACAGATCCAAAGTTGAAGAAGATACTAGATGATACACCAAACTTTGTATTTAGGAAGAATAAGAGTTTGAAGGACGTGCTCTGTAAAGAACCTAAACATTATGCTAAGGGCAACTTATACACAAGGAAGATGGGTACATATCTATGCTACCAGTGTAAAGCATGTCGATATATTCTGCAGGAACATATATTTACACATCCAAGGACGGGTAGACAATATACATATAAGGGTTATGCAGACTGTAGAACTAAGAATTTAGTTTATATAGCTGTGTGTCAGAATTATGAATCATGCTATGTAGGTAAGACCAACACAATGTTTAAAACAAGGATATTTCAACATATGTCAGATATTAAGCATTTTAATGAACATAATGCACTAGCCCAACATGTGAGAATGAATTTGGAGCATAAATTTATGTTCACGGCAATACAGATGTTTACACCGAATGTTAGAGGAGGAGATTTATTTAATGATACGAAATGTGCAGAAACTGGATGGATTATAAGACTTGGGGCAGATAAGCCACCAGGCATTAACGCTATTGTACCTTTAAAACCCATCCTTAAGAAAAGGAGGGTAAAATACTGAAAGTTGATTGCTTGATTTGTATTTTAAAAATGGCTTTTTGTAATGTTCTTTGTTATCTGATGAAAGGCATGTTAGCCTGAAAGCGCTCATACAAGGTTTTATTTCTGATTTTATTGAATAAAAAAGACTAGATCAGCTTTACGTGGAGTCCTCTGCCTTTTTGTGTTTTTAACATTTCTCACTTAGTATCGTCAGTTTCTCGTGTCAAGTAACACAAATCAATGGAAAGAAAGCCAAAAAAAAAAAAACAACTAAAGAAAAAACAATTGACTCCCTGGAGAATTTACACCATGTGCTCCATACTCTAATGAACGACACTTGAAGGCACAAATTAAAAAAGCAAATACTCTAATACTAATAGGTTAATCACTTTTGTCCCCTTCAAAGTTTGGGACTTCTTCAGAACAGTCAATAACTCAACACACAAGTGAATTTATACTAATGTTTAGCACTAATTAAAGCCAATTAAAAACAATTAAGATCAATTAAAATAACATAATTCAGTAACTTAAAGACACATGTATCCCATTTTGCATCATGCATGTTAAATATCAAAACCCAATCAGTGTACAAAACATAGTTTGATGTGCAGCACGATACAAAAATGGTAAAAATATGTTCATTTAAAAATTAACATAGCGATTATCCTATTAATTAAGTAATTTAAATAGTTTAAATAATCAAAGCCCTCTTCTTTAATACAGGCATCACTGAAACATAATCATTAATACCCAGTGGCATGTAAGCTTTCAGTTTAGTGATCCAAAAAAATTCCCTAAGCTCAATATGAAGTTCCCACCACCCTCCCATTGGATTCAAAGGTACCGTCTCCAAAATTCCAAACCTGAATTTGGTAAAACCAATGCACTGTACTGAATGTTTAAACAGGGAAGTGTTCATATTCCCTTTAGAAATCACTTATAGGTGTTCATAAATTCTTGTCTTCAATTTTCTCTACATTTTATGCACATAACAAATACCACATTGGTCACAGATGGAAATATAAATCAGTATTTTGGTATTGCAGTTGCCCCTAATCAATTTGACTGTAAACCCAGCCTCTTTCAAAAAAATAGAATTTGAATCTAAAATGTAGGGGCATTGTCTACACATACCACATCTTGTTGTACCTCTGGTTGTTAGACTAAAGGGCAGTTTAATGTATTCGAACAGTTGTTTGAACATTTTAGCTGTCGTAAAAACAAAATTTGGTTTGGTACCCAAAGCACTCCAAATATTTATATTACCTCTAAAAATCATCCAGTTTCTGGAAATAATATTTCTACATCTTTTTCCGCTAGTCCATATGGAATGACCATACTGTTGGAGCAGTTGAGGCCCTGATCATCATAATTTACTCTATCAAAATATTTAGTATCAACCAAGAGTGGTTTATATTTGGTTGCCCAACCTGCCAGTATTTCTGACTTAATGGTGTCAAGTAGTTCTGAGGGGTAACCTCTGTCCTCAAACATTTTACTAATTTTCTGCATCTCCAGATTTAAACTATTTATATCTGAACACATCCTGGCCACTCTAACCAACTGGCCCTTAAAGATGTTATTTTTGGTGTATTTGGGGTGAAAATCCAAATAATCATTAGAAAAAGTAGGTTTTCTGTAAATTTTAGAACCAAATATGTTGTTATTATAATATTTATGTAAGGTAATGTCTAAGTAATCCACAGAATTTTCTGAAACTGTGGTAGTAAATTTGAAAACAGGACACACACCATTAAGATATTAAACAAATAAAAATGGTTACTCAGATGTTTCTTTCCATAGAACAGAGATATCATCCAGGTATCTGTAGTATGCTAACCAATGTGAAGAAAAATCAGAATTCAAGACATATTTTGATTCCCAAGAAAATAGCACCATATTGGAATATAATGGGGCTCAACTGGCACTCATCACCACCCCTTTAATTTGTTTAAAAAAACACCTTTGAACATAAAATAGTTGTTGTTCAATAAGAACTTCATAGCTGCCATGATGAAATTTACAATAGATTCACTAAATGTCGTAAGAACTCTAATGGCCTTGTAAAACAATTCAAGATCTTCCATGTGGGTAATGGATGTAAACAAGTCTATTTCATCAATGGTCAAAAAACTACAACTTTCCACATACCAGTTTTTATAAATTTTTGACAAAACGTCCCATGAGTCTTTTAAAAGATACATTACTGGATTCAAAACATTCTTATGGAGCCTATCAATAAACACACTAAGAGGGTGGGTGTGACTACCATTAGCTAAAATGATAATCCTAAAAGGTGGATGTTTGATATCCTTGTGTATTTTTGATATGCCAGAAGCCACCGGAATCAAGGGGTGATCTACCTTTAAAAAATTAAAAAGTTCTTCCAAAATGACACCATGAAAAAGTACATCTTCAACTAAAAGTTGAATTTTCTTATAAGCTATAAACACTTCATTCTTAGACAAAGTTAAATGCTTAAAGCTATCAGAAAACACCTCTGACAATGAATTGACATAGTCTGTCTTATAAAAAATGATACCACCACCCTTATCAGGCTTCATAAAACGTAAAGTTCCATCTTGTCTTAAATCCTCCATTAATTCATATTCTTTCTTTGTCAGATTATACCCTTTTCGACTATTTCTGTCAATTTTGAAGCCAGAGAAGGTGGAATAAAAATCAGTAACACAAGTATTCTCAAATGCCTGGACAAGGGGGTGAAGTGGGGGATTAAAACAACTTTTTTTCTTAAACGTTCCTCTGCTATTTATTGGTGTAGCCTCTTCTTGAAACATTATTTGGAGATTTAGCTTATGTGTAAACAACTTAAGTACAGTGATAATATCTACTAAACCTATCCTGAATGAAGGCACAAATTTAAAACCTTTTTTAAAAAGGGTAAAATGTTTCATTAATTTGTAAATGAGTATAATTAAAGATGTTGAACCCATGAAAGGAATTCAATTTGCTATCACTTGTAGCAATAATATTAGTTTTCAACGAAATCTCTCTTGATGTCAATTTCTCCACATTCTCCCCCTCCCCTTCCTCTCATTGTGGTTGTTTATTGTTTCTGAGATAAAAAAAAAAACTTTCTGTTTATTTTTATTTTCTAAACATTCTGACCTTCTGAGTGGACGGTAGTGTTCACCATATTGGTTGTCATATTGTTCCTGATTTTCAACATCATAAATGTGTTGACAGTCATTGTGTGAATCAAAATGAAAATTTTCACCCCTAAAAGTATCACTACCAAAAGCACATTTTTGCACTTTGGTGTGCACACAAAATATATGATTTAGGAAGAGGGTACACCTTCCTATCCTTGTAATCTTGCTTATCCCTTAATAACCTCTTGTGTTTCTGATTTAAGTTGAATTTGACATTTTTACTATTTGTTAAAAATTCCATCGTATCTTACCACATTAAATTCAAATAATATGTCTTTAACAATCTCCTTGTTAACGGGTCTATGTTATATATTCGAAATTTCAAAATGTCGAATACCATATGTTCGAGACCATATGGTCAATATTTAAAAGTTCGAATATATAATAAAAAAAAAAAAAGAAAAACATACCTTAACAGTGCATACCCCACACCCTCCCTACTTAAATATACCAACTCCGAGACCGCACTTCAGTGCAGAAAAGGGAAATTCTCCCATTCTGCACCGTACGGTGCCGTTAAAGTCAACCTTCAAACACTTGAAATGTTGATCATATGGTCTCGACCATATGACGATCGACATTTCAAGCATTTGTTTGTTTGACATAGACCCTCATTAAGTGTCTCTAGTTCCCTAAACAGTTAATTAATACGTCTTTCACTGCATTTTATAACAAAATGCATCAAGTTGAACCCAAATCCATCAAATAGATTAAAGAATGCATCCATTTCCATATCCACAGGTGAAGAAATATTAGGAAACTTCTAACCCCCCCCCCCTTAGGTACATGTTTGTTCTTCAAGCTTTCCCTTAAAAACAAATTGCCACATTGTAAATTATGTATCTTAAGGAGCTTAGACTCAAGATCATGCATCATTTTGTCAAAGAATTTTGGCAGTTCCCAAGGATCAGGGTAGTTCTCACATACCTGAAAGGAAACATCCTGGTGCATGCAATCTTTGAAATTAAACAAGCTCTTTTTCGTGTTATTACAAAGAACCTCATCACGGTTCATATCTGCTGCTGAGTGCCTTGAAGAACTGTGAAAGTTCATTTCTGGTGAACGTTCCTCAGTAAAATCACCTTGATTGGCCAGTCCTGTTGGCAGGTGAATCATTTCCTTGTTTTTAGCGGCCACAGTTTTAGATGGTAGTTGAAATTCGTTAATCCTTTGGTCGAGAGTGGCAACCTGTTATGATAATATTGCTACTAAATGTGTAAGGTCCCCTTCGGATCTAGTACTAGAAATAGGTGAAATCTCACCATTATTAACAAGAGTGGTTCCTGTGGCCATTTCCAAATAAAAAGCAAGTGTTGTAAAAGCAAATAAAAGGTTGGATTACTTGACACAACTTGAAAGACCAACTGCAAGGCACTGAAGATGAGTATAGGATGTGTGAATAAACCGGTCCCAACCAGACATAAACCAAGTAACACAAATCACTGGAAAGAGAGCCAAAAAAAAAAACTAAAGAAAACCCAATTGACTCCCTGGAGAATTCACACTATGAGCTCCATATGCTAATGAACAACACTTGAAGGCACAAATAAAAAAACAAATACTTTAAAACTAATAGGTTAAGCACTTTCGTCCCCTTCAAAGTTTGGGACTTCTTCAGAACAGTCAGTAACTCAATACACAAGTCTATTTATACTAATATTTAACACTATTAAAACCAATTAAAAAATGAAGACCAACTAAAATAACACAATTCAGTAACTTAAAGACACATGTATCCCATTTTAAATCATGCACGTTAAATATCAAAACCCAAACCATATGTAAAACATAGTTTGATGTGCAACACAATACAAAAAATCACAAGTATAAAAAACAAAAGTGTGATGCAGACAAACTAGTCTCCCAAAGTCACAAGTAGAATGAAATAAAGCAAGAGTGGAGGCCAGACCACAGCTGATAAAATCATACACAAAGTTTATTCCAGTAGTAAAAAGGTGACCGATTTCGCAACCAAAGCTGCTTCATCAGACAAAGACTCATTACATTTCCTGTATTTTAAATTCATTCTATCCAGTCATGAACCAGCAACAATTAAGAACACTCACTCAATAAAATATTTTCAATCAAGTGTATAATAATGCAGGTGTATGCAATTAAATAGTAAAGTGCAAAAACATTTTATATACTGCAGAAATCTTTAAACACATACATACATTTATACCAACTACCTATTTTCATGGACTGAATGAAACTATTTCTCTTACAAGTTATTTAAAGTTGAAAGCTGTTCTTGCAATCTAGAACTTATCCTTTTAAAAGCTAGATTGTTCTGTTTTTGTAAAGTGGTTGATATACAAAAAAAAATATATGTATTGTATTGTGTTTTAGGTAACTTGTTTTGATCTTAATGAGTAATGGTTCTTAAATGACATTTAATTGTCTTAATTGATGCTTGTCATGTGATTATATTATTGTATTTAAGCTGTGGAATTTTTTAAATTGTTATTCTGAGGAAGTCCAGTTTACTGAGGACAAAAGCGCTTAATGGTTCAATAATAGTGTGGTACACGGAGGTTGCTTTGTTTGGTTTTATCAGTCTTATTGTTTTCTTGTTTATTATTAAGTGTAAAAATGCTGAAAATTACTGTTTTAGAAGACTTTGAAGAATAGTACATCATATGTGAAGCCCTTGGAGACTGGAAACTGAAGAAGAGAGAAATATTAGAATTGTGGATATGGAGGAGACAGAGGAAACCAAAGCTGGTACTGTAGGTTGTAGGGTGCAACAAATAAAAATGAAAGCTAAAATGCATGGGGAGAAAGAGTAAATTAAAAATGAATGATTATTTTGTCTGTTTTATCTATAAATATTAACAGCATTAAGGGTGAATGTCAACAAAATACACTGTTAAAGTAATTAAAAAAAACATTGTGATTTTATAATTCTCCTGACTACTAAGTTTGTCTTCTCGGTGGAGAAAAAAAGCAATTTGTTAAATTGTTGGGCAGTTCCATTCTATGGAGAGCTGGGACTGAGTCACTTTAATGTATTGCAGCATGTAATCACAAATAAAGATTTTTTGATAATATTTGCAGTTGTGAGAGGATTACTGCTAGTGTGAAATACAAGGGCAGATGCAGTGATACGGTGACGAATTTAAAAACTGTGATAGCAGGCGACTTTAATGTTAATAATAATAATTTAATTGTAATTGTAAGATACAATAGCGAAAATAGCCAGAGATACAAGACTGGTAAGAACTTTTAATGATAGGAGATATGAAGTTGGATAAGGATGAAGAGAATACATAGTACAGAGGAGATTGTTGGCTTGAGATAGATTTTAGTAATGACCCATCACTGGGTTAGGGGGTGTAGGATTTAGCCACCACTGGTATGGTCTGATAACGAGAGGGAGGCCACCTGGGAGTAAATCCTGTGAGACCCACATGCAGGAGTGGGTCATTGCAATTTTACAATGACGTTATTTAAGAAAGAAATTGCTCACCTTTCTAAAATGATGTTATTGCATGTCAGCACTTTAATTCTGTTCGTCTTCCTGAGCTTATTCCTGATGTATTCCATCATACGGCACATGCTTACACAGGAAATCAGTGCAGGAGAAGGGACGGAGAACAAAGCAGCTCTGTAGTGCTTTACCTCTCTATCTCTCTCTCTCTCTCTCTCTCTCCTTCTCCCATGCGCTGTCTGTTTTTTTAACAGTATGAAGCATGAAGATATAATGTCTGCCTTGACCTATAGAAATTGAGAGTAGCTTTCCAAAAAACAAAAATGTTATAATGGGCAGGGAAAACATCAGGAAAATGAAGGACATACTGCAAAACTCCGAAGAGTTGAGAGGTATGATTGCCAGGAGTATATTCAAGTCATAATAGCATAACCATATCTTTCAAATGTCCAGACTTTTGCAGAATGTCCTTTTTTTTCACACTCTACCACTCAAAAAAAACGTAAGGAGAACATTGTTAAGCATATCCAACTAGAAAGCCAGCCAATGAACAAAACATTGGCGGATGAACTTATTTCTACTGGTATATGCTGGATTTACAATGGGTACGCTGACTGGGATATCCAGTGAGAATGCATGTTTTTAAATAGTAATGACAATTTATTGTATAATTCCAATTGCTCTTTGAAGGTTACAAAAAATAGCAGGCAGCAAAAAAATTGGCTCGATTTTCTGACCCTAGTGATATCTGAGGGGTATTTGGTGATGAAGAAGGGAGCGTTGTAGTGAAACTTGGCAGAGCAAAATGAAAGCATTACGGGGAGTGCATTTAAACATGACATATTTGTGTGTCCCTTAACTATTGGTGGGTAAGATTTAAAGTCATGTTTGGAAAAAATATATATATTTTATGAAAAGGATGAGCATAACAGGGAGAAGTATTTTTATATAATGATACTTCAGAAATATGAATGTTAAGTAAAACACATCAAGATTAAGGAATAGAAATTTATGCAAAACAAGATAAAAGAGGACAGATGCTGCTATACAGACAGAAATATTTTTAAAAAGGAAAATGAAAAGAGGTGGGCAAGAAAATACAATTTATAGTTTGATGACGCTGGAACAGAAGGCAGGGACATGCAAAACAATATGACTGCTGCAAAAATGATGTGATAATTTATATGAAAACATAGAAAGCGGAGTTAAGACAATGACATTTACAAGAGGAAGATGTAGATTTCAAAAATATATTAGTAAGAAAATTGAGCTGTATGAGCTTAAAATGGTATTAGGATAAGTGGATAAATATACCTCTTCAATGGAAGATGAACTAGTATTTTTTTTTTATATTTCCATGGGGATCCCTATCAGATGATCCAGTTTTTAGAAACTTGAAATTCATGTGGTTCAGACCAGATGATCGAGTTTCCAAAAACTCAAACATCCAAAAAAAAACCCCACAAACTTTTTTTACATTTATGCAGGAATGTAAGCCCTCTGCACCCCACCCCCCTGCAAATTAAATATACCAACTCTGAGATTGCATTACAGTGAAGAAAAGGGTACATTTCCTGATCCGCACTGTACCGCAATCTCCATTCAAAACTTTAACGCTTTCTGAAACTTGAGCATATGGTCTTGACCATATGAATTTTGTGTTTCTGAAAACTCAGTCATTTGATAGGGATCCTTCCATGGATATGAAAAACATATCGGAATGTTCTGAATGAATGGTTTGCATTAGGGATTCATGAGGATCACATAGTAAGCACTGACATAACGTTTTTATGGAAAAGGGTGACAAACAGGTTACAAACACATGGAGACCAATTACAACATGAACATCAAAATCTTGACGAAAGTTCTACAAGTTAGAATCATCATCTTCTTTCGGCTGTTCCCATTAGGAGTCGCCACAGCAGATCATCTGTTTCCATTTCTTCCTGTCCTCTGCATCTTGCTCTGTCACACCAACCACCTGCATGTCCTCTCTCACCACATCCATAAACCTTATCTTAGGCCTTCCTCTTTTCCTGTTGCCTGGTAGCTTCATCCTTAGCATGTTTTTCCCAATATACTCAGCATCCCTCCTCAGCACATGTCCAAGCCAACGTAATCTTGCCTCTGACTTTGTCTCCAAACCTTCCAACCTGGGCTGACCCTCTAATATACTTATTCCTAATCCTGTCCACCCTCGTCACACCCAGTGCAAATATTAACATCTTTAACTCTGCCACATCCAACTCTAACTCCTGCCTTTTTGTCAATGCCACTGTCTCCAACCCATATAACATAGCTGTTCTCACTACCCTCTTATAGACCTTCCCTTTCATCTTACTGGTACTCGGCTGCCACAAATCACTCCTGACACTCTTCTCCACCCACTCCATCCTGCCTGTACTCTCTTCTTCACCTCTCTTCCACACTCACCATTACTCTGAACTATTGATCCCAAGTATTTAAACTCATCCACCTTCGCCACCTCTACTCCTTGCATCCTCACCATTCCTCTATCCTTCCTCTCATTCACACACATATATTCTGTCTTAGTCCTGCTGACCTTCATTCCTCTTCTCTCTAGACCATATCTCCATCTCTCCAGGGTCTCCTCCACCTGTTCCCTACTCTCACTACAGATCACAATGTCATCTGCAAACATCATAGTCTACGGGGACTCCTGTCTGATCTCATCTGCCAACCTGTCCATCACCATTGCAAATAAGAAAGGGCTCAGAGCTGATCCTTGATGTAATCCCACCTCCACCTTAAACGCATCCGTCACTCCCACTGCAGACCTCACCACTGTCACACTACCCTCGTACATATCCTGTACCACTCTTACATACTTCTCTGACACTCCAGACTTCCTCATACAATACCACAACTCCTCTCTAGGCACCCTGTCATATGCTTTCTCTAAGTCTACAAAAACACAATGCAACTCCTTCTGACCTTCTCTGTGCTTCTCCATCAACACTCTCAGAGCAAACATCACATCTGTAGTGCTCTTTCCCGGCATGAAACCATACTGCTGATCACTGATCATCACGTTCCTTCTTAACCTTGCTTCCACTACTCTTTCCCATAACTTCATACTGTGACTGATGGGCGGCACAGTGGTGCAGCAGTTAACGTTGTCACCTCACAGCAAGAGGTTCTCCGGTTCGATTCTCGGCTGGGTGCCTTCTGTGTGGAGTTTGCATGTTCTCCCTGTGTTCACGTGGGTTTCCTCCGGGTACCCTGGTTTCCTCCCACATTCCAAAGACATGCATCTGGAGCATTTCTCCCCGGGCCTCTGCTGAAAACAGGCTCTGTGGAACCTAGTCGGACATTCCCGGTCAACAAATGTTAAATAAAAATAAAAAATAAAATAAATGAATACATTTAAGTTCTACAAGTTAGAATAAAAGAAGGTATTACTAGGTATATGATGGCTGGAATGCATGGTGTGCTAAGAAAGCAAGTTATTGTTAATTAAACATGTTGTATATGAAATACAGTCTAAACGAGGGGGGCTGTTTTGGTATATGATGTAGCAAAGTCATTTGATAACTTAAGAGCATAGACCAAAGTAGGAAATATTACGACACTATGGTTTTGGTATCAAGAATCAGAGATTGCTATATACAGTATGAAGCAAGTTAACTGTGTCATTGTTAATAAGTGGTTGGAAAGACACTAACATCAAAATGTGGAGGACAGATATTCATGGCTACCCATTAAGTGGTGCTCTTTTTTTCTGACTGATGAATGCGGTAATAAAGCACAAAATTTTGAGTGACAATGGGAGCCGATTAAGAGGTGGAACTTTTACAAGACATTTGGAATGTGTGATTTCCAAAATGTAAGATGCAGCCCATTTGTAGAAGCCTTCAAAATGCCATTTAGGGAGAACATTTACTTAATAAATAGGACACTTATTGGACTGGCAAGTTCTTATCTTGCATTTTTATTTTGCCTAAGGCAAGAGAAAAAGAAATATTGGATATTTTTTCCATCTTTCTGGGGATTCCAGTTAAACCCCATCTGAATAAATATTATTTACAGTGAAGTAATGGAAGGGGGTTGCTATATTTAGTTCAGCCATGATTTTTTTTTTTTTAATATCAAAGGCTTGCTAGAGTCGACAGTGAATTCAGAGAATTAAAGATTTAATTTCCCAAGCCAAGGATACAAGGTTGGAATCATTTTACCTTCATTTGCATAGTGCATGACCTTAAGCAAATCACTTAATGAGGCAGTGCTTTGAGGCAATTGGGAATTTGAGATAAGCTGTTAAATGGTCTCTAAGACCATGTGATACTACTTATTGTATATTACAAAGCATTAAAAACAGAGAAGTTCATTTATTCGGTATTCTTTTTGTTTATAATACATCAATATTTTTGGGGATAGCTAGGAACATGGAATGAGGGTAAGATTCAGTGTGGTAGTAGAAATGAAGGGATTTCAGAATAGGCTGTACCATTACAAATAAGTTTACATGGCTTTTGGTGGCTGACAAAAACAGTGCTATACATGTATGATGGAACTTAAAGCATGTGTCTCTGCCTCCACCTCTTATGATTATCTGATTTCCAAAGTCCCTCCCTCCTCTCTTTCACTGCTATTGCATGTATATAAGCTATTTATGTACTCTTCGCACCCATTGCTGAGTGCCCACCTAGACCTCCTTTACTACAAATTGTCTGCTGCCCATTTTCCCAAAGCTCCCATCTGCTTGACATCCTGCCATGCTCTGAGGGGGCCCTGAATGAACTCTGTTTTGTCCTTGGCAGATGTTGTTCATAGGTTCATAGGTTAGTACTAAGCTAACTGCCCTTGTGAGCCATTTTAAGCTTAGCCAATTATCCCTTGTGAGACTCAAACCCTGCACCTTGTGTTGTCAGGCAAACACCTTAACCATCAGGCCACCATCCCAACCATCTTTTGTTGTTGTTGTTGTTTGTCTTTTGGCTTTTTCCCAGTAAGGGGTCGCCACAGCGGAATTCCGGTCCGCTAATGATTGGCAGTAGATTTTTACAAAAAGCCGAGGTGCTAGCTCGACGCCCAACCTTCAATGAAGGCACGCCCATTTACAAACGCATGTCTTTCGAACGCTACCCAACCGCGGGGAGGACATGCAGACAACACGTCCTTGGCAGATAATAGATTTATTTTATTGTTTTGCACATCATTTTTAACTGTATTTGAGTGCTACTGCTTTATTTTTGCTTTTATTTGTTGATTTTGCACTTTAAATAATTCAAAAGTCCTTCATCTTGTACTGTTTGCTGATTGTTGAGATCTGCACTTTTGAGAAGTCTTCCAGGTAGGGTTACTGTGTAATTTACTATTTTGTATTTGTTACTGGTACTTAATTGTTACACTCCTGCACTTTTGGCCTACCCTTTTACTCGGCTGCATGAAGAAACTGGTTTTCCCAGGAACAAGCATTGCCCCATGCACTTAGGCATAGATACTCCAGTTACTATGCTTCTTTATTGCAACAACTTACTGACTATCCAAATAGGTCAAGAAGCCATGGATAGGAACCTTCCTGCTATCTCTGCACCCAGTTTAGTGGATATAGGTGTCCTGAGGCAATGATTTTCTTATGTTTACAGACGACCAGCTTATTCTCAAATAAAATGAAAAAGTATGTGAGAGAGTATTTACACAATGTCACTGGATGCACAGCTCTCCCTTATATGTACACATAATACCAAACAGGTTATCAGAAATGCATAAACTACACCCATCACACAAAGTATGGATCAGATATACAGACCCCATATGCTGAGGCTGTTAAAAGGTAATTTTCCTGAAACCCAAAGACCCCCCCCAGACATTTGACATACACCAGATATCCTTAGCAGCCCCAAAAGCATTCCACCAAAACAACACCCACTATAACATATATAGCCACATTGCATGCAGCCTCATCTTCAAAGTTCAAAAGACAAGTAGCCTCATGACCCAATATTTTAGTCATAGGAGTGTCCATTGTAAGACAAATAGATGTTCCACTCAGCAGGCTGAATAAGGAGAAAGTCATGGTCAGAAGACAAGATCTTCCAGGTCACTCGGGCACTCCGGTCATTAGATCACAGGTGCACGTATGACACTGTCATAATCTACATTGGTGTAAATGACCTGAGACGTACCTTCATGGACTATATGAAGAAAGACATTATGGAGCTCTTGCTCTATGTCCCAGGATGGTGTGAACATAGCACTGAGCAGCATTCAACCTTCACCTAGGGTGATGCTACAGCATGTACAGAAGATGGCTGACTTAATGATCGCTGTAGTTCTGTCATTCTAAAGAGGAGCAATGTTTGTCAGCATGGGAGGATATGGTCAACAGACCATATCGTTTTAATAAGGACAGTCTCCACTTGTCTCTCCTTTTAAATATTGGATAAAACATTGCCCCCCCACCCCCCACGCACACACTGTGGTGCTTTTTAGGCAATGCAAAACTGACAAACCTTCCTACATAGTAAAATTGACCCAAGGGAATCTTAAGGTATTACTGCTGAATGCCAGGAGTCTAAACAAGAAACTCCACTCCTACAAAGCTCTTCTTATCCTGAAAAGTGCAAACATCTGTGCAGTTACAGAGACATTTATTTATTTATTTTTATTTTATTTTACATTTGTTAACCGGGCTAGTCTGGCTGGATACATGTCCATTTTCAGCAGAGGCCCGAGGAGAAAAGCTCCACTATCAGACTAATACACTACAATATATGAAGTCACTAATAATACTATCTATACAAATAAAACTAAAACTAATATAGTATAATATGGCAAAATACAAATGCAAATACATTTTTCATGTAGAAATCTGACTAGATGACAATCAAAATTCAGTCAGGGGCTGAGGAGAAAAGCTTCAGTATCAAAAACAATTTAAAGTTAAAACAATATCCATAGTAGCTAGTCATGATAACAAATAGGTCTTGGCTGAAAGCATAAAAGTGGTTAATATATAGTGTTAAAACAGGCAGGTTAGTAGTGTAGAAGATATTAAAAGGTTAGAGATAGGTAAAAGGCAGAAATGATGTAAAGAGAAAGGAAATAATAAAGTACAGTTACTGTTAGGTATAGGAATTCTGGACTTAGTGAGGCTAAGGAACAGGCAGTAGGTAAAGGAGAGGGGGAAAAAACAAAGGTAGTGAGAAATGTAAAAGGTAGCAGGATTGTAGGAGGTCAGCTAAAAGATGCAAGAGACAGAAAAAAAACAGAGTGGTCAGAGGGGACATGATTTAAAGTTACAGAGATCACCTCAGAAGTGCAAAGCTAACATCTTCCACACATTTAGGCTAGCTACTGCCTAGACAGGGACTAAAGGTGGAGGTGTCTCAATCTACATCAATAATAAGGTCACCTCAAGGCTAGTCAGATAGGATGACAAGCTTGAATGACTCCATGTCCAAATAACCATAGTTAAAGTCCCATGCCATACCATATCCTTGGTAACTAAAGGTCCTGCTCTATGACCCAGGAAACTCATAGCTCATGTTTAAACTTATTGTAGACACTCACTATTTGACCCAATACCATATTCATGGGCAACTTTAACTCTGCCACTGTAAACTGGGAAGCATACACAAGGGTAAGATGGTTCACACAGCCTATCTTGACCTCGCCAAGGCTTTCGACACAACCCCTCATTCTGGAATTATAGCTAAACTCACTAAACTAGGTATAAATCCCTATGTCACAAGATGGGTTGCCAACTGGCTCACTGACAGAACCCACACTGTAAAAGTTGCAGACTCCAAATCTGACCTCAAAGCAGTGACAAGTGGAGTACCACAGGGTTCCATCCTGGGACCTCTCCTGTTTGGTATCTACTTCTCTGAAGTACAGGCTAACACAGAAGGCCTCTGGCTAACGAAGTGTGCAGATGACTGCAAACTAGGAGCCATAGTCAAGTCCCCAAATGATGTGGACATCCTACAGAAGGGCCTCACTGAGACAGATGCCTGGTGTCAGATCCATGGCCTTAAGCTCAATGCCAAAAAGTGCAGTGTCATCCCCTTTAGTAAAAACTCTGTACCCATGAACTACCACATAGGCAGCAATCTACTTAACACCGAATGAGTGATAACAGACCTTGGGACCCAGGTGGACAGTAGTCTCTCCTTTGATAGTCACATCGCCACAGTAGTCAGGAAGTCCTTCTACATGGCACACCTCATCATAAAAGGGTTCTTATCCAGGAAAAAAGAGGTAATTTTTCCCCTCTACTCATCACTCATTAGACCCATTATAGAGTACAACGCCCGTTTTGGAATGTACCTCACAAGACATCTGCGGCAGCTGGAAAGGCCACAGAAGTACCTCACAAAGAGGATTACTGGCCTCAAACAAATGCCTTACACTGACCGCCTCAAAAAACTCCAGCTTTACTTTGTAACATATTGCCTACTCCAAGGTGATCTCTGCCTAACATATAAAGCTATGTCAAACCCAGAACTGTTGGACATGCTACACCTAAAGAAATCCCAATCCCTCCAAGCTACATGGTCTAGGGACCTAAACTTTGTCACCACAATAAACAGGGCATGCTGGAGGGATAGATTCCTGTCCCAGAGACTTCCCATACTCTGGAACAGGCTACCCATCTATGTCAAGCAAAGTTCTTCATTAGCACTCTTCAAGAAAAATCTTGATGAGTGGATGGGAAATAGGAAATACACCCCGGGGATCACTTCTGTGTCTCTGCTCAACAGTGGCACAAGAAAATAACTTTCTTGGGTGGCGTAAGCCAGGGAACCTTGTTGGCTAGGCTTACGTAGGCCCTCGGACTGATAGCCTAATACCTACCTATGACCCTATGAAGCTTATAAAGAAAATTTAGGGTCTTCAAGATCTGTCTTATGCGGACAGACTGAAACCATTGTCAGTTTACTCTGTGTCATACAGACTGCTCAGAGGCTACCTTTGCCTTGCATATAAAGCAATCTCTGACCAAGCTTTAATGTAAGTGCTGCACATTCACAAGTCAAATACCAACAGATCATTCACTCAAAGGACCTTAACCTGGTATGTGACATCAACAAAACTTGCTGGAGAGAGAGATTTGTCTCACAGAGGTTTCTCCACCTTTGGAACAAGCTTCCTATTCATGTTAAACTTAGACAATTGGATGGGGATCCAGACATTCACCCCGGGGGTTCCACCTGTGTCCCTCTTGGACAGGGGCAGTAGGTGCTGATTTTAGTGTCTCCTTGAACCGGACACCCTTGGGAACATGGCTTGAATTTGGATAGGCTTGTAAGGGCCCTGGGGCCATTAGCCTAGAAACCTCCTATGATCCTCTTAAAATAGGGCCGCTTCTTTAGTTTGTATTTCCAAGCGTATGCAATCTACATTACAGAAACGCTACTCTAATTTGGCATTTTCTGTTTAAAATAGGACCATTACTCACTAAAGTAACATCGGAACTTCCTTCGGGTATATACAGTAGCGTGTATCAGTTCCTCGTGCTAAACCCATACACAAGTAGCCGTTAACAGTGATAATAAAACTAGTACAGTATTAATTAAGCAATTGTAGAATTAGACTGATAAGAAACCATTGCTATCATATTTGTAAGTAAAATGTAGCTATTTAAACAAATAATTGCAGCAATGCATTACTTACACAAGGTATGGACACCGGAGCCAGGGAAGCTCAGCAGACAAGGGTTAGTCCAAGAATTAAAGATGGCGCTACATGGGGCTAGGTATATTTAGGTGGTTGATGAGGAAGTAAGGTAGAAGGGGGAAGAGAATAATAGATGAGGGCAGGTACAAACCAGAAGTGACTGGTACTCTGAACAGGTAGGGTAAGCTGGAAGGAGATAGTACCTATTCTGTATCTAGTATCTAATTCAGTCCAGCTTGAGAAAGAGGGGGGTGGAGTGAGGAGAGAGGAAAAGAGCAGAAGCAGGGGTAAACAGGGCTAGGAGCGAGATAGTCTTAGCTGGGAGGAAACGAAGGGAAGCATAGTGGGATAAGGAAGCAGGGTCCGTGCCAGTGAAGGACTAAACCCTATGAGAACAATCAGTGGAGTGCTGACTGCTCAGGTAAGTTTAGGAGGAGATAGTAGGCAGGCTAGTTGAGTGATGTGCAGTAAAAAATAGAAGGATAGAGTGGGACTGCAAGAAAGACAAGTAATGGAAAAACTGGATGCCTGAGAGTTATAGTAGGATAGATGTGCAAGGAGATGAGTCCTGGGAAAAGGGTGCCATCTAGTGGGCAAAGTTTATATTGCAGCAGTGGGTACTCGTGGGGGGGCTAGCATGTCTAGAGGTAAAAGAAGGGAAAAACAGGAGTTATATACAGAGGCTATAAGAGGGAAAGGTATGGAAGTTGGGAGAAGAGAAGGTTTTGGCTGCTGGCTGTCCTGGCTAGGGAGTACATGTTAAAAACCTGGAGTATTTTAAACAATGTTATCCTTTACACACAATATTCTTAGTACACATGCTTTCTTGTTTCCTTGAGGGAATGATGCTCAGGGAGAGGTTTGGCTCTATTCCTTAGCTTAGGAAAGGGACAGTAGTTTTTATGTAAATATAAGGTTTTTGGTCATCAGACAGGGCAATTTCTCAAACCCTAGTACAGGACAGGCAGGTTGGAGAGTTTCTTGTTTCCTTGAGGATATATGGACTGTATTACCAAAATGGTTTGACAAAGTGTAGCAAAATTTCCCAAGAATGATAATAGAATACTTACTAGTAAGAACTGTCAGAGTTTGTGTCTAGCTGCAAAGGCAATGGAAACTTGTCTTTAATTTGCATGTGAAAATGTTGACCTTAAAGCTGCATCCTTGCAACACTTGGGTCCCTGGTTCACTTCATAGCTGGGGTGCCTTCTGTGTGGAGTTCACACATTCTCCTTTTGCCTGTGTGGGGGTTTTATGCTTAGACTAGGACTACTTTCAAAAGATTGAGGGGCTATCCTTATCCCTACCAGGAAATAGCCTAACAAAAGTAACAAGAGACACCCAGTGAGACCCATGGAGGATGAAAAGGCAGTAAATAAAGCCAGATGGAAGCACGTCATAAAGACATCCTAATATTTTATTATTTATTTATGAAGACTGGTCAATAAATGTTTCAATCTAACCTTCAACTTTTAAAAACTTTGTTACATTTAAAACCTCATTGTACTCTCATGTTCCACTCAGTATACATAAACTAGATGTCCAAAAAGTCTCCCTTTCCTGCTTTAATTTCCTTCTTATTCTTTGTATACCAGATTGGTTGTAAGGAACACTGCTGTTAGTCGATGCAGAGCATTACGTTTGTGAACTGCAGTTCCTGTTACGCAGGGTTTGAATTCCTGAACCCTCATTTGCCTAATGTTTGACCTTGAACAAGTAATTACAGCTGATATTGCTCCCACGTTGCCCTGAAAAGAAAAGGACTTTATGTCTAGTGGGCTTCCATGGTTGAGGTGTATTATTATTATTATTATTATTATTATTATTATTATTATTATTATTATTATTATTATTCCTAATGGTATTATTATTATTATTATTATTATTATTATTATTATTAGTATTATTATTATTATTCCTAATGGTATTATTATTATTATTATTATTATTATTATTATTATTATTATTATTATTCCTAATGGTATTATTAGTATTATTATTGTTATTACTATTATTATTATTATTATTATTATTATTATTACTATTATTAATATATTATTATTATTATTATTATTATTATTATTATTAGTATTATTATTATTATTACTATTATTATTATTATTGTTATTATTATTATTATTATTATTATTATTGTTATTTACTATTATTACCAGTCCTTGAAGCCACGGTGGTGCAGCGGTAGTGTTGTCGCCTCACAGCAAGAGGTTCTCCCGTTCAATTCTTGGCTGGAGCACCTTCTGTGTGGAGTCTACATGTCCTCCCCGCAGTTGAGTGGCATTTGAAAGACATGCGTAGAATGGGCATGCCTTTGTTGAAGGTTGGGTGTCGAACTGGCACCTCAGCACTGTAAAAATCTACTGCCAATCATTAGCGGACCGGAGTTCTGCTGTGGCGACCCCTAACCGGGAGAAGCCGAAAGAACTATTATTACCAGTCCTTACTCTTTACTTTCCTCCAGAAATACTTTTCCATAATTTGGATGTAATCTTGTGATCCTCTAAACTGCCGTGTGTGTGTGTGTGTGTGTGTGTGTGTGTGTGTGTGTGTGTGTGTGTGTGTGTGTGTGTGTGTGTCTGTGTGTGTGTGAGCGTGCGTGTGTGTGTGTGTGTGTATATGTTTAATATATATATATATATATATATATATATATATATTTATATATGTTAGAGAGAACGATACATATGCATGTATTTGTAAGTGTGAATTCTACCTATACTCATCTTTCAGTGGACTGGCATCTAAGATCCGTTCTGTTACACCTGTTGTTCATCTAGGTTCCAAGCTCCCTACTGATCCTGAAAGTATAAAGCATTGCTTTTTATAAAGAAATATGCAAGTCTAAGTCTAGAGTTGTAATAAATAACAGCATTTGATTCCTTTCTATTTGCCAGACTAAGGAAAAAAGCAGATATTTTAGAAATATGGTGAATCTCTAATGGCTATTTTGACCTGAATTTGACCTCACCCACAAAGGTACACAAGTTTTGCAATGGCTTACATTTCCTTTTAAGATATAGACTCAGATAATTGACTATACACTGTATTTAATGTGCTTACTGTACTAAAGGCAAGAAAATGTTTGCATTTAAATATGTGCATGCTATTCAGCTCTGTAGAAAACTGTTTTTCTTGTACCACCATTTAAAATAAAAGAAAATATCACGTTTTTCAGAACTAAGTATTACTTTCGTTTTGATGAGGTAGCACACTTCCATGTATAAATGTACTGCATGTAGTTTATACTGTGATGGTTCTTTCATATGCATTCCTGGCTCCTGTAATGTATTTATGTTTGTTTTTTGTTTTTTTTTTTGGGGGGGGGGTTATTATCATTTGCAGAGTGTTACAGATTCTTAATAGACAACTTGTGGACAGTTGGAGATTTGCAGGATTGGATATCTCCTATGTGCTGCCCGACTGTGCTGTCTTGGGTTTATATTTCCATCCTTCCATGCTATATGAGTCGTATCTGACTCCTATAATGACCCGTGAGCAACTGCCACCAACCCCAGAGCTCACTAGGAAATACAAAAAGGAAGTAGATTGATGGGCCTTTCATTGATATCTCCTGCACACCTAGAGACAACTTAGAGTCACCAATTTGCCCACTGCATGTCTGGGATGAGGGAGAACATGAGACTATCCAGAGAAAAAACTCAAAGACATAGGTAGGATATGCGGGCTCTGTACAAATGGCACCCCAGCTGAGAACTGAACAGGATAACCTCTTTCTTTAGGTGACACTGCTACTCCCTGTGCTGCCCTGTTTATATCTAGCTACTAGGAATTACTGTTGTTCATTGTAAGTACATTGACTTGGCAGTCCTCATTTTTATATTGCACAACATTGCTTGTCAGATTATAGACTCACTGCCTCATTGTCTTCCACTTTGCCTATTTGCTGCACCTAATGGCTAGGCTCCATTTCTATGGCTGTCTCCTTGACATTAGTGTATGCTAATGTCACATTTTGTGAAGTCTGCCTGTCAAGACTAATGCTTTGAGTAGCAATGTCGTTATGTGATAACTTCATATGTGTTGATATGGGGGTACTAGCCTATTTTCAGTGTCATAATATGTCACTTATATGATGAAATATATGTATATATAAATCATTACCAATTTTGTCAAGAAAATCCCGCAAATCCCTTAACATATAGGGGTATTGCTGGTAAAATGGTTTGAGTTTCCTATCAACACAGTTGGTTAGCGGATAGATCTTAGAACCCACTTGTGATGACCATGCCCTGGCCCAGCAATCAAGGAGCCTCAATCCTCACCACTAACACCAGGGAGGTAATCTCCTAGAAGAGGAAAGGATAACTAATACACACAGTAAAGTACAATTTCCCTTAAGTGCACACAGAGATCACAGTCAGTCTGGGGCTGGTTCCTCTCTCGCTCACCAGGTCCCCAATAAGACTCCCCACTGGCACAGCTATAGGGTCCAGAACCTAGCCTAGCTGGGCAAGCTAAAACCTCCAGTACCCTCTCTGTCCAACCAGTGCTTTGTGTCCCTTCCAAGTAGCTGACACACCACACACACACTTTAAGATAAGTATCTATACAACTTTGCAGACACTCCTGGGAAAAGCTGACACAGATTCTCCAGCTGTGCCCCTTTACCCAGACCGTACGGTAGTAATCCCTGCCACCACCCAGCTAATAATATCAGCTACTAAAAGGCCCTTAAAAGGGTGTCCAATTATTATTGTGCAATATTATTATCCAATGGTAATGTGACTATTCAGTCTAGGCTTATTGGAAGGGCTTAGACAGTAAACTCTATAAATATATAATGTACTCTAAAGCATAATTTATCTCTACATAAACCAGCCACAGGTAAAAGGTTCTAAAAATATTTAATAATAAATAATTAAAACACAAGAAAAAACGACTACACCACAGAGATATCTAAGAGTTCAGAGATCACACAGAAACTTAAAATAATACAATAGGACAGGTGTGATTTCAAAGAAAAATACCTAATTAATCTTTACTAGCTTTAACTATTCATACAAGAAATCACAGTGCTAAAACTTACATGTGAGCATAAGGCAGAGTGCTGATAAGTTGGATATCAAGATGAAAATTCCCCCAGTCTCTTGTGAGAAATAGTATTTAAACATTACTAACAACCATGTCTTTAAGGCCCTCCCAAATTATGTCATTTTTGACACTTAGTCTGGAGTTCTCAGGCCAAAAACTGCATTATTTAGCAATCTAACACCTGCTCAGAAACTTACAACAATATAAGTCATTTCACATGTATACTCTAACAGAAACCAGAGCAATAACGCACATTCCACATCTAAATTCTGGTCATAAACATTAGCCTTAAAACAATGGGCATGAAACCTTCATCCAGACTCACTGGAGCCGAATTTTGCAGTTCCACATTTCACAGTATTCTTTTACACTCAAGAAAACATGCCTGTGTTTTTACATTTATTTACAAATGCCAGAATTATATATCAAATTCTATTTGACTAGGCTGGCAGCCTTTGCCCATCTCTCCCCAATTGTCACATTTCTTCCCCCCGGGGAACTCAAGCAAGTTTTTCAAGTGCCCCTTGAGAAACATCACTTGAGAGTGTTAGGTCTATCTGGGTGTACCTCAACCCATTCCCTGTCTTGAGAGCCCATCTGCATTGGCACTGCTACTCTCACTGCGGTGCTGCACTGACATATCATATGCTTGCAACCCCAGACTCCATCTTAGCAACTTCGCATTTTGCTGACTGGCTCTGTTTAGCCATGTTAGAGGGTTGTGATCTGTCATCACAGTGAATTTTCTTCCATACAGATAAGGCTAAAGTTTTTGTAGTGCCCACACTATGGCTAGACATTCCTTTTCTACCGCTAAATAGCATTCCTCCCTGGGTTGGAGCCTATGACTGAAATAAACCACTGGGTGCTCTTCTCCCTCTGAAGAAATCTGGCTAAGTACAGCCCCCACCCCATAGTTTCAAGCATCCACCTGCTCAACAAAGTATTTGCTGTAGTCTGGACTGGCTAACACAGGGGATCCTCCCAAAGCTTCTTTAAGCTTCTGAAATGCCTGCTCACATGCTGGAGTCCACACTACCTTATCTGGCCTGCTCTTCCTTGTCAGGTCTGTGAGGGGAGCTGCTATGGTACTATAATTGGGAGCAAACTTTTTGTAGTACCCTGCTATCCCTAAGAATGCCCTCACCTGCTTTTTGGTAATAGGTGCAGGCCATGCCTGAATGGCTTCCACTTTGGCAGGTTCTGGCCTTATCTTACCACTTTCCACTCTATGTCCTAGGCAGGAGACCTCTGCCATACCCACCTAACATTTGCTTGGTTTAATGGTCAATCCTGCCCTCTGTAGTCTGCCCAGTACCTCCCTGACATGCCGAAGATGCTCCTACCAGGAATGGCTGTAGATAGCAATATCATCCATGTAAGCAAGGGCAAACCCTCCTGCTCCTGCTAAGATATGATCTACCAGCCTCTGGAAAGTTGCTGAGGCATTCTTCATCCCAAAGAGCCTCTTTGTGAACTCATACAAGCCAAAAGGGGTCACAAAAGCTGACTTCTCTCTAGCACTGGGAGTCAAAGGCACCTGTCAGTAACCCTTGGTAAGATCAATGGTTGTAAGATACTTAGCCCCACCCAGCTGCTCTAGGGCCTCATTTGTCCTAGGCATGGGGTAAGCATCTGACTCTGTGTGACTATTTAATTTCCGGTAATCCACACAGAACCTGGTGCTGCCATCCATCTTTGGCACCAACACCACTGGTGAGGCCCAGGGACTGCTGGACTCTTGAATCACCCCTAGTTCCAACATCTCCTATACCTCTTCTCACAGAGTCTGTTTGACTCTCTCAGGCACTCTATAAAGGGCCTACCTGATAGGCCTTTGGGGTCCTGTATCCACCTGGTGCTGCACCAGGTGGGTGCTCCCTGGTTTCCCAGTGAACATGCCCCCAAACTCCTGCAACACTGCTCGGATTTCTCGAACCTGGGTAGGAGATAGCTGCTGGGACATTGCTACCCCTTCCACCAAGGTGTCATCCCGAGCCTCACTGAGGAGATCAGTCCCCAGATCTCCCTCAGACTCCTGCAATCCACAGCAAATGCTCAGCACAAGGGTCTCCTTTTCATGGTAACATTTCATCATGTTAACATGGTACAATTTGTGCCCCTGCTGTCTGCCTAACACTTCCACCATGTAGTTAACATCACTTACCTTTCTTACCACCTTGTAGGGTCCCTCCCAAGCTGCTTGCAGCTTGTTGTGTCTGACAAGAATGAGAACCATTACCTGCTGCCTTACAGCATACTCTCTAGCTTGAGCATTCCTGTCATGCCACACCTCTTTCTATTGTTGGGCTTCTGCCAGGTTCTCCTGGGCCAGCCCCATGAGTTCCCTGAGCCTTGTCCTGAGGTTCAGAACATATGCCACAACAGACTCCTTGTGAGACTCACACTCATCTCAAATTAAAGCTAGAGGTCCCCTCACCCTATGCCCATACAGCAACTCAAAGGGTGAAAAACCTGTGGATTCCTGGGGAACCTCTCTGTACGCAAACAACAGATGTGGCAAATATTTGTCCCACTCCCTCTTAAAGTTATCTACAAATGCCCGTAGCATGGACTTGATTGTAGACTTTAACCTTTCAACAAGACCATTAGTCTGGGGATGGTAGGGGGTGGTTTTCATGTGCTTCACCCCACAGGACTTCCACAGACAAGTCAGCAGGTCTGACATAAAATTGGCACCTCTGTCAGACAGTATTTCCTTTGGGAAACCTACCCTGCTGAAAATCTCTAGCAAAGCATTTGCCACCTTCTCTGCCTCAATGGAGAACAAAGCCACTGCCTCAGGGTACCATGTAGCATAATCTACAATCACTAGAATATACGTCTTCTCTGTGGAACTTGGGGTACTCAGAGGTCCCACAATATCCATAGCTACCCTCTGAAATGGCTCCTGAATCACAGGCAAAGGCATCAAAGGAGCTCTCACCTTGTCTCCTGCCTTGCCTACCTTTTGACACTGCTCACAGGTCCTGCAGTACCCAGTTACATCTCTGGAAATTCCAGGCCAATAGAATTTCTGCATAATATGCGTCTTTCTACATTTTATGCCCATATGACCTGCAAAGGGAATATAATGGGGTATGGCTAGAAGTGCCAGACGGTAAGCTATAGGCACTACCAACTGCTGTACTCTCTCACCTTCTAGCTCTCCCTCAGAGGTCCACTCTCTGTACAGTAACCCTTTATTCCAGTATACAGATTCCCCCTTCCCTTGAGAATCAGGTGCCTCCCTACCTACCTACCTCACGCCTTGCAATGTAGGGTCTGAGAAGTGAGCCTGTCTCAGCTCTCTCCTTGTAACTCCTCTCCAGTCCAGCTGGTGAATCTGGGAATCTTGAGGCAATGTTACAACTGCCTCATGTACACAGGCAACCCTCTCCTCCTCCCAACAAATTCCAACACATGTGAGAGATGCAACCATATAGCCAAACTGGAGTCTAAGCTCTCTCAACTCAGTACTGGCGTAACCAGTCAGGAGGAGAAGGAAACCACACTCACTGCAATTCCAGTCTCACATAGACCTACCATGACAGCAAACCAAACACATAAACACACAAAAACATACTCGGAGGCTCTAAATAAAAATCTGCCTAAGCAGCAGATATCTCCAAAGCAGACACCCAAGCAACCGCTACCCCAAAACAAAACATGTGCAACACGTAGCTCACAAAGCCAGTGTGCCAAACAGTCACAGCCCTTAAGGCTAAACAACACACCTGATACACTTGTAATAGGTGACTCTATCGTCAGGCACACTGACGTCCCGCTCACCAGGCTGAACAAGGAGAAGGACACGGTGAGCTGCCTGTCGGGCGCCAGGATCCGCCACATAACACAAGCACTCAGGTCACTCCAAGGCAAGTACAAATATGACTCAGTCATTGTCCATGCTGGTGTGAATGACCTGAGACGTACCTCCCTGGACTACATGAAAAGAGACATAGAGGAGCTCTCTGAGCATGTAGCCCAGGTCGGTATGACCCTGACCTTGAGTAGCATCGTACCCTCACCAAGAATGATGCCACAATATGAAGACAAGATGATCAATTTCAACAATTGGCTTAAGTATTGGTGTCATTCAAAGGGGATACAATGCCTGTCAGCCTGGGATGACATGCTAGACAAGCCACGATGCTTCGCTAGGGACGGCTTGCACCTGTCACCCCTGGGCTTTCGGATATTGGCAAAGGCTCTTGCTACCCCCATAGTGCCTTTTTTAGGCAAGGCTCAAAAGACAAACCCACCTCCATAGGTATCACAAGAGATAAGAAACTAAGAGTAATGCTACTCAATGCCAGAAGTCTAAACCTCAAGATGCACGACTGAAACTCTCCTTATCATGGAGAACATCGATATCTGTGCAGTAACAGAAACCTGGTTCAAGGCTCCCGAGAGCACCCCAGCACTACCAGGTTATACCTCATACCATGCTTTTCAGCCCCAAAACTTGGACCGAACCACAAAAGGAAGGGGAGTATCAATATTCATCAAAGATACCCACACCTCCAGGTTGGTGGCACAGCACGAAGCATCAGATACTATCCATGTGCAACTAACAGTGGGTAAAACTGCCTTCCAGTTTATAGCCTGCTACAGACCACCCTCCCAAACCCAGGAACCCCACTCGGCCTTCCTGAGAACACTGGAAAATATGAAGGTCTCTCCAAACACCATTATATTGGGACTTCAACTACCCAAACATAGACTGGGAGCATTACTCTAGCTCCAACACCCTAGCCCAAAGGTTCCTAGAATTTATAAACTCAAATGCTATGGAACAACTTGTTACCACTCCCACAAGAGGGGAAAACATACTGGACCTGATCATCACCAACATGGGGACTCTATGCTCCAGACCAGAAGTGTATCCCTCACTGGCAAGATCAGACCATAAACTAATCTCACTGGATATTCACATCCTGACCCCACCCCCTGCCCAGAAAACCACAGTGAAAAACTTCTCTAAAGCAAATTTCACACTCCTCAAAACCGAGGTGGAATCCTTCAAAGCCCCCGGGCCTGCGGAAAATATGTCCCAGACCGCAGAATCCTTTATAGACGCATTCTATGAACACCTTCAGGAATGCATGGATCATGCAATCCCAAATAAAACCAAGACCCAATCCTCCAAAGGCAGACGTCCTGTCTGGTGGACCCCAGCCATAAAAAACTATACAATAGAAGGAGGAAGCTTCTACATGATAGAGCAAAATATCAAAAAGGGAAGGCATCTCTGATTAGTATTAGCAAAAAACTACGGGCACTCATAAAATCATCTAAGGCCAGCTTCGAGAGAAACATTGCACAGGACACTAAGGATAATCACAAGGCTTTCTTTAGTTATGTTAGGAACCTGGGTGGGAATTCCCAGATATGCTCAGAATTAGTCCAAAATGACAAAAAACACACCGAACCCACAGACATTGCCAACATCCTAGCTGACAGGTTCAGCGCAAACTTCTTCCCCCCTCCCCACCAAAAGTGCAAATATCTATCCCAGCAGAGTGCTGCCCCCCTGACATCTCAGATGCTCAGGTAAGAGCCGCCCTCTCCAAAGCAAAAAACACAGCATCAATGGGACCAAACGGTGACCCGGGCTGCGTCCTACATGAACTCCAAGAAGAGCTAAACCCAAACATAAAACTACTGTTCAATCTCAGCCTTACTACAGGATATGTACCCAAAGAGTGGCGTACAGCAACAGTGGTCCCTCTCCACAAAGGTGGTGCCTCAATGGATCCTGGAAACTATCGCCCCATAAGCCTGACTAGCTTGGTCTGCAAAGCTATGGAAAGAATCATCATGGATCTCATAAATAAAGATATTGGGGACCTACAGACACTAGATCCTACCCAGTTCGGCTTTGTTAAGGGCAGATCCTGCCTCTTAAACCTGGTTGATTTCTTTGAAACAGTCACAGGCCATTGACGAGGGGAAGGTGGTCCACACAGCCTACCTGGACCTCGCAAAAGCCTTCGATACAATACCCCACTCGGGCATTATAGATAAGCTCACCAGCTTAAATATAAACCCCTATGTCACTAGATGGGTTGCACACTGGCTGAAGGACAGAACTCACATGGTTAGAATTGCTGGAGCCATGTCAGACTCCAAACCAGCTACAAGTGGCGTCCCACAAGGCTCAGTCCTGGGACCTCTCTTGTTCGGTATATATTTCTTGGAGGTACAGGCCATCACGGAAGGCCTGCGGCTGACCAAGTTCGCAGATGACTGCAAACTTGGCACCATAATCGACTCTCCAGCCGACACAAGCATCCTCCAAAAAGGCCTCATAGAAACAGACAACTGGTGCCAGAGCCATGGCCTCAAGCTAAATGCCAAAAAGTGTATAGTCATCCCCTTTGGCAAAAACAAAGTGCCCACAAATTACCACATAGGTGGCAATCCATTAAGTACAGAAGACGTAATTAAGGACCTGGGGACCCAAGTTGATAGCAATCTCTCATTTGACAACCACGTGGCCAAAGTGGTTAGAAGAACATTTTATATAGCCCACCTAATCATGAAGGGATTCACATCTAGATCAGGGGAGGTCATCATGCCTCTTTACTCATCCCTCATCAGGCCCATAATTAAGTACAATGCCCCTTTTGGGATGTACCTTACCAGACACCTGCAGCAACTGGAAAGACCCCAAAAGTACCTCACCAAGAGGAACAAAGGGCTCAAACAGATGCCATATGCTGCCCGGTTAAAGAAACTCCAGCTCTACTCAGTGGCATACCTCCTGCTCAGAGGCGATCTGTGCCTGACGTATAAAGCCATGTCCAACCCGGAATTAATGGACATGCTGCACCTCAGAAAATCCAAATCCCATCGAGCTACACGCTCGAGAGACTTGAACCTCAGCACTGAAATAAATAGGACATGCTGGAGGGACAGATTCATAATCCAGAGGCTCCCTTCACTCTGGAATAAAATCCCAGTCCAGGTTAGGCAGAGTCCCTCACTGACTCTCTTCAAGAGGAATCTTGATGAGTGGATGGGAGATCGTAGGTTTACCCCGGGTATCACTTCTGTGTCACTGTTAGACAGAGGCACAGTATACTAACCTCAAAAAAGGGCATAGCAAAATTAATTTAAAATGGGTGGCGAAAGCCAAACACACTCTGGCTAGGCTTATAAATGCCCTATGGCAGATAGCCTAGTATGAACCTATGAACCTATGAACTCTTCCCAGCTCCCCTTCCACAGGACGTCTGGCATCCTCTGACAGCGGTGCCTCACTGTCAGCCTGGGTACTACTACTCACCTCTACCTTTGCAGTTACCCTGTCCAAGGGAACATCAGTACCCACAAGCAGTTGTGTCTCACATTCAGTCTCACTGCTACAGCGTAGCTCACGTCCTGAAGTAATCACCTCAGCAGTCCTGGCTGCAAGTATGCAGTCTGTCTGGGTCTCCCTCAGGATACCAGACCCACATGCTTGTCTCCTGGCCTTACTGCATGTAACTGCATAAGTACATAGTACTGCCTCATCCAAATCCTTCCCTCTCAGGACATCTGCAGGATGGTAGTTCCATACCCCTTTTGTCTCAAGACAACAAACTGTTGGCATTTTGTCTTTTCCACTTACTTGCTCTTTCACCTTTTGTTTCCCACCTTGCCTCCGTGGACATCTGTATGCCACATGGCCCCACTGGTTGCATTCAAAACATTTAACCCTAGCTTCTGGAAGTGTACCTGGACTAGTGGTTTCCCCTGCTACTGGCAGATTCTCTTGGGGCAGTCTGTGTTGCCCACCATGGTTCCTTTAGTCCCATGAGCAGTACTGGGGGTCCCTTTCCTGTGCAGGTTTGCCCTGCATGATTGGTATAGGTCTCCCTTCTTCCCCAACTCCTCTGAAGTAGCACACTGTCTATCAGCTAACCAGATCCTCATGTCCTCAGGCAAAGTGCTAAGGGCTTATTCCCTCACCAAAAGGTCTGCCAGCCTTTCAAATGTGGTGACCTGACATCCCACTCACCCAGCTATGAAAATAAGTGCTCAGTTCAGCAATATATTCACATACATTTTCATCTGCCTTGCATCTATGGTCACAAAACCTTTTTCCTATACATTTCAGGTGTTTGCTTAAAACATTCCAACAAGTGTCTTTTTACAGCAGTATAATCAAAACAGTCAGTGTCATGCATTTTTGCTAAAGAAGTTACAGCTTTACCATGGAGTAAGGGGGTCAGGAACCATACTCAGAGCCCTTGGTCAACTTCATACTGTTTACATACCCACTCAAACATATGAATGAAACTATCAAAATTATCCTCCTCTTTAAATTGTGGAAGAAATTTACTGACCTTTTGTGCTTCTGGGATCCAGTTACTCCTTTCCCCATTACCTCCATGACTCTGGCGAAGAGTCAGCATTTCTCTCTCATGCCTCCTCTGCCATTCATTTTCCTCAGCTTGTAGACTCCTCATTTTCTCGGCTGCTTCTAGTTCCATACGCCTGGCCTCCAACTCAAGTCTCTTTAGCTCCAGCTGGATTTTTAAGTCCACTGCATAAAGGTTGAGCTGTCTATTCTCTGAGGATATTGTATCTCCACTGTCAGTCTGATTGTCCTCCAGGCTGCTGTTTTCTGATGCAGCTGTAACCAAGGCTGCAATCAGGTCTGCCTTAGTCAGGTTTCCATGCACCAGTCCCCTAGCCTGGCACATCTCCACCAGCTAGCTCCTTGTCAGCTTTCCATACTCCTCTGCTGACATGCTGCTTGCTCACCCTGACTAACACTAAGCTAACAAAAGAAATAAAACAATTGTCATCTGAACTCTGAGTATACACTGTGTGGCTGTTTTAGAGTACAAAACATTTTTAGAGATCACTGTATATAAGTTACAGGAATTCACTCTACCCACACCACTACAAACCAATTAGTATGTGAAGTAAATCCCACCACTGCCAAACACTTGTGACGACCGTGCCCTGGCCCAGTAATCAAGGAGCCTCAATCCTCACCACTAACACCAGGGAGGTCATCTCCTAGAAGAGAAAAGGATAACTAATACACACAGTAAAGTACAATTTCCCTTAAGTGCACACAGAGATCACAGTCAGTCTCGGGCTGGTTGCTCCCTTGCTTACCAGGTCCCCAATAAGACTCCCCACTGGCACAGCTATAGGGTCCAGATCTCAGCCTAGCTGGGCAAGCTAAAACCTCCAGTACCTTCTCTGTCCAACCAGTGCTTTGTGTCCCTGCCAAGTAGCTGACACACCACACACACACTTTGAGATAAGTATTTATACAACTTCAGACACTCCTGGGAAAGGCTGTCACAGATTCTCCAGCTGTGCCTCTTTACCCAGACCATACAGTAGTAATCCCTGCTACCACCCAGCTAATAATATCAGCTACTAAAAGGCCCTTAAAAGAGTGTCCAATTATTACTGTGCAATATTATTACCCAATGGTAATGTGATTATTCAGTCTAGGCTTATTGGAAGGGCTTAGACAGTAAACTCTATAAATATATAATGTACTCTAAAGCATAATTTATCTCTACATAAACCAGCCAAAGGTAGAAGGTTCTAAAAATATTTAATAATAAATAATTAAAGCACAAGACAAAACTACTACACCACAGAGATATCTAAGAGTTCAGAGATCACACAGAAACTTAAAATAATACAGTAGGACAGGTCTGATTTCAAAGAAAAATACCTAATTAATCTTTACTAGCTTTAACTATTCCTACAAGAAATCACAGTGCTAAAACTTACATGTGAGCATAAGGCAGAGTGCTGATAAGTTGGATATCAAGATCAAAATGCTCCGAGTCTCTTGTGAGAAATATTATGTATACAATACTAACAAACATGTCTCTAAGGCCCTCCCCAATTACATCATTTTTGACACTTAGTCTGGAGTTCTCAGGCCACAAACTGCATTAGTTAGCAATCTAACATCTGCTCAGAAACTTACAACAATATAAGTCATTTCACATGTATAGTCTAACAGAAACCAGAGCAATAAAGCACATTCCACATCTAAATTCTGGTCATAAACTTTAGCCTTAAAACAATGGACATGAAACCTTTTCCAGACTCACTGGAGCCGAATTCTAACATGAAAGGGTCACAACATGCTTCACTGGGCCAGTAGAGTGCAATGTTGTCACATATTTTGCAGTTCCACATTTCACAGTATTCTTTTACACTCAAAAAACTTGCCTGTATTTTTACATTTATTTACAAATGCAAGAATTATATATCAAATTCTATTTGACTAGGCTGGCAGCCTTTGCCCATCTCTCCCCAATCGTCACACCACTGTTACTGCAATTAGCCTAAATAAGTAAATCACCACTATTGTTATGAGTCTTTGGTATTCTAAAAGTAACTGGAATTTTAGGTTGTTCTGCCTTTAAATTGTCATACGTTTGTACATTGAAAGCTCCCTGATCAAATAAATCCAGCAAGTACATATCAATATTTTTGTAAGCAATGTTTTTCTCATTGCAGGAAAGTTGTGAACTTTTTGTCCATATTGGTAAGTATATTCAGTATCCAACTTATATGATCAATAAAACCTATAACAACTAATCTCCCCTTTTATCAGTGGCCTAATGGTTAAGGTGTTTGCCTTAGAAACACAAGGTGCAGGGTTTGTATCTCACAAAGGATTATTGGCTAGGCTTAAAATGGCTCGCAAGGGCAGTTAGCTTAGTACTAATCTATGAGCCTATGAGTTTCTACGAAGTGTCCTAATCAGTTGTAGGGATCAGTGCTTAACCAGTTTGTTCAAAGTTTTCCATTCATTATTGCCGTAGATATAATAGAGGCTGTCTCTTTTAAAAAAGAAAAAAAATGAGCAGCTGGTTTGTGATTTTAGAGAATGACTTCCTCTCAGTAATTTGTGGAAGTTTTTGTTATATGATCTCCATTTGGTGACTTTCTTAAGTGATCACATCAGTTTTTAAAAATAAAGTAGATATTCTCCTGTTGTGAAGAATATAACAGCATCTGTATTTTACAAAGTAAGATCCCTTACAGCAATTTCCAGTAATTTATTTTTATGTGTGGCATATAACTGAAATATGTCAAAGCATGTATTAATGAAAATAACTCTGTTTCAAAAAATAGCAGATGTGCCATTTTACTGAATGATTGCCCTAACACTATTTTTTAGAAATCAGTATGCTCAGTATTCTTCAGTGATTTATTTTCTTAAACAGCTATAATGGTAAGAAAAATATATATATATTTATTTTCCTTCTTTTTTTTTTTACAAAATAAACACTTTTGCAGTCCTTTTCAGTAGTCTGTGGAACTTGATATAAAGTTAGTAGACCTGCCAATCATTAAGCTGGTTAAAAAATATTAATCTCCCCACTGGAAGAGTGGCAGGTCTATATTTCTACACAAAGAATATGTTAGCTGGTCTTTTCACATTGTATCCATTAAGTAAACATATCAGTTTACAAAACAAAATGGAATCCTGTCACATACCATACTGGGAATAAGAGGTTTGTGATTCTGTAGAATACGTGCCTTCCTTGTAATTCCCAGTAATGTGAGATAAAGTCCTTCTTTCTGTTTGAAAATTTTTTTATTAGTTTTACCATTATAATAATAACCATTTATATATAACAATAGATACATAAGTGATAAACTATGTACATTATTTACATTTGACTTGAATAAAATTAAATTAAGAAATAGATCATACAATAGAAGTTTTTGCATAGAATGTAAAAAGTTTCTTCTACTTTCCTTCCTTGTCTTTAAGAGTCTGCTGAAGTCATTTTTAGTGTCAGTCAGAGATAGTATCTTATTCCAGGGATTATTACTCCAAACTTTTGGCACAATTCTCAGTTCCTTGATCTTGGTTTCCATCAAAGCTGTTTCTTTCAGGAGACACAAAAAGTCTTCAACTGTTGGCTCAGATGATGATTTACATTTTCTTGTAATGCATTTCCTTGCTACAGCTAACACAGTCCATAATAGGTATAAATCATTGTTATTCATTTCTATTTTTACATTAACATTTAACAATACTAAAGATTTGGTTAATATAAATCTGTCTGTAAATGTAGCTTGAAGAAATGCATGTATTTCTTACCAATATTTTTTGAGTTTTATACAATCGCATAACGTGTATCCAGTTTGCTTCACATTTTTGAAAACATCTCCAGCATATAATTTCTTTGGAAGAGTTGAACTTGGCTAGTTTGTTAGGAGTAAGAAAAGATCTATGCAGAAATTTCTACGTATATATCTTCCAAAATTGTGTATTAGAAATTAATTTAATGGAATACAATAAGTTAGTTTTACTTTCCATTGATACATTTATTGTGTGGCCATTGTCATAAAATTCCAGTAGTTTTGTTGAGTATTAATTTTGTAATTCATTAAAATTTTGTAAATTTTTGATGTTATATTTGTCAAACTGTAATTGCTGTAAATAATTTCATACAGTTTTAAATGAGAAGTTATTGATTATTCTGCACAGATCTTGTTCATATGATATTACACTTTGCTGTACTAGCCAGTCATTGTTTGTGATGTATGTATTTAATATGTGTTGATAATCTAACACTTTCTGGTTGTTTATACAATGTTGCCAGCAAATATATTTTTGTGTCTCCCAATTGGTGAAAATGTTTTTACGCATCTTGTTAGTAAAGTTTTTTGTGGAAGTGAATGGTATTAGTAATTCTATCCACAATTTTATATCTGCATTGATGTTTATAAATTTCCTAAAGGAGTCATAAATATAGTTTATATAATTTAAGTTGGTTGGTTTTGATATATTATATTGAAGAGTAATACTTAGAATATGCCACAGCTTATTATTTTAGTTGTTTAACATAAGATTTTTAGTTATATTATTTTCATTTAAGAATATAGTGGTATGAAGAGGTTTGGATTTGGAAGAATAATTTGGGTCTATCCATTTTATAAGTGTTCTAAAGGATGAAGCTTTAATGTATGATTCTATGTCTGAGAAATTAATACCATCTTTTTCCCAAGGTCTAATATGATGTGTATAAGCTATTCTGTTCCTATTAGGGTACCAGAGGAATTTTAATAGGATTGTATTTATTTATTTTATATTTTGTTTATTTGGTGTCATAGGTATTGCTTGAGCAATGTATATTATTTTTGGAAGTAAAATAATTTTTATTAATTGTAGTCTATCTTCACATTTCAGGTACATTGTATTCCATTTTGCAATATGGATTTTTATAGTGCTTAAGATTTTTTCATAATTTGTAGTTAGTGCTTTTTCTACATTGTCACATAGGGTAATTCCTAAATAATTTATATTGGAGACTTGTTTACCTATTATATGATTAGTGTTTGACAATAAAGAATTATTTTTATTCAGAATCATGTAGTTAGATTTTGTTTTATTAAAATGAAGACCCGAGATAGATAATGTCCTTCTTCATGACAGCAGATTCATTGAGAGGTGAAACATGGACTTTAAGCCTTCAAAACTCTGTTTTACTCACTGATCTCTTCCATAGTGACTGAGTGACAGCCTATCAAGGAGGCCAACTATCCGTTTGCCATATATTCACTCACAGCTAGCAAATAGGGGGTTTACCCACTGGCACCCCATTATGGGAGATAGCATCATTCAGTCTACAAACTTTACATTGCACAATCTCAAAGAAAGTCAAGCAGTCAGAATGCTATACAAAAGACTGTTTCTCTCCATCTGTGATTGTACAGTCTCATTTTCAAAACGACTTTTGATAATTTCTTTTGATAGTTTCTTGTTTCTTTTAAATAAACAAAGCTAAAACAAAAACCAGCCAAAGGTACACAGTTCTCACAAACATTACACAGCTACTACATGCATTGTTATAAGCTATCACTGATAGTTTTTCTCTAACCTCTGCTAGGGCGAAGATATCACTTTCCATCGTCGTGCCCTCCCTCAACCCTGCCCCCATTTACATCACCACACAACTCCCTTCTTATCACCACCCCAACTCAGATTCCCCCACCTCCTGCTTCTCTACAAATAGTTGCCTTACCCCGCAGTGCCATTCTTACAAATACCTATCCCACCTGGACAGGTCGGCCGGATATTCCCCCTCGCCCCACATGTAGTGTGCATGCTAGTAAGATGCTATTTTTACTTTTTATTTATTTTCTAATACTTTGTCTTCGGAGCTGAAATAGATTCTGTATGGAGTATCTCTTGGAAATCTGCTGTTAAACTGTAAATGCTAATCTGTGCACTCCGGCAGCACACTGTTACTACTTAACTTATTTCCCTACAAGCTGCTGCTGATACTGTATGGTGTTTTGCACAAGACTTAGTTTTCTAGTATTACTTGCTGTCCATAGCAGTGCGCCAGCAGGGTGCTGTTATTAACTCACTTAGATCTTGCAGTCTAGTTGGTATTCTGTTGTTACAACAGTAAGGATTTCTTAATTTCTCTCCCAAGAAGCTTTCCATACATAAGATGCTGCCCATTAGTGTGTGTTTTGCTGCCAATTATATACATGCTGATTGAATGTTTTCACCAGCAACTTTTTTTCTTGATGTTATAGCTGTACTGTAAGACTGTGCTAAAGCGTTTTATCCCAAGCATATAGACACTGAAAGAGCATTTTACCAACACTTTTATCTTGATTTTAGAGCTCTACTGTAAGATTGTGCTAAAGTGTTTGTATGTTTAATTGCAGCGTTTCTTAATACCTGCCTCTACTAGCTGTTGTCACTGAGTTGTGTTCAATGCTCATGTTCCCCATAGAGTCTGGATCTCACACTATATTTTATACATTACTTGGTGTTCCACATTCATACTAGTTGCATTTTACAGCTACAAATGTTGTTATTGAATGTTTTGATGTTACTGGATGCATAGTGCAGTCCAGGTAAATCCCATGCATAGTGAATGTTCCATAATCTCAACCTTCTAACCTACACTGCTGAACTCACCCCTAACTACCCTGAACTACCACACTCACATACACATTCTCATCCACTAACACCTCTATCCCCCATCTCACCCTGCTGCACTCAGTACTCTCACTTCACATACCCACCTCTCTCACATTTTTCTGCTCATTTCCTAAGTCTCTCTGCCTACACCTTTACACCCTATCCCACCAGTGGATAGTAACTGCCTCTTTCTGCTTCCATTCCACCTCACTTGGTCTTATTGCAAGTCCCTCTCATCCAGCAAACCATCTAAAGGCTCCGCAGTGTTAACACCTTCTGCCCAGGACCAAGGACTTTACTGTTTTGCAAGAGAAAAACAGTCAGAAACTTGTCTCACCACAAGTGCATGTAAGCTCCAGTAGTCTTTGTAAAATTGTAAAGTAAATAGTGTATGTCACCTCTGTTCGAGCTCTCCCCAGTAGCATGCACACTCGCAGGGGCTCCCATCTCCCTCTGTTCTGTGCCTGTGCCACCAATAGTTTACCACTAGGTAGCAGCTGAATTCCATTACTCCCGCCTACCAGTCAACAATCTCTATCAGTAAAAAACACTGAAATTTATGTAAACCACGAAAACCCCAAAAAGTGAAAAACGGACTAGTTCAGCAAAGCACGGGCTGTTTATTAAACGTAAACGCTTTCGGCTAAGATATTCCTCAGCCTTCTTCAGACAAAAACAATATGTTGATCACAGCAGAACCTTATATATAAAAAGATGTGTGCTAATTAAAACAATTAAAATACAAATTCATTAACCACTTAACTGGCTAAAAGCTTAGATTTTAAAGGGCTAATACCTACTAAAACAGGCAGTTATTTACTTTTCCACTCATTACACAATGTAAAACAAGACATAACAAACCTGCTTATATTTTCTGTTTTCTAAATAACCAGTAAACTATAAACAAACAAATTAAATTACAAGTTTATGAAGTTTTTCAAACCTATCAAGTGTATCCAGTATTTGATCAATTATTTAATCAAACACAATAAACTACAATACGCTAGGCTGAAATACGCTAGGCAAAAATACAGAACTCCTAAGAAATTATAATCATAAAAAATGAAAAATGAAAATAAAATGAATATATGTATATAGCTAAATATGAATAAATAAATAAATGTAAATGTAGCTGTTACCTACCTAGTTTAACCAGTGCATAAGCCACTTTTGTAATGGTCACCTTTATGTCAAAATGAAACGGAAACAACAATTATTGTTGTTGTACCCATTGTTGTATCTATGAACATAAAGGGTACATATACATATATATGTGTGTATTCCCTTCAAACATTGTGCATAGACAAACACAAGTAATAATTGCAATTTGGAAACTCATCTCATCAATGCTTTTAGTTTGAGGATGCTCTTTATAGAGACATACTCGTTTAACCCTGGGGGTACCTGTGCGAAAGTTCTAATTTGCCAAAAGACCTCCTGTGCTTCCAACATTAATTGCCATGGACCACCCCTAATGTGAGATTTAACCTGGTGGACAACAGAAAACAGAAAGGAATGTTCAGGATATTCACAAGTGTGTTTTGCCAGTGCATTGGTCAAGTCCTTTCTCCCTATTACAGTGAGCTGATCGAAGGAAGGACACTCAGCAAACTCGGAGCTACAATATATAACATTAAGTATCCTGTTTTTTGTTTATTTTGTTCTTTATTTCTTTGTTGTTTATAGCACTTTGTGTACTGTGTATTTTTTCTAGCTAGTTTCACTGTGTGTGAGGTATTAACTGGAAATTGTCCACTCTTATTAAGCATCTGTTGGGTTGTTTGTTTATGATAACTTGTTGCAGTTAAACTCTTTTTCTAGTGGCTCCTTTAGCTGTTTAAAACTTTCATTTAAAGGCTCACTGCTGCTTTTCAGCTGGGAGTAACATTTCTGCAGTTTTTTCTAAGTAGTGGGGATATTTGTAGCATTTCCATAGTCAGGCTTGTATTTGGGCCTAGTGTTTGTGGAGGCTGTGTGTCTGAGCACATAATTCAGGGACATCTTGTTTTAGCCAAAGCCATCAGGCATTTCAGTGAGAGAGAATTGTTTGAGGTCATTGGCTGACTGAGGTCTCCTGGACTACAGCTTAGACTAAGCACCTCATTGGTTCTTTTGAGATTTCTTTCTTAAAACTGTCTCAGGTTTCAACTTTCTGTTACCTAAGAAGCTCAGTTGTGAGTGTTCAGCCATTTTACAGTGAGCTGATCGAAGGAAGGACACTCAGCAAACTCGGAGCTACAATATATAACATTAAGTATCCTGTTTTTTGTTTATTTTGTTCTTTATTTCTTTGTTTATAGCACTTTGTGTACTGTGTATTTTTTCTAGCTAGTTTCACTGTGTGTGAGGTATTAACTGGAAATTGTCCACTCTTATTAAGCATCTGTTGGGTTGTTTGTTTATGATAACTTGTTGCAGTTAAACTCATTTTCTAGTGGCTCCTTTAGCTGTTTAAAACTTTCATTTAAAGGCTCACTGCTGCTTTTCAGCTGGGAGTAACATTTCTGCAGTTTTGTTCTAAGTAGTGGGGATATTTGTAGCATTTCCATAGTCAGGCTTGTATTTGGGCCTAGTGTTTGTGGAGGCTGTGTGTCTGAGCACATAATTCAGGGACATCTTGTTTTAGCCAAAGCCATCAGGCATTTCAGTGAGAGAGAATTGTTTGAGGTCATTGGCTGACTGAGGTCTCCTGGACTACAGCTTAGACTAAGCACCTCATTGGTTCTTTTGAGATTTCTTTCTTAAAAGCTGTCTCAGGTTTCAACTTTCTGTTACCTAAGAAGCTCAGTTGTGAGTGTTCAGCCATTTTACAGTGAGCTGATCAAGGAAGGACACTCAGCAAACTCAGAGCTACAATATATAACATTAAGTATCCTGTTTTTGTTTATTTTGTTCTTTATTTCTTTGTTGTTTATAGCACTTTGTGTACTGTGTATTTTTCTAGCTAGTTTCACTGTATGTGAGGTATTAACTGGAAATTGTCCACTCTTATTAAGCATCTGTTGGGTTGTTTGTTTATGATAACTTGTTGCAGTTAAACTCTTGTTTCTAGTGGCTCCTTTAGCTGTTTAAAACTTTCATTTAAAGGCTCACTGCTGCTTTTCAGCTGGGAGTAACATTTCTGCTATTTGTTTCCCACCGTCCCTCCCTGTTGGTATAGTGTTTTTATAGTTGGTGGCTTTGCAGTTGCCCGCCCCTAGTGTAAATTTGACCTGGGACCCTCCTCCCAGTCTAGTGTCATTACCTCATTCTACCCAGTACAGGGAGAGCATTTGAGAAGGCCAATCAGCTTAGTTTCTGCTACTCCTTTCTCTCTTTCCTTTCTCTCTTTCCAAAAAAAAAAAAAAAAAAAAATTCTCTGCTTTTACTGTATTTGTGTTTTTCCCTACATTATTTTGCTTTTGCGTCATCTTAAAAGTACTCAATATTATTTATTACTGCTTGGTGTAACTCATTGTAAGCCTTTTAGTTTAAGCACCTGGGCTTCAGACCAGTTTTACATTAGGAAGGTTTGTGGTCTGCACTGTAGTGGCAGAACAGGTAGCTTACATCCTTCTAAGTTGGGAACTGCTGATTGAGGGCTCAGTGTCTGTTATTCTAAAAGTGTATTAATTCTGGTTTAAGCACTTAGGCTTGAGGCCAGTTATTTTACATTAAGAGGGTTCGTGTTCTGCACTCTTGTGGGAGGAGAGGCTGGACTCTGTCCTTCTGAGCTGGGAATTTCTAGTTAAAGCTTATAGTGCCTATATATTTGAACTGCTTCTTACTGAAATTGGTACACCTCGTTTGCTGTAGCATAGACTAGATCCAGGCCTGCTGAATCTAGCTTTGTTTGTATAACTTGAGCACTAATCCAGGCATTCTTTAAAGTATTCAGTTGTATTTATTACTGCTGGTAGTAACTTGATTAAAGTGTAGCTATCATTTCTAAGTCTTTTGGATTAAGCAATTGGGCTTCAGACCAGTTGTTTTACATTAGGAAGGTTTGTGGCCTGCACTGTGGTGGCAGGACAGGTAGCTTACATCCTTCTAAGTTGGGAACTGCTGATTGAGAGCTCAGTGTCTGTTATTCTAAAAGTGTATTAGTTCTGGTTTAAGCACTTGGGCTTCAGGCCAGTTATTTTACGTTAAGAAGGATTGCGGTCTGCACTCTTGTGGGAGGAGAGGCTGGACTCTGCCCTTCTGAGCAGGGAATTTCTGGTTAGAGGCTTATAGTGCCTGCATATTCTAACTGTTTCTTATTGAAATTGGTACACCTTGTTTGCTGTAGCATAGACTACATCCAGGCCTGCTGAATCTAGCTTTATTTGTATGCTTGTTGTTTGTTTATATCCTGAAATGCTAATTCCACCTAAAACGGCCTTTTAGCACTTCTGTGGATCCCTAGTGATATCTGCATTGCTTACTGTACTTATTTCCTTGTTTCACTTGAAAGAAAGTTACTGTTTGTCGTTTTGCATTTAAGTTACCTGTAACACATTGCATTTAAGTTACCTGGCACTTGCTCACTAAAGCAATTATATAAGTCAGCTCTAAAAATTAAAAGCACTACACCCTCATAAACTCCCTTGAGTACCTTGTTCCCCATTGGCCCTTTTTTCAATTATAAAGGAATTCCCAATACTATTCTAGCATGTCCAAAGGTCAGTTGTCAATCTCCTCTCCGGTCCAGCTGGTGAATCTGGGAATCTTGAGGCAATGTTACAACTGCCTCATGTACACAGACAACCCTCTCCTCCTCCCAACAAATTCCAACACATGTGAGAGATGCAACCATATAGCCAAACTGGAGGCTAAGCTCTCTCAACTCAGTACTGGCGTAACCAGTCAGGAGGAGAAGGAAACCACACTCACTACAATTCCAGTCTCACATAGACCTACCACGACAACAAACCAAACACATAAACACACAAAACATACTGGAGGCTCTAAATAAAAATCTGCCTAAGCAGCAGAGACCTCCAAAGCAGACACCCAAGCAACCGCTACCCCAAAACAAAACACGTGCAACACATAGCTCACAAAGCCAGTGTGCCGAACAGTCACAGCCCTTAAGGCTAAACAACACACCTGATACACTTGTAATAGGTGACTCTATCGTCAGGCACACTGACGTGCCGCTCACCAGGCTGAACAAGGAGAAGGTCACGGTGAGCTGCCTGTCGGGCGCTAGGATCCGCCACATAACACAAGCACTCAGGTCACTCCAAGGCAAGTACAAATATGACTCAGTCATTGTCCATGCTGGTGTGAATGACCTGAGACGTACCTCCCTGGGCTACATGAAAGAGACATAGAGGAGCTCTCTGAGCATGTAGCCCAGGCCGGTATGACCCTGACCTTGAGTAGCATCTTACCCTCACCAAGAATGATGCCACAATATGAAGACAAGATGATCAATTTCAACAATTGGCTTAAGTGTTGGTGTCATTCAAAGGGGTTCCAATGCCTGTCAGCCTGGGATGACATGCTCGACAAGCCACGATGCTTCGCTAGGGACGGCTTGCACCTGTCACCCCTGGGCTTTCGGATATTGGCAAAGGCTCTTGCTACCCCCATAGTGCCTTTTTTAGGCAAGGCTCAAAAGACAAACCCACCTCCATAGGTATCACAAGGGATAAGAAACTAAGAGTAATGCTACTCAACGCCAGAAGTCTAAACCTCAAGATGCACTCGAAACTCTCCTTAGCATGGAGAACATCAATATCTGTGCAGTAACAGAAACCTGGTTCAGGGCTCCCGAGAGCACCCCAGCACTACCAGGTTATACCTCATACCATGCTTTTCGGCCCCAAAACTTGGACCGAACCAGAAAAGGAGGGAGTATCAATATTTGTCAAAAATACCCACACCTCCAGGTTGGTGGCACAGCACGAAGCATCAGAGACTATCCATGTGCAACTAACTGTGGGTAAAACTGCCTTCCAGTTTATAGCCTGCTACAGACCACCCTCCCAAACACAGGAACCCCACTTGGCCTTCCTGAGAATACTGGAAAATATGAAGGTCTCTCCAAACACCATTATATTGGGCGACTTCAACTACCCAAACATAGACTGGGAGCATTACTCTAGCTCCAACACCCTAGCCCAAAGGTTCCTAGAATTTATAAACTCAAATGCTATGGAACAACTTGTTACCACTCCCACAAGAGGGGAAAACATACTGGACCTGATCATCACCAACATGGGGACACTATGCTCCAGACCAGAAGTGTATCCCTCACTGGTAAGATCAGACCATAAACTAATCTCACTGGATATTCACATCCCGACCCCACCCCCTGCCCAGAAAACCACAGTGAAAAACTTCTCTAAAGCAAATTTCACACGCCTAATATCGTAAGTTGAATCCTTCAAAGCCCCCGGGCCTGTGGAAAATACAGCCCAGACCGCAGAATCCTTTATAAACGCATTCTATGAACACCTTCAGGAATGCATGGATCATGCAATCCCAAATAAAACCAAGACCCAATCCTCCAAAGGCAGACGTTTTGTCTGGTGGACCCCAGCCATAAACAAACTATACAATAGAAGGAGGAAGCTACTACATGATAGAGCAAAATCCCAAAAAGGGAAGGCATCTCTGATCAATATTAGCAAAAAACTACGGGCACTCATAAAATCGTCTAAGGCCAGCTTCAAGAGAAAAATTGCACAGGACACTAAGGATAATCACAAGGCTTTCTTTAGTTATGTTAGGAACCTGGGTGGGAATTCCCAGATATGCTCAGAATTAATCCAAAATGACAAAAATACACGAGCCCACAGACATTGCCAACATCCTAGCTGACAGGTTCAGTGCAAACTTCTCCCCTCTCCCCACCAAAAGGACAAATATCTATCCCAACAGAGTGCTGCCCCCCTGACATCTCAGATGCTCAGGTAAGTGCCGCCCTCTCCAAAGCAAAAAATACAGCATCAATGGGACCAGATGGTGTCCCGGGGTCCTACATGAACTCCAAGAAGAGCTAAACCCAAACATAAAACTACTGTTCAATCTTAGCGTTACTACAGGATATGTACCCAAAGAGTGGCGTACAGCAACAGTGGTCCCTCTCCACAAAGGTGGTGCCTCAACGGATCCTGGAAACTATTGCCCCATAAGCCTGACTAGCTTGGTCTGCAAAGCTATGGAAAGGATCATCATGGACCTCATAAATAAAGATATTGGGGACCTACAGACACTGGATCCTACCCAGTTTGGCTTTGTTAAGGGCAGATCCTGCCTCTTAAACCTGGTTGATTTCTTTGAAACAGTCACCAAGGCCATTGACGAGGGAAGGTGGTCCACACAGCCTACCTGGACCTCGCAAAAGCCTTCGATACAATACCCCACTCGGGCATTATAGATAAGCTCACCAGCTTAAATATAAACCCCTATGTCACTAGATGGGTTGCAAACTGGCTCAAGGACAGAACCCACATGGTTAGAATTGCTGGAGCCATGTCAGACTCCAAACCAGTTACAAGTGGCGTCCCACAAGGCTCAGTCCTGGGACCTCTCTTGTTCGGTATATATTTCTCGGCAGTACAGGCCAACACGGAAGGACTGTGGCTGACCAAGTTCGCAGATGACTGCAAACTGGGCGCCATAATCAACTCTCCAGCCGACACAAGCATCCTCCAAAAGGGCCTCATAGAAACAGACAACTGGTGCCAGAGCCATGGCCTCAAGCTAAACGCCAGAAAGTGTATAGTCATCCCCTTTGGCAAAAACAAAGTCCCCACAAATTACCACATAGGTGGTAATCCATTAAGTACAGAAGAAGTCATTAGGGACCTGGGGACCCAAGTTGATAGCAATCTCTCATTTGACAACCACGTGGCCAAAGTGGTTAGAAAAACATTTTATATAGCCCACCTAATCATGAAGGGATTCACATCTAGATCAGCGGAGGTCATCGTGCCTCTTTACTCATCCCTCATCAGGCCCATAATTGAGTACAATGCCCTTTTGGGATGTACCTTAACAGACACCTGCAGCAACTGGAAAGACCCCAAAAGTACCTCACCAAGAGGATCAAAGGGCTCAAACAGATGCCATATGCTGCCCGGTTAAAGAAACTCCAGCTCTACTCAGTGGCATACCGCCTGCTCAGAGGCGATCTGTGCCTGACGTATAAAGCCATGTCCAACCCGGAATTAATGGACATGCTGCACCTCAGAAAATCCAAATCCCAGCGAGCTACGCGCTCGAGAGACTTGAACCTCAGCACTGAAATAAATAGGACATGCTGGAGGGACAGATTCATAACCCAGAGGCTCCCTTCACTCTGGAATAAAATCCCAGTCCAGGTTAGGCAGAGTCCCACAGTGACTCTCTTCAAGAGGAATCTTGATGAGTGGATGGGAGATCGTAGGTTTACCCCGGCTATCACTTCTGTGTCACTGTTAGACAGAGGCACAGTATACTAACCTCAAAAAAAGGCATAGCAGAGACAAAGATGGCCGCCTTTCTGTAGACACTGTACATCTACAGCTCTCCAGTTACTCGCAAGAATAAGTAACCCTGAGGATATACTACAAGTCTTTTTGCATTAATTACCGGATATAACTATTCTACTACAACCAAACTACGACTGAGAATCAAAAGAACGAAGGAAAAACTAATTAATTTCACAGGATTAAAGCTGATTGTCTGCCTGACTCTGAATAGAGCTATAAACAAAGGATCTATCTGATTTCTGTTTCAAGATGTCAAAACTGGACAAAAATATGGACACAACAACAACTAAAACTAAATTATCAACGCTGATGTCACCAGAGAAAGACTCTACATTTAAAAGACAGAAAACTGTAAAACCACAAGATCTTTTAAAAACAGGAGGAACAAACCAACCGGATCAGCTAGCTAACATGGAGGACATTAAAACAGCACTGTTACCCATACAAGAATCTTTAAATGCACTTTCAAACCAGATATTTGCTTTTAATGCCACATGCAGTCAAATTCTCGACAGAATAGATAAATCTGAGGCTAGAATATCCGATAATGAGGACAGAATAACATTTCTTACAAAAAAAAACAGATATTCATGACCTGGACATTCAAACTATGCAGACCAAGATCCTGGATTTAGAGGCAAGATCCAGAAGAAACAACATAATTATTAGAGGAATCCCGGAAAATATTCAATATAATGATCTAATGCCTACCATTGCACAGATACTGGAAATATTGTTCGAGGACTCGGGTATGGCTAAGCAAATAGTCATAGAAAGAGCACACAGAGCTCTCAGGGAATCACAAGCATCAAATATTCCTAGACCGGTTTATGTCAAAATTCTGAATTACCAGGATGTAAATAAAATAATTCTAACTATGAAAAGAAAGGAGGTTTTGTAATGTGGCAAAATAACAGAGTTTCTATGGGTCAAGATCTACCACTGCAAATCAGACAAGCCAGACAAGCATTAGCCCCTTACTGCAAATTTCTTATTGATAAAAATATAAAATTCCAGATGAAGTATCCAAGTACATTAATCTTTACATTTGATGGAGCCAAATATTCTGTTTCTACAAAAAGGAAGCAAAACTCACCTTTTTGAAGACTTTTAAATCCTTCCAACTTCAGAAGCTTAACTGGAACATTCAGTCTGTGTACAGCAATACAGATTCTGGGATTCCATGTCTGCTATACCTCAAGGCTTCAAAATCCTTTGTTTGCTTCTTTTTCTCACCAGGCCCCTGTTTAATCATTAACCAGTATTTTCTTACAGGTCCAGCTAAATCCAAAGATTTCATGAACTCCTGCAGCCTTGATGAACTGTGTAAGTCTGTGAGTCAACAGGAAGTCCTAGAAATGCTCCAGAGGGTCAGCTTTTGTTGTGGCACTTCTGGAAGTCTGTCCACATAATGGGTCCCCCTTTGAGAACTCGAAATCAAGATTTTTATACCAGGAAGTAGCCAGAGCTCTGTGGAGCCAGGGATGCTTTTAGAATTGCAAAACGAGGCTCCTGGACTATTTTAGAGAGGTTTGACTTTTATTTTGTATAAAGAAATGTCAGCTTATTCAGGTAAGGATTTAAACTGGGCTGTAACATATGGTTAAATAGAGTAATTTAACTACAATGTTAGAAACAATATAAAGTTACTACAGTTATTCTATTTTGGTTCTAGATAGTGTGCCTGAAGATAGAAATGCAGTTATAATTATATACTATTGATATTTTTGCTTTTCTGCCTTTGAAATGACTGTTATATTGTTTATGTTACTCCAAAAAAAAAAAAAAAAAAACTTTCTCCTTATTAATGCTATGATAATCTATATGTGTTAACATGTATAATTCACTCTCCTATTCCTAAGGGAATGGAAGGATATATATTTTATGTGGTTCTAGAGATTCTGTGCATTATGTTAGCTATATATTTCTTACAGTATTAATACATTAAAGGTGAAAAAAAAAATGTTACTGATGTTGTTTTTATCAATGCTGCTGTTAACATGTTATACTTACCTAGGCAAAGTTAGATAAGACAGTTAGTTATTCTAGGATAATATAACCAATTATTTAATTAATAATGTATGTAAATCATTAGAGGGTAGAATAAGAAATTGGTATGTAAGACATAACAGTGTGTTAACTAACTAATATGTTCAAGAGCTGTAGATAGGTACTAGTGTTTAATGGGGAATGTGTAGGTTAGTTTTGTAGGGTTAGTTGTAGTTATCATAGGTTTTGTATATCTTGTTAGGGTGTTATTATATAATAGTCATTTAGGATTGATGTATACCAATAGAAGTCTAAACAGTGTTAAAACCTATGTTTGTCCTGGTCCAGGAGAATAGTGGATAGGCACTGGTTAGGGATGGGGCATTTAGTTTGCTTCCAGATATTTCAAAATCTGATATTATACGGAATCTAGTATCGTTTTCAAATTCAACATATACACTAACATTTTAAAAGTATTTTTATGTGGATAATAGACTCATGGAATGTTAAAGGTTTCCAGAATCTGAAAAAAGGAAACTATTTTTCATTTACTTCTTCAGTCAAAAGCACCATTTATATTGTTACAAGAAACCCACTTGGCTAATGATCAATGGACTGCCATTAAAAATAAAAATGGATCAGGGAGGTAATAGCTTGGAAGGGACAACTAATAGTGCAGGTGTAGCAATAATCATCAAAACTCAGTTCCAAGAGAGAATTTTAGATTTTAAAATGGATAAAGAAGGAAAATGGTGCTATGTAATTTTATAACAAAATTTTACGATAAACCGGTGATTCTTCTTAATATATATGCCCCATGTACCAATCAGCAAACCTTCATAACATCACTTTACTTTATTTTAAACCAATATAACAATTATTATATAATAATAGGAGGTGACTGGAATACATACCAAGACCCTAAACTAGATAAAACAAGTCCCCATAGATCTTATAATAATCAGGCAGTGATAGCACTGCAGGAACTTAAAGCAGATTTTAAACTTTATGATCCATTTAAATGTAATAAGGACCAAATGAATCCAAATAACTTCACATTTTATTCAAGCTGTCATAAAATGTGGTCCAGGATCGATTTCTTTTTAATATCAGATACACTAATGTGTTTTGATCCCTATATATACATACAAGCTCGTTATTTGTCGGATCACTCCAGGATCACATTAACCTTTAAGAAAGATACTTGTCATAAATTGCATGTTAGGGGTTATAATTGGACATTAAATCCATATCTATTGCATAAAGAGGATGTATTAAAAGAAGCTCAGGAGTTTTTTAATCAATTATTAAATAATCTTTTAGAACACCGACATCCATCAGACATACAATGGGCAACTATCAAAGCGCAAATTAGAGGAATGTTTATCCAAAAGCTACTTTCTACAAGAAATTACAAGTGAAAGATATGCATGACTTGGAATCAAAAATTAAATTATTAGATCAGGAATTAATTAGAAATTATAGTAAACAAACGAAGCGGAATTATTAAATTGTCAAAAGAAACTTTTTATTACAAAACAGTAAATTATCATTCCATGAACAGAAAATGCTGGTAAAATACGCTAATCACATACAGACCCGTCAAAAGCACTAGCACGTATTATTAATCAATCGAAGTCACCTTCCCAAATCCCTGAAATATACTTCAACAATAAAACATACACCAATACGGAAGATATCATAAAGGTTTTTGAACTAATATTTTCAGAACTATATGGTGAACAACAGGATGTAAATCCAAATAAGAATAATAATGATTTTCTTCAGAAAATTATATTTCCAAAGATTAATGATGAGCTTCATATGAACCTGATTAAACCTATTTCTTCAGAGGAAATAACTGATGTTATCAAGAAATTGAAGCCATATAAAGCTCCGGGACCGGATGGTTTGACTACAGAATTTTATAAAACTTTTAGTGATATTCTGGGGAAAATACTGTCAGTGGTCTTTAACTATATTATTAACAATAAAATTACTGACCCACACTTTAATGCATCGAAAACTATTCTCATACCGAAAGAAAATACTGATCGACAAAACCCGGATAATTATAGACCCATCTCACTTTTAAACATAGATATGAAAATTATGACATCGATTTTGGCTAACAGGTTGAAAATGGTAATTAACCCTATAATATCTGATGAACAAGCGGTTTTATAAATAGCAGACAAACTATAGATAATACATTAACACTGCATACAATGATTTCTCATGCCACCCATAAAACCATAATCTTTACGCACTTATAATTGATGCACAAAAGCATTTGACAGAGTGAACTTAGAATATTTATTTGACATTTTAACATGTTTTAACATACCACAAGAATTCACTTCAACTTTAAAAAAATTATATACCAATCCTTATACAAATCTAGTCATTAACAGGAATCTTTCAAAAAGAATTCAAATTAAAAATGGTACCCGTCAAGGCTGTCCTTTATCTCCTATATTATTCAATTTGTATTTGGAACCTCTATTTTTGCACATTAAACAAAATATCTATTATAATGCTCCAAGGATCTATGGTATAAGATCACAATGGCTGCTTTTGCAGATGATTTGAGTATTTATTGCACAACACCTGTTTTGGATACTAATAAAATATTAAAGGCAGTAGAAGAATTTGCGAAAATTTCCAATTATAAATTAAATTTAAAAAACTAAGATATTCCCATTAAAGACACCTACACCTTTTCACTATTACCATTAGTAGGGCAGGTAAAATCAGAAAAAAAATAAAATACTTAGGAGTGGTTTCTCAACAGACAACAGAGATTTTTATCTCAATAATGTTAAGGTTATTTGGGAGCAGATAGTATCTGACTTGAAAAGATGGGATAATCTGAAATTACCAATAATGGCGAAGACTTCAATTATTAAAATGAATATACTTCCTAGATTACTATATATTTTTAGAGCGTCACAAGTCCAAATCTCCAAAAAATTCTTCAAACAGCTTCATACAGAACTAGCTAGATTTCTATGGGAACCTAGAAAAGTTAGGATATCGTATGATAAATTGATGGCTCCAAAAATAGGGAGGGTTGGATCTACCTACTTCCGAAACATATTATTTAATAATAAACACCAATAGACTTTTAAGAATAATTAACTTTGATGGGTGTAACTCGAAATGGGTTCCCAAATGGCTGGTTCTTAATCATAAACATGTCAAGGAATTGGATATTAACTGCAAGGCATTACCTTTTTTAAACAAAAATACTCTTAAAGGGTACTTCGTTGGAACATATCAAAACATATATAGTTTCAGTACAAAATCTTTTTAACTCATTAAATCTTTTGCAAAGTATGATAATTCTTCAACCATTTCACAAAAATCCAAATCTGAAAATTGGTAACCAGCTGATAGACCTTAAGAAATTCCCACTTATAATTAATTTAACCCTACTTGATTTATATCCTTTTTTAGGTATCCCGATTCACAATATTTTAGAAGAGTTGAATCTCCCAAAATCGTATCTAATTATAATAAGACAATTAAAGACCTATCAATAAGTTACCTTAGTAAAGGGAATGACATAATTAAAGAAGAAGATTTAAACATGTGTCTGAACTTATGGCAAACCCTTACACAGGAATGTAAATATATAACTGCAGCATATGGTTTGATTAAAGAAATAAAATATAATAATCAAATATTAATTTCCAAATACTGGAGAGAGAAATTGTTGACAATTGAAGAAAGTAAAATACTAAAAGCAATTCACTTAACCATAAAATCTGTGTCCCTTCAGAAGCTATTATTTACCCAATTGATGATATTTAATAACGCGTATTATGCGTCTCCTCTACAAATTTAACTCAAAGAACTCACCAAAATGCCCATATTGTATAGATCAAACAGCTGACCTCCTACATATGTTTTGGAGTTGTAAATGTATTTTCAAACTCTGGAATTCCTTGAAACTTCAACTACAAAAATGGGATATCAACATTCCACACTCTCCTGGGAATTTACGATTTTGCATATTCCACCACCCAACTTGGAAAGAACCCAAAGAATTATACTAGTCAATATCAATTTGTTGATGAAGTTATATATAGCTTCCAATTGGTTGAACCCTTTACAGGCATCATGGCAAAATTTCAAGATAGTAGCCACCAAACATATTCTAGCACATAAATTTCTAATTAGTGATTATAAGAAAAATGTAAACAATACAAAAATATGGGAACAAATCTTTAACATTGTATTAGCTTAAACTTCCATTCCACTATTCTCTGGGAAAAACTGAATAACTGTTGAATTTTATTGAGATAAGTCTTATATGGTTACTAGTTCTTTTTTTCTTCATTATTTTTTTTTTTTTAGAAGTGTATAGGTATGTATAATGATTCTATGTAACTGTTGGAAGCATTCATGTACATATTGTAAGTAGTTGGTAGTACTGTATTAGTTGTTTGGAAAAAATAAAATAAAGAATTATTATTGAAAAAAAAAAAAAAAAAGGCATAGCAAAATTAATTTAAAATGGGTGGCGAAAGCCAAACACACTCTGGCTAGGCTTATAAATGCCCTAGGGCAGATAGCCTAGTATGAACCTATGAACCTATGAACAAGTGTTCGTAGATTCTTTTCTTTAATGACCTCTCGACCTCTCAACTAATCGGGGACAAATTTCAACAGAATCAGGGACAAGTCAAGAAAAAATCAGGGACACTTTTAAAATATTAGTGCTATTAACTTGAACCATTGACAGAATCAGAGCATATGAATTAACACACATTTTCTGAAGTAAAAGAAGTATATAACTCTTAATTATTGTCATTATTCATTAAGTGTAATTCACCACTTTTCCTCCAAAAGTCACTAGTTTTAGGAGGGATTAAGAGGGACAGAGCTAAAATTTGAGTCAAAATCAGGGACGTCCCTGAAAAATAGGGACAGTTGAGAGGTATCTCCGTTTTGCCAATGTAAAAGGAGAGACATTTCTTACACAAGGCCACATATACTACTCCTTTGGTTTCACAATTGTATTTATCGTTAATAAAGTAAGTTCTACCATTAATCTTGGTTTTATTGCCAGGTAGAATATATTTGCACTGGGGGCACCTACCACATTTAGCCATACCCATGTTGTTTACTTTAATTTTAGTTGTGTTCTTTTCAACAAGGTTCTTTAAATTAACCCCTCGTCTGTATGTAAATGTTGGACAGTGTCCCACCACTTTGACCAATGCCTGGTCCTCCACTAAAATGCTCCAATTCTTGTAAATGATGTTCCTAATTGTGTGAAATTCTGAACAATATGTAAAGAGAAAATTGATAGGGAACGTGTTCCCTGTGTTGGTCTTTTGTTTTGCTTGTAATGTTCCCCCTGCCAGAAGGGGTCTAAAGTGTCCTATTTCTCTTTTATTCTGTACTTCCAACATAATGTCTATTACTAAAGAGTCTGGATACCCTCTCATAGAGAACATTTTACATAAGTTTTCACATTCACTAATAAAATCATGTTTTTCAGAAACCATTCTTGCCGCTCTGACAAATTGCCCCTTCACCACACTTCTCTTTTGGTGAAAGGGATGGCTGCTAGAAAAGTGGAGGTAGGAGTTTGAATACATGGGCTTTCTGTAAATCATGGATTTAAATTTGTTATTATTCTTGTCCTTACTTAATTTAACATCCAAGAAATTAATCTCATCTACCCCTACACTGTATGTGAATTGAAGAAAATTAGACATTTTCGAAATGCTGTTAATAAATTCGGGTATCTCTTCTGGTTGCCCTTTCCAAAAGAAACACATGTCATCTTGATATCGAATGTACCAAGTGACATGTTGTTGATACATCTCATTTTGAAACAGCCATTCTCATTCCCAGTATGCCAAAACACTGTTTGCAAAGCTACACCCGCAGGGGGACCCCATAGCTATTCCCATTTTTTGAAGAAAAAACTGATCCTTAAAAACCAAAAAGTTGTTTGATAACACCAAGTCCAAAAGGGTTTCTACCAGATACATTTGCTCATTAGTTGCCTTTTTAAGCAACATAAAGTTTTTTGTCCACTCAATTCCCAACTGATGAGGAATTACCGTGTACAAATCCTTAATATCCACAACCAGAAAGATAAGGCCTGGTTCATACTCAATCTTGTTAACATGTTCCAAAAAGCCCCAAGAGTCCTTTCAAATTTGTGCTTCCTCTTTTAATAGAAGATTGAGAATATCATCCACAAATCTGGCACACGCATAAGTGATAGATCCCCTTCCATCCACAATTGGTCGGAAAGGAGGTTCAATCAAATCCTTATGAATTTTTGGGGTGCCAAACAAAGTTGGGATTCTAGGGGCTGGCATGGTCAAATAATGTAAGATGTCACAATCAATACTCCCTTCTAGGAACAAATCATCTAGTACACCCCTTATTTTCCTGTAAGCTACATGTACTTCATTAAGACTCGACTTAAGATAAGTTCCTGATTCTAGATGTTCAAACATATTACTTTCATAAGCATATTCGTCCATGAAAACAAGACCCCCTCCCTTATCAGGCATCATGACTGTTATTTTACATTCATTGAGGAGATGGATGAAATCTAACTCATTCTTAGAAGCATTATTTTTCGTTATTTTAGAGCACCCATTTCAGTTAACCATTGCCCTTAAATCTATCTCACACAACTTTTCAAAAATATTCAATACTCCATATAGTGAGGGGTTAAAAATGCTTGAAACTTTATAGGTGTTAAGTAGTGTAGGTGTATTACCTAAACTGAAGGCAAGATTTAATTTGCGCACAAATAACTTCAAGTCTATAATGGTGTTAACAAGCTTACATTTTTTGTCAGGGACAAAAGAAAGTCCTTTAGAAAAAAACTCTATCAATGCTTGTTCCACCTTTAACACCGTGTAATTGTAGATTTTAAAGTCCCCTTGTTTACTTATGAGGACATTAGGTCCCGCTGTTAAAATGGGACTCATCTCCTGCGTTGATTCCCTCTCTTCCTCCTCTGTGTTCTCCCGCTGTTGTTCGACATAGTGTTGTTGTTGTTTGACGTTGCATTCGACATGTTTCTGGCCCTGGAAAAACCCTGGTTATTTTCAACTTCGTTTAAGGACTGGTCCATTAGATTTTGGTTATTAAAATGTACATTATTACCACTTGTGTTATTAACATGGCTCCTTATTCGTTCGCTCCTCCGCACAGGCACCCTCTCTTGGTTCAAGGCCTCATCTTGAACCACCGGTAAAAAGTTGTTAACAGGAGCATCATTGTTCCCCCAAGATCCAGTTTGTCCTGGGGGAGGAGGGGGATAGGCCTTTTTATTGCCATAATCTTTGATGTCCCTGTCAATTTTACGTTTCTTGTTCAACAGTAGCTTAGAAATAGACGCTTCAATACTGGACAGAATCCTTAAGTAGTCATATTTATATCTACAGAAATCAGGATGTTGTTGCAAGAAAGCTTCAAGTTGTATCAAGTCTTCCTGTAAACTGTTTATCTCAGCACTATAGAAATTTACTAAAGATACTAAAAATTCAAAGCCCTGTTTATCAAATAGGGCCAACAACTCTTGATGAAAAACTGAATTGTTGATTAAACCAGCAGGATATCGCCATTGGCACAAGCCCTTTGGAATTATTTTCTTGCCAATGCATTCTTGAAGGTAAGAAACCTCCAACTGTAATTTCCTGCATCGAAATAGTTTAAAATCAAAGGTATTAAGTTTATCAGAAAAAGTACTCACCAAGTTTTCCTGGTCACTTGGAGCATCAATTAAGTTATTGGCAGTGGCAAAAAAATATTTTTTTGAAAGAAAGTTGGCCATAGTAGGAATAGACGCTGTTTCTCTTTCCCCATTAGGGTGCCCATTACTGCAGTTTAAAACTTCTGCTGTATTTCGACTTTCTTCGGGCTGCCTTGACGTCCCCTGTGGTTCAATCACATCCTGCGACTGTTGTATGTTCCCCGTTTGTGTTCCTGGAGTTGTCACAGCAATAGAAAGCCCAACGGAACCTGTTTGTTGTGAAGACGGGTTCCTATCTACGCAATCTTGTACCTTTTGTGTTAAATGATCCACTCTGGTTAACAGCATGTTTACCAAAACCGTTAAGTCACCCAAAGTTTTACTATCCTCAGAGTTCCGACTAGCAGAGGATACACGCTCTTCATCTTGTGAAAAAAGTGGCTGTGAAACAGCCCCATGGTGCTCATTACGCTGCCCTCTGACTCCGTTTCCCCTTGACATGACAAACTTGCAAAATACACTGAAATTTATGTAAACCACGATAACTCCAAAAAGTGAAAAACGGACTAGTTCAGCAAAGCACGGGCTGTTTATTAAACGTAAGCGCTTTCGGCTAAGATATTCCTCAGCCTTCTTCAGACAAAAACAATATGTTGATCACAGCAGAACCTTATATATAAAAAGATGTGTGCTAATTAAAACAATTAAAATACAAATTCATTAACCACTTAACTGGCTAAAAGCTTAGATTTTAAAGGGCTAATACCTATTAAAACAGGCAGTTATTTACTTTCCCACTCATTACACAATGTAAAACAAGACATAACAAACCTGCTTATATTTTCTGTTTTCTAAATAACCAGTAAACTATAAACAAATAAATTAAATTACAAGTTTATGAAGTTTTTCAAACCTATCAAGTGTATCCAGTATTTGATCAATTATTTAATCAAACACAATAAACTACAATACGCTAGGCTGAAATACGCTAGGCAAAAATACGGAACTCCTAAGAAATTATAATCATAAAATATGAAAAATGAAAATAAAATGAATATATGTATATAGCTAAATATGAATAAATAAATAAATGTAAATGTAGCTGTTACCTACCTAGTTTAACCAGTGCATAAGCCACTTTTGTAATGGTCACCTTTATGTCAAAATGAAACGGAAACAATTATTGTTGTTGTACCCATTGTTGTATCTATGAACATAAAGGGTACATATACATATATATGTGTGTATTCCCTTCAAACATTGTGTATAGACAAACACAAGTAATAATTGCAATTTGGAAACTCATCTCATCAATGCTTTTAGTTTGAGGATGCTCTTTATAGAGACATACTCGTTTAACCCTGGGGGTACCTGTGCGAAAGTTCTAATTTGCCAAAAGACGTCCTGTGCTTCCAACATTAATTGCCATGGACCACCCCTAATGTGAGATTTAACCTGGTGGACAACAGAAAACAGAAAGGAATGCTCAGGATATTCACAAGTGTGTTTTGCCAGTGCATTGGTCAAGTCCTTTCTCCCTATGGCATACAAGTGTTCGTAGATTCTTTTCTTTAATGACCTCTCCGTTTTGCCAATGTAAAAGGAGGGTCATTTCTTACACAAGGCCACATATAGTACTCCTTTGGTTTCACAATTGTATTTATCGTTAATAAAGTAAGTTCTACCATTAATCTTGGTTTTATTGCCGGGTAGAATATATTTGCACTGGGGGCACCTACCACATTTAGCCATACCCATCTTGTTCACTTTAATTTTAGTTGTGTTTTTTTCAACAAGGTTCTTTAAATTAACCCCTCGTCTGTATGTAAATGTTGGACAGTGTCCCACCACTTTGGCCAATGCCTGGTCCTCCACTAAAATGCTCCAATTCTTGTAAATGATGTTCCTAATTGTGTGAAATTCTGAACAATATGTAAAGAGAAAACTGATAGGGAACGTGTTCCCTGTGTTGGTCTTTTGTTTTGCTTGTAATGTTCCCCCTGCCAGAAGGGGTCTAAAGTGCCCTATTTCTCTTTTATTCTGTACTTCCAACATAATGTCTTTTACTAAAGAGTCTGGATACCCTCTCATAGAGAACATTTTACATAAGTTTTCACATTCACTAATAAAATCATGTTTTTCAGAAACCATTCTTGCCGCTCTGACAAATTGCCCCTTCACCTCTTGCAATAAAACCAAGATTAATGGTAGAACTTACTTTATTAACGATAAATACAATTGTGAAACCAAGGGAGTAGTATATGTGGCCTTGTGTAAGAAACGTCCCTCCTTTTACATTGGCAAAACGGAGAGGTCATTAAAGAAAAGAATCTACGAACACTTGTATGCCATAGGGAGAAAGGACTTGACCAATGCACTGGCAAAACACACTTGTGAATATCCTGAACATTCCTTCCTGTTTTCTGTTGTCCACCAGGTTAAATCTCACATTAGGGGTGGTCCATGGCAATTAATGTTGGAAGCACAGGAGGTCTTTTGGCAAATTAGAACTTTCGCACAGGTACCCCCAGGTTTAAACGAGTATGTCTCTATAAAGAGCATCCTCAAACTAAAAGCATTGATGAGATGAGTTTCCAAATTGCAATTATTACTTGTGTTTGTCTATACACAATGTTTGAAGGGAATACACACATATATATGTATATGTACCCTTTATGTTCATAGATACAACAATGGGTACAACAACAATAATTGTTGTTTCCATTTCATTTTGACATAAAGGTGACCATTACAAAAGTGGCTTATGCACTGGTTAAACTAGGTAGGTAACAGCTACATTTACATTTATTTATTTATTCATATTTAGCTATATACATATATTCATTTTATTTTCATTTTTCATTTTTTATGATTATAATTTCTTAGGAGTTCCGTATTTTTGCCTAGCATATTTCAGCCTAGCGTATTGTAGTTTATTGTGTTTGATTAAATAATTGATCAAATACTGGATACACTTGATAGGTTTGAAAAACTTCATAAACTTGTAATTTAATTTATTTGTTTATAGTTTACTGGTTATTTAGAAAACAGAAAATATAAGCAGGTTTGTTATGTCTTGTTTTACATTGTGTAATGAGTGGGAAAGTAAATAACTGCCTGTTTTAATAGGTATTAGCCCTTTAAAATCTAAGCTTTTAGCCAGTTAAGTGGTTAATGAATTTGTATTTTAATTGTTTTAATTAGCACACATCTTTTTATATATAAGGTTCTGCTGTGATCAACATATTGTTTTTGTCTGAAGAAGGCTGAGGAATATCTTAGCCGAAAGTGCTTACGTTTAATAAACAGCCTGTGCTTTGCTGAACTAGTCGGTTTTTCACTTTCTATCAGTAAAAACTCCTACTGCTCTGCTGCTTCCTTCTGATCTGAAAGAGATCAGGCAGCACCTGTCCATAATCTAACAGCCCGGCACTCACGCGATTAGCCAGTTTCATTTAAACTGCTGCTTTAGAGGCTGTAACAGACTGCTAGTTTCATGTTTCTTTTAAATGAACAAAGATAAACAAAAACAGCCAAAGGTACACAGTTGCCACAAATACTACATAGCTACTACCTGCATTGTTATAAGCTATCACTGATAGTTTTTTGTTCACCTCTGCTAGGACAATAATCCACTCCATTTGCTCTGTGGGCTCACTCTGCTCCCCTACCCTGCCCCCATTTCCCACCCACCCCACTACCTGTAGATTTATACCATCCACAACTCCACCCACATCCCCATCAAACAATTAATACTACACCCCACCCATCAAACACATTCATCTCTTAAACTCCCCACCCAACCCAAACAATGCCCCTACCTCATCACATCTACTACACATAACTACCCTCCTAACCTCTCTTACTTATCTTACTTATCTCACACAACTCCCTAACCCCAAACATACCTCACCTTCACATTCCACAACTGTCCGACTTACTCCCACACCACCTTTCACCACCATAACACACGAACTCTACTCTTATAACCCAACTCTACTATTTAACTACAAAATCCTACCCATCCCACCATCACATAACACCCCCCTAACCAAACCCCAACAAATCCACCCACTTCCAAAGCTCAAATCCTCCATCCCCACTAAACTCCCTTAAACTCATCCTCCACCAGATTTCCTTCTCACTCTCTGGCGACATTCATTCCAACCCAGGGCCCACTACCACAACACTAACCACTAACTCCCTTCCCACACACTCTCAAACTCCCAAATCTATTTGCCTCACCATATTTAAGGCCCAAAGCCTCAGAAATAAAATCCCCAACCTCCATGCCTGGCTTTCCCACAACTACCCTGACATAATAGCCATCTCAGAGACCTGGCTTAAACCTTTTACAAAGGACAATTACATTTTTCTACCAGGCTACCAAATGATTTACAATGACAGACTTAACAAGAAAGGTGGAGGTGTAGCTATTATCTTCTAATCCTCCTATATCATCACCCCATACAACAATCAAATCCCAAACTTTGCCAACACTGAAATAACCATAGCTCTACTAAAACTCAACAATCACAAGTCCATATGGATAGCCGCCCTCTATATACCCCCAGGCAATGATATCCCAGTACTAGAGGATACTCTCTCCTGGTGTTCCTCCAACATTAAAAATGAAACATATATCCTAGGTGACACAAACATTAACTTGGCCACAATAAATTCACAAGCCCCTTCTCACACAGTTAGCCTCTGCTCCTCACCCAACTAATAAACTCTCCTACCAGGCCAAACAAAGATGGGGCATCCCAACCTTATCTCTAATTCTGGAATCCTTCCAGGCCCTCTCAGCGACCATCTGCTTCTTTCCTTGACTGTCACCCCTCTCCTCTTCAAAAGCAACATCACTACATTCAAACTCGCAACCTCTCCTATTTCAACCCACAAACTTTTTCCGAATGTCTAAAATTTACTGACTGGTCTCCCCTAAGAATCCTGTCCCTTAACAATGCCGTCACCTACTTCAATGATACATTCTTAAACTTACTCAACAGCCACGCTCCTCTTAGAACCAAATGTGTCAAGGCCAAAGCCTCCCACTGACTATCAAAAGAAACCAAACTTACCATGCTCCAAAGAGACAAAATATGGTAAAAATACCAAAAAACAAACAACATAACTCCTTACTTGAATCCACACAACTCTGAAACTCCATAAGAAATTAATAACTAGAGACCGTAAAGCATACTACTCCAAACTTCAATCCAAACACTCAATGAACTCTAAAAAAGTCTGGGATACAGTCTCCTCCCTCCTCCACCCAGGTAACAAAGTGAAACCCCTGTCCTAACCCAATCCTTACCGATCTTGAAACTGCTACCCAATTCAACTCCTTCTTTGTTGATTGTATAGCTAAACTGTCCTCCTCTTTCCCTCATACCCCCCAACCCCTACCTCACCTGCCCCCACCCCTCTGATCACATACCTCCTACCACCCCTTCAACCTAAAACACATCCCTACAAGTACTATAAAAAACTACTCCTCCAATAAAAACCTAGCCGCAATACACCGGATAATCTACCATCAGCATTCCTCAAACTATCTGCTGACAGCATTGCCTTTCCCAATTTCATCTTAATAAACAGGTCCATCCAAGAAGCATATGTCCCATCTGTCTGGCAAGATACATTATGCCACTTCATAAAGGAGACAGAAACACTCTCACCACCAGTTTTAGGCCTATTGTCATTCTTTTCCTACTTTCTAAAATCCTGGAGAAATGTATCCATGCACAACTGATGCCATATCTAATACACGACAACCTTCTCACTCCCACTCAACACAGCTTCTGCCCTGGCCACAGTACCATGAATGCCCTCCTGTCCTTCCTTGAGACCAGTAACCAAGCATGTGACTCTGGCACAAACTTGTATCTTCCCTGTTCCTTGACATATCCACAGCTTTTGACACCATCTCCTACCCACTACTCCTATCCCAAATCTCCTCTCTCAACCTCTCTACTTCAACCATAGCCTGGTTCTCTAGCTACCTCTCCGAATGACAACAAGCCATCCAATGGAAATCTTCAACCTCTCCCTTCCTTCACACCCCCACTAGGGTGCCCCAAGGTTCTGTTCTGGGTAATCTACTCTTCAATATATTTATCAATAATTACCATGACACCATCCCTGAATCCTCACTAATCCAGTATGCAGATGATTCAACAATTATCTGCTCAGCATACTCCCCCACTGACCTACTTCTACAAACTTAATCAGCCTTCTCTAAAACAGAAACCTGGATGCAAAACAATCACCTGGCCCTAAACGCTAATAAAACTACACTAATGATCTTTTTTCCCTCTAGAAACTCCCCCATTGACAAAAACTCATTCTCCATACTCAGTCAGAATAACATCCCCATCAAAATTGTATCAAATACTAAACTGCTTGGTGTCATCATTGACGAACATCTAAAGTTTGACACCCATATCCAAACCACCATCAAAAAAATCACCAAAAGCTAGGACTCCTTTACAGACACATATGCTACCTCACCTGCTCCATCAGAAAAACTCTAGCTTCCTCCTACCTTCTGCCCTCTGTTATGTATGGTGCTCCCCTACTAATCAATCTCCAACTTAGCCTACAATCCAAACTTGAATCCTGCTATAACAAATTTGCTACCAATTCCAAAAAGGTATCCCACCATTGCCACTCTCTCCATACTCTGCAATGGCTTGAACTGCTCAATTACTTGAACTTCCTTAAACTCACCACTGCCCACAAGCTGATCTTCAAACCTTGGCAAAATAAATGCTACCAAGGTTATGATTCTCCCTCAGATTATTGATATAATAAGATGGGTTCCTGACCAAAGATTGAATGCTCAAATGAGAAAATGTTAGAACATCGAACTTGGATAATCAAAAACCCAGAAGATGAAATGGTATGGGCTAGCACTGTGCTGGATCATGGTAGAGTGACAATTGGGGTATTGCCCTAGTTTGATTTTGGTGTTACTACAAATAATTAGCAGGGGGTGTGGGAGCACAGCCTTTTTACATGTAGGGTGCAGAGGTGCTTCCCCTCTTGTAAAAAAAAAAAACAGATTTTGTGTTTCTGGCATATCTTTCATGATTTTGGGTTTTTAGTTACCCAGGATTGATATTCTCATGTTCACTCTTTTGAGTCTTTGATCTTTCCTCAGGGACCAAGTAACACATATCCCGTCATAGTTTGATCACCCTTTGATGGAAAAGATTCAGGTCCTGCTTGAAGAGTATGTTGATAAAGCAAGCCAACATAGAATTCCACAATAGGAACTCCTAACCCTACTCTCTTGGGTAGGACTGATGCACTTCCTTCATAGGTTCCCCTGACAGTTATTAGCCCACATAATTTGCAATACTAGACTATTTATCAGTGAGAATATTAAGATGTTTAACCTTACATTCCCGTGGTAGTTATTAGCCCTTACATTTTGCAATACAAACAATTTATTGATGGCCTGAAAATGGATATGTTGGTGTATTTGCAATTTGTAATTGTAAACAATTTTATGACCGAAAGTGCTTAACCAATAAAGTTTTTCAAGTGCCGATCCATGTCAGTGGTTTACCTACAATGGCCATTTTTTCTTGGTTTGTCTGTCAGTATTACTGTTCATTTTATCAGTCATATTTACTATGCAGCTGTGAAATGAATCGATGATGATGATGGTGGAGGGGTTGGCAAAGCGCTGATTTATATATTTATGCTGTACCTAGCTGGGGGGGGGGGGGGGTTGCAGCAGACCTCCTGCTTTTCTTGATTTCAGGAAACTTGGATGAGTGGCAGCAGAACGCTAAAGATTTGTTGCTAGGAGGTAATTTCAGTGCTGGCTAGTTTGCAGGTAAAGAAAGTTTCAGACGTAAGCTTTGCAAATGTAACTATGGTCTCCGGTAGCACTACAAATGCACTTCTCTGCAAGCCTTGAGCCTTACATTTCCTTCTTCACAGCACAGCCTTTTTGTGTTCTAAAAAAGATTTCCTCTTGAGAAGGGCACTTAAATCGAATTCTCTTTGACACAGTTTTTTGTTTTCTGTTTATGTGCTGCATAATGTTTGCTTTTCTGTTCATTACTTCTGACAGATGCACTGCCTGTGTGTGTGTGTGTGTGTGTGTGTGTGTGTGTGTGTGTGTGTGTGTGTGTGTGTGTGTGTATGTGTGTGTGTGTGTGTGTATATGTAATGGCATGCATCTTTGTTTTCTGAATTACCTCTGGTTTAAGTTGCCTGGGCTATTTGGGCATGACAGATATAACCCCAGCCAGAAACGCAACACCAGTGAATGTCCAGTACTTTAGTGTTTCCAGTGCCAAATCCCAGATGATTTTTTTCCAGTATAGATACTGCAGAATATTAAGAATGGGTTGTGATAGTTGTGGAAATTGTTCAAGTACCCATTGCATTTCATATTGCCAATTAGAAATGTTTGATACATTTGGTGAGGGGCTGCTTACTTTAGATCTCTGTATGTGAATTGTGTGATGTAGCCTGTCAGTTTGTCCACCACCACTAAGGCCAGTTGATCCCTGCAGTGTGCTTAAGAGACAGGACTAGGGGCAGACACTTGACATTAAGTACAGTGCAGGTAGTGTAGTAGACTTCTTAGGAGTATAATTTTTATGTCAACTGATTTGTAATTGGATGGTCAGAAAAAGACATTACAAGCAAGAAGTATCAGTGAGTCTTTTAAAAGCAGCTGAACTAATAGCAGTTATGAGGTGCATATATTTGAGCCCCTTAAGGCTCTAAACTACAGGACTGCAGTATCAGTGTTTTATTTTGGATGAGAAAGGATATAGGTTTATAGGGAATTACTAGGCTATCTGTCTTGAAGGGCTATTTTAAGCCTAGCTAATAACTCAAAAGTCAGACTCAAAGTGGTTATTTTTTCTGTTTAATATTTCTTCTGCTCTTCAATTTGCGTTTGAATATTGGTATCCCACAATTCTGTGGGCGTGGGTGGGGTTACATTATTATGTAAGAAAATTTTATATTAATCAGTGTCCAGATTTATGGCCACTTGTACGTACTTTTCATGGACCTTTGTCCAGATTTGTGATCTTTCCAGGTTTAGAGGTATGGTTAGTGTTGTTCATGGTTTTTTGTTTTGAAAATCTAATAAAAATCATTGAAAAACACCTAGATAGTGGTCACCATATCGCTATTATTCTGTTCTTTCTCTGCCTCTAGCTCCCTCAGACATGTAGTACCATTTAGTAGCGATCTACACGCCCTATATCTTCACCAAGTTTTGCAACTGCCGACAGTAAGGTAAGTATTTTTTGCTTTCGTTTTCCACTCTTCTTGCTGAAAATGTGTTGGTTTTCTTATTATACGTTTACTGCTGTGTTGACTACTTATAGATTGTGTTCACAGATTGTGTTTGCTAGGTTTCTGGACTTAGACTGTATAAATACTTTATTGCACTGAATTCTGTTCCTTGGCTTTCTGAAACCTTACATAGTACTGTTTCACTGGCTTTCGCCTAAGATTGCTATTTTTTAAGCTCTTAGAATGTATAGCTTTTGGCTTTTGCCAGTTTTCTGCCATTTGACTACCTACAACTTTGATGTGATAACATTGCTTTCTGCTCTTGGGGTGTTCAATTCCTCACACAATTATGTTTCACTGGCTTTGCCCTTAAACTGTTATTGCTAGTTTCTCAGTTCTTAGCATGAACAACTTTCAGGCTGTCTTTGAAGGTTTTCTGCCATTTGATTGTATAACTTTCATGGTATTATGTCCTTCTAGGCTGTCTAAAACCGTACATAGTACTGGTTCACTGATTTTGCTCTTAGACTCCCAGGAATTCATTAAAATTCCTAGTGTGCTAGAAAGTCCCTTCAAGAGCAATGTACCCATTAGCAATTCAGGAGCATGCTAGCCGCAGTGAGGTACAACCTCATTATTGGCTAATTTGCATGATTACTGAACCACAGTTACCATGGAGATATGCAGATTATGGCTGATCTACACTTTATAGTAGTAACTTCCTTCTCGTGTAGGCAGTCAAATCCCCCCTCTAGTCACTCTCTCACACACACACACACACACACACACACACACACACACACACACACACACACACACACACACACACACACACACCACACACCACACTCCCTGTACCTGATCCTACTCCCCACCATAATACTTTAGTGCCATTACAGCACATATGTATTAGGCCCTAGTATCTAATACATCGCATAACCCCAATCCCCATACTACTATTGGTGCCATTACTGCACATATGTATTAGGCCCTAGTGTCTAGTACATTGCACAACCCCAATCCCTGTACTACTATTGATGCCATTACAGCACATATGTATTAGGCCCTATTTTATAGTATATCGCACAGCACTAATGCTCATACTACTATTGGTGCCATTACAACACTTTAGAGTATGTGCATCCCCATTATGCAGTTCTGTACCTTAAGGTACTATATGAAGCAGTCCCTAGTGTTTAGGGCATTCCCTACCCCATGGTCCCCATAGTAATGTGGGTGCTGTCATGGGAATTAAAGTATTCAATAGTGTCTGGTGGTTCTTCCCAACCCCCCATCCAATCCCCATTGTAACACTGATGCCATCACACTACTTAAAGTATTCCCTGGTGACTGATGATTCCCCCCACCCCCGATCCCTGTTCTAATGTTGGTGCCATCATGGCACATAAAGTAAGCTCTGATGTTCTAGTGTATCTCCCCCCACCAGTCTTCATAGTAACATTGGTGGTAGTAGAGCATAGTCACTCTGGTGTCTAGTGGTCCCCCAACCATGTTTATGTACAGCAAATAAACAAGGCCTCGTGGCTGTTTGTGTTATCGCAGTGTGGTGTAGATGACTCTGTGGATCTGTATATGAGTGAGCCTTTCTTATAGGTTCATGGGTAGGTACTAGGCTATCTGCCCGAAGGCATTTATAAGCCTAGCTGTTGGTTTTTGCCGCCCCCTTAGATTAGTTCTCTGTGTCTCTGTCCAACAGTGCCATTGAAGTTATCCCCAGCATAAACTTTCTGTTTCCTATCCACTCATCAAGGTTTCTCTTGAAGAGAGTTAGCAAGGAGCTCTGCCTAATGTAGTTTGGAATCTTGTTCCAGAGCATGGAAAGTCTCTGGGACAGGAATCTATCCCTCCAGCACGTCCTATTTATTGTTGTGGCAAGGTTTAGATCCCGAGGGGATATGGTTTTCTTTAGGTGGAGCATGTTCTTAAGTTGCTTGTCCATGTAGATACCTTCCTGGAGACATTACCAGGGAGCTAGCACATGGCTAATTAGCATATGATTCTCCTTCCTGGAGTGTCTGATTAGCAGTCCTCACAACCAAAAGGCCAGCCCTTTGTGGTGCTGCATGTCTTTCTATGGAGGACCATGCAACACTGTGTAAGGGTGTATGGTGAATAGCAAAATGGTACCGTGATGCATACACCTCTGTGCATATGTCATGGTATCTATGTGAATTCTGGCCATTGTTTTTACCAATTTCTCTTCTCTTACACTGCGGGTTGTAATTGCTAACTTCCTGCACTTAAACTATCCAAAACCTTCATAATACTAATTTTCTGTCTTAGGCTGTTTAAAGCCTTAACATAATAATGTTTTTTGCTCATATCCTATTTAAGATTTTTAGTTGTATTGTATTGATGCTAATCTCTGCATTATTTCTCCACTCGTCTTCTCTAAACAGTACCCAAACCAGTAGTTATTATCAGCTATTTCTCCAGATATTGATTTCTACTTCTCTGTATCAAATTAACAACCACACCAACCAAAAATGCTCCACAGAGAAAGTCTGGTAAGATAAGACTTTCTCTGTGGAGCATTTTTGGTTGGTGTGGACTAAATAAGACTAAAAGCCTGCAAAAACTGCAAGCACCGTTAGTGACTTCCCGATCAGTGTGGAAATTAAACCTATATTTTTTGCCTGTGAATTGCTTAAACTGATAGAGCTGTTTTCTGTTTTACCTGCTCCAGTTTGTTTTCTGTTTTAAGAAATCTGCTTGGCCTGGTGGTTTTGTTCTACATGGTAGATAATCATTTAAATTATCTAGACTGCACATTTCACGTGTTTTTTTCATTGGTTAATTTGTCTCTTGAGTGATGCTTAAATACACAGGGAATTTGTGGTTCTTTGTCTTTTCTAATAAGACTCAAAGCCTGTAAAAACTTTAAGCACAGTTGGTGACTCACTGCTAGTTATTTTTCCCACTAGCCCACCCTCCCATCCCTTGTTCTGCTTTTTAAACTTGGTGATTTTAAGCTGCAAACCCTTACTGTAAATTGAAAAAAAGGCATTTTGCCTCTCATTGTATGTTCTACTGATTTACTTGCTCTGAATTCATTAACTAGCTAGTTGTTGGATAAAGTAGCATATTTTTACACATTACCAAACACTTTTCTGTGTTTTTACATCAAAAGGTCAGTTAATTTTCCTTCTAGTGGCACTGGGTAATAGCCTGGTCTGTATATGTTGGGGAAACACACTAGAGATTCCCGCATGTAGTTATTTTACTGGCTGGAGGGCTTATTAATCAGCTTACCTTGTTTTTAATGCCTTTATAATTCCTGCACAATTGAGTGGCTGTTGGCTCATTTCTACAAAGCAAAGTACCTTTATTGAATAATCATACTTTTATAAGCTGTTTATAGCACTCTACTGCATCTGTATAGTTGAGTTTGTTTGTGGTAGCATTTCACTCTAGGCACTTTTTTTTACTGTGTTTTTGCATTAGGAAGATGTTAATCTCATGGCAGTAGGTGTTTAGCTGGTCTGTCTGAGTTGGAAAGCACACAAAAAAGCTCTAAGTTGTATTGGTCAGAGGGCTCAGTCAATTTTCTGAATTCCCAGTGCTGCTATAAATTCAGCACATTTGCACAAAACTGCTTGCATTGCCGGTGTACCATGTACAGTTGCAACCATATGGAAACATTGCTTATTTTCATTATACTGTGAAAGTTTACTGTGCTAGTTACTTTACTATAGCACCCAACACTGTTCCTGCTCAGAGAGCATCTGATTTGGTGCTGGATGGCATCACTGGTTAGGTTAGCTGCAGATTACACCCTCCATTCCTATCCTTTCATGTACACATTAGGACCTACAGCCATGGATGGGTACTTTCCTGCTATCTCTGTATCCAGCTTGGTGGACATGGATACCCTGAAGCAATTAACAATTGCCTTATGTACACTGACAGCCACGTAATTCTCGAACAGAAAATACAGTATGTGAGAGATGTAGTTACACATTGACACTGGAGGCTTGACTGTCACATACAGACACATAAAGCAACAAACAGGTTGTCAGTGACTCACACACATCACTTACTGCACCAACAAAGGACCACACACATAGACCCTTATATGTGGAGGTGCTCACATGTAACTTACCCAAACCTTAAAGGCCTCTCAGGTGCACTCATCAGAAACTCTGCATGTACACAAACAAGACAATTTCCATCACAGCGCATAAAGCCACATCTCATTGTGTCTCATCTGCCAGGTCCATAAGGCGAAACACTCCATGACCCAATATTCTGGTCACAGAAGACTCCATTGTGGGAAACACTGATGTCCCACTTACCAGACTGGATAAGCAGAAGGTTACAGTTAGTTGCCTGTCAGGGGTTAGGATTCATCAGATCACACAAGCTCTCAGGTCACTTACCCCTAAGCACCAGCATGACTCAGTCATAGTCAATGAGGTAGTGAATAACCGGTGATGTACCTCCATGGACTATATGAAGGGAGACATGATTGAGCTCTCAGACTATGTGTCAAAGGCAGGTATGAGCTGAGCACTGAGCAGCATTCTACTGTCTCCAAGGATGATCCCACAATACCAGCAGGCAATGATAAACTTTAACAACTGGCTTAGCTACTGGTGTCATTCCAAAATGGTCCAATACTTGTCAGCCTGGGAGGACATGGTTGATAGGCCACACTGCTTTGCCATGGATGATCTTCATCTGTCACCTCTAGGCTTTCATATATTGGCCAAAACATTCTCCATCCCATAGTGCCTTTTGAAGCATTGCCAAACAGACAATGCTTTCAACATAATACAAGCTACTCAGGACAAGCTAAATGTATTATTGTTCATTGCTAGGATCCTGAACAAGACTGCACTTCTAGAAACTCTCCTCACTCTGGAGAATGCTGATGTCTGTACAGGTACTGAAACATGCCTCAAAGCCATGGAAAGCACTCTGGCAGTGCAAAGCTATAATGTCTTTCATATATTCTGACCACTCACTGAACATGAAAGAGCAAATTTGGAGGTGTATCTATCTACATAAGTGATAAGCACACCTCAAGGCTGGTAAAACAAAGTCAAAGTCAAAAGTAACTTTATTGTCATTTAGATCTACACAGGTGTAGATTAAATGAGATTCTGTGCAATCAGCTCATCATGGGACAGACAAAAAAGAAATCACATACATAGAAAGACATAATTTAAAACATCATATAATAATACTACCACCATCTTATAAATCAACTCTACACTTAAGTATAGAGCTACATATATTCCTAGAAACACACCATTGCTAAGATACTAAAAACACATATAGCAGCAGAGTTCAAGTAACAGTATTACACATGAACAATGTACCACATTATGGGTGAACAAGCACATAGCAGTAGCAGCTGAAGAAAAATATATTGCAACTTGGTTAGTAGTACAAATTATAATGGTTGGGCTTAATAAATAATAGATAAAACAATATTGCAGAGTGAATGTAAGTCCCTACCATATCCTTGCTAGCTACAGGTCCCATACTATGCACCAGGAAACCCATACATCATACCTGATGTTACTAGTATCAATCACCATCCAGCCCAATATGGTACTCATGGGTGATTTTAACTACTCCTCCATTAAATGGGAGGCGTACATGACCACTAACATGCAGGCTCAAAGATTTCTTGACTTTGTAAATTCAAATGCCCTGAGCAGCTAACCTGCACTCCCACTAGGGGAATAAATATCCTAGATCTGGTAGTTACAAATATGGGAGAGTGCTGCACTCCCCCAATGTGATGTCCTCACTGGCAAGATCAGAACACAAAGGGGTCTCCCTTGAAATAAAGGTAAAACTAGTCCTCTCCAAAAACTTTAAAAACTTCTCAAAGATAAATTTCCCCCTGTTAAGGGATGGCATAGCTAGTTTCCAAGCTCCCTCAAAACCCGAAGACGCAGAAACCTATGCAGAGCATACACAAAAGCCCACTATGACCATATAAACTGCATAGAATGGCAATGTATGACCATATAAACTGCATAGAATGGCAATACCAAACCGAAATAAACCCAGGTCAAACCACAAAAACAAGCCACCCTTGTGGACCCCTGGTATTAACAGATTGTACAGTAAAAGAAAAAAAATCCTGTAGACCAGTAAGAGGGAATGTGCACAGCAGACCAATAACCTCATTAGACTAAACAAAAAAATCAGAAAAATAGTCAAGTCTCTGAAAACAGACTTTGAGGTAAAAGTAGCCCCCAAAGCTAAGGATAAGAAGAAGGAATTTTTCAGTTATGTCTGCAGTCTTAAGGGCAACACCCAACAATACGCAAAACTAATTGTAGATATCATCTCCTATACTCAGCCAGAAGATACAGCAAATTTGCTGGCTGACAAATTCAGCTCAAATTTCACCTCCCCTTCACCCGCAATTGTCTCCCAAGAAATATCAGCCACCACTCCACTGCCAATTATTACCAAAAGACTGGTTGCCACTGCACTCCATAAAGCTAAAAACATGGCTTCATTGGGGCCTGACAGTATACCAGGTTGCCTGTTAAACAGTTTAAATTAGGACTTATCAGGCCCATTAAGATCTCTGTTTAACCGCAGCCTCCAGGCTGACTTTGTCTTGATAGAGTTGAGGACAGCAACAGTCATCCATCTGTATAAAGGGGGACCATGTACTGACCCTGGAAATTACAGGCCCATAAGTTTGACTAGTCTTACATGTAAAGTCATGGAAAGAATAATTATGGACCTAATAAATAATGACCTCCAAACACTGGACTTGACCCAATTTGGCTTTGTCAAGGGCAGGTCATGCCTACTGAATCTGGTGGATTTCTTTGAGAAAGTCACTAAGGCCATGGATGAGGGTAAAACATTACGTACTCCCTATCTCAATCAGGCCAATACATTTGACACAATTTCCCACTAGGATATTATAAATAAACTCACAAAACTGGGCATAAATCCCTGTGTCACCAGATGTATAACCATTTGGCTCATGGACACGACACATATGGTTAAAGTGGGTGAATCCAGATCCAGCAAGAGGCCAGTTACTAGTGGCATGCCACAATGCTCAGTACTGAAACCACTCCTCTTCAGAATATACTTCTCTAAATTTGGGCGGCATGATGCCAGGGCACTTCTGTGGGCTAGGCTTGTAAAGGCTCCAGGGCCATTAGCCTAGTAAACACCCATGAACCTATGAACCTATGAAGTCAAGGCTAATGTGGAAGGCCTTTAGATAACAAAGTTTTCTGATGGCTGCAAGCTGGGGGCAATCACCGAATCCCTCGTGATGTAGATACCCTTCAGGAGGGTCTAGGTCAGACAAATGATTAGTGCAAGAACAATGGCCTAAAACTAAATGCAAAACATGCATCGTCCTACCCTTTGAGAAGGTAAATACCTCTACAAATTACATCAATAACACACCCGTTAGTGTAGACTCAGAGGTGAAAATTCTAGGTACACAGATGGATAGTAGCCTGAACTTTGACCACCATGTGTCCACAGTAGTGAAGAAATTCTTTTATGTGCCTCAACTTATAAGTAAAGGTGTGGCACCTATATCCAAGGAAATTAAAGTCCTGCTGTACTCAGCCCTTATTAGACCAATATTTGAGTACAATGTGCCATTTGGCATGTACTTGATTAGCCACTTACAGCAGGTGGAGCAATCTCAGAGGTTCCTCACAAAGGAACTACAGGGTGTAAACAACATGAACTATACAGACAGACTAAAAGCCCTGTTCCTTTACTTTGTCTCCTGCTAACTATTAAGGGGTGACCTATGCCTGGCCTATAAGGCACTTGCAGATCCAGCCCTGATGAAACTGGTATACTTCCAGAAGTCAAACATCATGAGTGTCATCTAATGTAGGGATCTAAACTTAGAGATTCAAACAAAACATGCTGGAGAGACAGATTTGTGTCTCAGAGATTGCCCTTTCTTTGGAACAGGCTTCCTATTCACATTAAGCGGAGCCCTTCCTTAGCCGTCTTCAAATGCAGTTTGGATCATTGGATAGGGAATCGCAAATTCACTCCTGGGGTAGTGTCTATGTCTTTTATGGATAGGGGTAATCTGTAAGATACTGAATACACAGGGACAAAACCATGCTATCCTCTTGTCCCTAAGGGCCATATATGGGGCAAAATCGGGTTTTATGTCTAAGCTTGTAAGGGCCCTTAAGCCCTTAGCCTGGTAATCTCCTATGAACCTATGAAACAAGTACTGTAATTAATTAAGCACTTGTATCTTTACTTTCATTCAGCTGGACTTCATCAGAATAAAATGCAGAACAAACATGATCAGTTTAAATGCAATGCCCTTATCATAATGATTATGTTATATGACGTGAACTAAAGTCAGTCTGCTGTAAACATAAATCAATAACATAGCTCAGCATATGCAAAAAAGAAAAAAAAACAGATTGGACTCAATTACAAAAGACTTGTTCTCACTGTAAGTGACTTAATCTGGTGTAAGTCTACCCTAATTCCAAATGACTTGTTTTTGGTTGAAGTGGCTTACTTTGGTTTAAGTCGTATATATAAACAGGCTTACATTGGGGGAGCAGATTCCAAAAGACCAGCTCTTGGACAAAGTGCCTTCTTCTGAGAGTAAGACTTTTGGAATCTGACCCATAATGAATTTTTGTTTTATTTCTAAGAATTGAACTATAAAAACAATATATATAATATCTATCTATATATATATATATATATATATATATATATATATATATATATAGCTGGTATTGTTTAATCTGCCACTAGATTTTTCTACATAATAAATAATTTTTTTTCCACCATCCTCCTGTCTTTCTTGATATTTTTTTTTTCTAAAATAAAAAGCAAAAATCTGTTGAAATACCAACAAAGAACACTACTTACTTTCATTTTGTTTCTATGTAGAAAGCATTACATGTTTCACAAATAATAGATACAATGCCCGCAGTCTGGCAAGTTAAATGTTCTTAACCCTGAATAGGTCTGAAATAATTGGGGACCATAATATTTGCTTCAACCAAATGATATGAGCATTGACCACGACTACCACATTTGCACGTATCCCAGTGTGATATGGTGTCAACATCATTCTTTTCCAAAATCCTCTTTTTATTTCTTATCTGTCTTAAAAACAGAATTATGTGTTGTTTAAAGTCTCATAGTCAGGTCATCAGAGTTTTAAGTGATGAGACAGTGTTTTTAACCTAATTAGAATAAGATGAATAAGGATGAACAAAAGCTTTAAATATCTTTTATTAAAAATCATTGCATGCGTTTCGCTTAGTAACAGACAAATTACAAATCAAGGCAGTGGAAAATGTAATATGTCTATCTTTCAATGCTTTATCATATGTTCTCTCAATAACCAAAATGGTATTGTTTTTTTTTCTGTATCACCTCGGCTTATTGCCCTCCTGGCTGTACTGATCTCTCACTGACCTATTTGTCATTATCACAAGTTATCCTAATGCTAGCCATCAGCCACAACACACTGATGTAACCTTGTCATATTAATATAAGTAACTTGGTGCCTATCATCATGGGGACACAGGCTGCACCTGTCTTCACGGGGTCACATGGTGCACCTGTCATTATGAAGACACAGGCTGCAGCTGTCTTAACAGGGTCACATGCTGCACCTATCATCATGGAATCACATGCAGCACTTTCCTCTTACCCACACCTCTCAACTGTCCAGATTTTCACAGAATGTCCAGTTTTTAGCCTCATATTTTTGATCTGTTCTTTACAAAATTTGTGTTTTTTCCAGCAAACTATTAAGGATAGAAGTCATTAATAACTAACATTTGGGTTTTAGTGTTCATATTGCTCATAAAATGCATGGTCACTCAAAACCATTTATTCTAGAAAATGTCTAACTTTATAAGAGATTTTTGCGTCATATTTATAATCTGTTTCTCATAAAATTATAGGTTCATAGGTGTTTACTAGACTAACGATCACAAGGGCCTTTTTAAGCCTAGCCATGCATCCCAAATCTCTGACACATTCTGATACCCTTGATAAGTGTAATCAGGGGCCTGGGAGATGAACCATTTACAGGTTGCCTGTGTCCATTAGAGACATAGGTGCCAAACCAGGAATGAATTCCCGGTTGTGGTTTTCTGGAAAATTACTGGCAAATCATTGAGGACTGAAGTCAGAAAATAATGACAGACATTTGAGTTTCTGACTTCATGCCTTTCAGAAAATGTATGCTAATGCAAAACCTGTTATTCTATCAACTTTCTAAGTTTTTAAGAGCAATATTTAAAAGTTGTTGCTATTTTTGGGCCTTTGTCCCCCCATTATCTATGGCTTTGTCCAGATTTCTTGCTCTAAGAGGTTGACAGGTATGAACCTCACATGTCACTCCTTCCCTCCCTAGTTACATTTGATCACCTATTTGTTACCTTCACCCTTTATGTAAGTCCCCCCCACCCACCCATATATAGCATAGTATATTTGAAGGATTGGTTTTCTGATAGCAAAGTAATTCTACTTATTGAAATCCTGCACAATAATAATTGACATATTCCAGCAAATAAAGTACTTTAGGATGCCACACTTGTTTCTGTGTACATCTCAGAGAATTACTTCCTCATGAATATATGTTTTGAATGACAGTTCCCATCTACCACAAGAACTGCGTTACTTCAAAAACAAGCCTGTATGTATGGCGGGACCCCTATTTACATGAACTATACAAGAAAAAAGAAAAAGAAAATCATAGATTTTTGTAATAAGTCCCCTGTTCCTTACTACAGACGTGATGTAAGCAAGACCCTCATGTGAACCACTGAGGAAAGCAAAGCCACTTACAAATGTAGATTAGCCACTAATCCTAAGTATAACTACATTTAAAACCACAAAAGTAATGCCCATTTTTGTGGCATATTCCACTCTGCCTCTGAGACACAGCTGAATATCCGTGCTGTCAAATGTCTCCAGCTTTATGCCTCCCTCATGTCATGCTTTCTCTCTTTGTTGAAGGATTTCAGGTCATCTCTCTGAGATCCGGTCTAAATGTAGAAACAATGCCCTGGCCAGATACCTTCAACTGTACAGAAGACACTCTGGGTTTAAATTTCAAATACTTGATCACACAGACCTCACTAAACTTATTTATTTTATTTATTTATTTATTTTACATTTGTTTACTGGGAAAGTCTGACTGGACACATGTCCTTTTTCAGCGGCGGCCCGGGGCGAAAAGCTCCAGAAAAGTACAAATATGAAATACAATCACAAATACTAATACAAATTGAAAATACAGAAATACAAATACAGAATAGAAATACATAAGCATGTAAGAATGAAGCAGTAAATTTTACATCAACATGTATGGGATAAGCAACTTTGAATTTACCGATTTAACAGAGATTAATAAAAACTATAGTAACTCAATTACTTTGCTAGTAAATTAGGAATGCATAAATGAATGTGTTCTCTAGTTAGAAGCATTCACGTGAGGATTTAAGGAGCATACATCATCAACAGTAAAGTGCAGATTAGTGATACTGATGGTTGCTTACCTACAGATGTTGTTGTTAATATCAGTGAGTTATTTTGTTTTTTATTATTTTTAAGGATAAATAACTAGTAGACAGACTAAGGAAGGTCTATACAGGAGTGTTGCAGGAACATAGCCAGGTGTCTTCTAAATGTGCCTTAAGGAGCTTTTTAAATTGTATAATAGAGCTGTTTGAGGTTTTTAGGGTTGGTAGTTTATTCCATATTTTAGGAATGTAGTTAGAGAGTACGGAATTCCCAGCCTGGTTGTTGACATTAGTAGTATCTAAAAGGTGTAGGTTACTGGAGTGAAGACAACAAGAACTTGTGCATGGGTGTATAATATTTTGGAGAGCAGGAGTTTTATCAGGTTGGTGGAGAAATTTATGTGGAACTTAGGGTTAGTTGGTTCAAGCGTAGAAGCTGAGGACGTTCAAGCCAATTTAGTTGTTTAAGAGATGCACAGTGATGTGACCAATAGGAGTCACCAGTTGCAAACTTTGCTATTTTATTATAGCAGGTTTCTAGTTTGATTAAGTCTGTTTTGTGGAGGTTGGTTAGGATTGGAAAGGCGTAGAGGAGAGTTGCTAGGAGGTCTGTACGGGCTATGGTAGCTTTTGTGTTTTTTTGTTAGAAATTGTTTATTTCTGTATAGGGGACCTTCTTAATGGTTTGGACAATGTGTATATCAGATTTCAGGTTATTGTCAATTTCCACCCCAACCAGTTTAGTGTGAATTATTGGGATGATCATGGTTTTATTTATAGACAAGATAGAGAATGACTGTAAAGTTGAGAGGGATCTAGTTGGGCTAAAGAGAAGGAGTTTAGTTTTATTGGGCTTCAGAATGAGTTGGGAGTTAGTGAGCCATGTTTTGACAGATAGGAAAGAATCTTGGGTTATGGAATGGAGGTCTTGTAGTGTGGGAGGGCTGCACATATTAGTGTAGAGTCATCTGAGTATTGAACTGCAGAGGCATGAGGTGTGGAGGTACTGAAGTAGTTGGTGAATATAGAAAAAACAGAGGTCCAAGGGTGGAGCCTTGTGGAACCCCTAGGAGAACTGGGAGCAGAGGAGAGAGTTGGTATTGCCATTGAACAGCTTGCAGTCATCCAGCTAGGTAGCTTTGGAGCAATGTAATACCAGAGTTACTAAGGTTTAGGGTGCGGAGAATGTTAATAAGTTTATTGATCTACCATATTAAATGCTTTGGAAAGGTTCAAGAATATGCTAGGTACATATTGTCTGTTATTTCTATGTTGGTTAACAATATTAGTAAAGGACATTAGGGCAGTAGTAGTGCTATGAAACAGATGAAAGCAATGTTGGGTGTGTGCTAGTTGTTTCTGTGTGAGTGGTTCATTAGTTGGGTATGCACTGCTTTCTTTAGTATTTTAGATAAGGGAGACAAGATAGCAATAGGGTAGTAATTTGTGAATTCTGTGGCATTACCTCCTTTATGTAGTGGCAGTATGTGGGAGGTTTTCCAAATACTAGGTAAATGGTTCTCAGATATTGACCTGTTGACAAAAATAGCTATTGGATAGGCAATAGCTTCAGCGGCAATTTTTAGACAGTTAGCTGGGAGATTATCGGCGGCTAGTGTGGTCTAAACTGTGGGCTGTTATTCTGGGAAGTGGTACTGAGTTGAGGGGGGAGGAGAGGTAGGGTTGTTGATGTTGTATTGAGAGTTTGCCAGGGCTTGAATTGTTTCTGTGAAGTATTTATTGAATTGGATTGATATTTTGTCAGAATTGTTAACCGTTGTTAGGTTAGGGGTAGTTGATTTTCCTGAATGAAGTATGTTATTAATTGTAGCCCAGAATTTTTGAGGCTGTTTAGCATGTTGATACTGAATATTATGGTAGTAGTTGATTTTGTTTGATCTAACTAGGTTTTCTGCTTTGTTACTTAGCTCTAGGTTTGTCTGTCTTGATAGTTGGGTTTTATTTTTGTGAAGTTGTTCCCATACCTTGTCTCTAGCCTTTAGTAGGGATCGACATTCTTTAGATAACCAGGGTGCATAACTGGATTTATTTCTAATGTTTCCGAGTTGTGCATGGTAGTTTAGTATGTCCAGGAAGGTATTGTTAAAGGTACTTACTGCATCTTTTAGTGGTGGCTGTTTTAGTGAATCCCTTTTGCAACTATTTAGTACAGAGATTTAACTGTAACTGGATTGGGGAGTGCATATCCTAAGAAGAAAGGTTGGGTGATGGTCACTTAGGTTATCAGGGAGACAACATATTTGAGATGCTAGGGAGTGGTTGCTATCCTAAATCCAGTCAAGGACTGACTGTCGCTTAGAAGATTTGTCAGTCCTTATAGGGGATGTAATTAGTTGGATGAACTTGTGGAGGTTTATGTGGTCTGTTGGATTTTGTGAGGAACAGTTAAGCCAGTCAATGCTGAAGTCGCCTAACTGGATTGTTTCTTGTGCTAAGGACATGGACCTGCAATGAAATAAATTTTCCAAGGTGGGGATATTTCTGCATGGTGGAATATATCCTCCCATTATGTTAATGTGCTTTTTGGGTTAGTTTTTAGCTTGGCAAATAAAAGTTCATAATGAGTCTTATTGAATTTGACTTTTTATCTCCCCAGGAATTTAGGTTAGTGCTAGAGAATATGGAGCTAGTTCTTAAGACTAATTTTTTGTATTTTCAGGGGGAATACTACAAACAAGTAGGAGGGGTGGCTATGGGGACTTCCTGTGCCCTTATATTTGCCAACATAATCCTATTGTATTGGGAATGGCATTTTGTGTTTACATCTCAATTATACCAAAATGTTAGAGCCTATTTCCGATATTTGGATGACATCTGTGTTGTTTGGAAGGGATCCCAGAATTCTGTCGGTGATTTTATTGATTACATCAATAATAGTACAAACTTTTTGGAATTTACCCACAGTATTAGTAGTGATGAAATCAATTTTCTAGATGTTAAAATTAGGAAAGATCAATGGGGTAGGAAATATATTTCAACAATATATCGTAAAAAATATTTTTCTAATTCCTACCAGCATTTTAAGAGTGAACATCCATTTTTTCAAAAAAAAAGAACATCGTCAAGGGTCAGATGGTCAGGGGCAGCATGAATGACCTCCAAGAGAGCAGATTTGGTAGAGGAAGTTAATTATATAGGTGAATTGTTTGTTAAAAGGGGATATCCAGAAGATTTAGTATCCAGTGTTAAGGACGACATCCTAAATGGATGGGGTACTAAATATCACCCAGTTTTTGTCAGGTAAAGCTGGTGATGACATGTTTGAGGTCCAAATGAGCACACCACCCAGCCCGCTGAATATTAATTAGGGTAGTAATCAGGTTGATGGTAGTCCTAGGGGAAATCTTTTTTGTTATGGATTACCATAGGAATACATGTTGGATGAAGGAGATCTTACTGCAGTATTGGGAGATGTTCTCTAAGATGCCCAACACCCTGGAATTATTTTCTAGGAACCTGAAATTTAGTTTAAAGAGAGGTTACAACTTGAAGAATTACTTTGAAGGGATCGGACATGTTTATGCTAGGGAAGGCAGGACTGGTACCTTCTCATGTGGCATGTGCCCTCAATGCCCTTATATAGCCAATACAGATGAACTGAATTATTGGAATTCAGTGGACAAATTAAATGCTAGAGGTTACTATAATTGTTACTCTATGGGAGTAGTCTACGTGGCATTCTGTACCCTCTGTCTTTCCTATTATGTGGGAAAGACAGAAAGGAAATTCAGGCAGAGAATTTATGAAGACAGTTATGACATCAGTAGGGGAAAAGACACCAATGCCCTGTTTAAGCACTCCCAAACATGTCCGGGTTCCAGATTTAGATTTTGGGTCCTAGAACAGGTCAAGAAATCTGAGAGAGGTGGTGACTGGGAAATGAACTTTGAGTTCAAGGAGCTCATGTGGCAGTTGAGAATGGAGGCATGTTCTCCACCAGGGCTGAATGAGCATTATTCTATCATCCCTGCCCTGAAGAAAAGAGCTTTGAAATGAAATAAGTTTTTACACAATCATGCATGTGTATATATGTCTATATATATATATATATATATGTGTGTGTGTGTGTGTGTGTGTGTATTATATTATACATTTACATTTTTATGTGTAATTAGAGTTTGAGTTGCTTGTTATGTTGGATGGTGGCATGGGACAGGGGTTGGGGTATACATCCTCAGATTATTGAAATTGATTAAGAATGTGTAAATATTGTTTGATAAGTTTTTTAAGTAGCTGGTCATATTTTAGAGAGGTGGGGGAAAAGTATCTTAGAGGATGGGATCTTTTTAGGTGAAAGTCCATACTGGTGTTAGAGAAAAGGGTAGGTGCTATAGTACAGTGTGAAGATTTGTTTAGGTATGTAAATGGAGTGGTTTGCCAGGGAGTGGAGTTGCTGTTTTGTGGAAGAGTATGGTATAATGTGAGGGAATATAAAAGTACTAAGATGCCAGTAGTAATCGTTTGGAGGAGAGTTATTTGAAAGTGCCTCATGGTGAGGGAGGGTAGTATATTCGGGTGGTTTGGATTTTAATGTGAAGTGAAACAGGTAGGTTGTGTAGTTGGATGGTTATGTATATGAAAAGATTAGTATGTGAGTATGAAGATAGACTGGAAGTGTAGAGGTTTGTGTGTGAGTTACAGCATGTTTGCACCAAGGGGTGTGGTTAATATGCTTAACTACAACTGGTGTAGAGCACAGGTAGTTAGAAGTGTGTGCAGCTGAGTGGATTAACTAGGTGAGGTCTGGGTGGTGACTGGTAGGTATGTGGGTGTGTTTGCTAGGTATAAGTGTAATTGAAATGGGGTTGGTGGGAATGGGGGTAGGGACAGGGCGTAGCAAGGGACGGGCAGCACTTTTTCTGAGAGACTTTAAAAAAATGCTGTGTTTTTAAGGCATTCCATTCTATCACATGTAAAATTTAACAGTCACAGAAAATAAACCTGCTTATTGTTGTGCTGCCTGTGCAAATAAGTGTTCGAGATGTCATTGCTGCCTCTTCCTATTTAATTGCAGGTTCCTCTGCTCAATTGATTCACACAAGATTGGGTGTGTAACTGTTCAGCAGGCTGCCTATTTAAGTCACAAGGTGTGTGCAAGCTGTCCATAGTGAAGCTACGTGGCATGTCAAGCATGTCACCATACGCTGACAGACACTGTATCCCCTATGAATGAAACAAATTTGTTAGCCAACTGTTAAATGTGATATGTGTCCGTATACTGTGACATCATAATTGGTGGGTGTAAGATGCTAGACAAGGTCAGGGTCATACTGGCCTGGGCTACATGATCAGAGTGTACCTCCATGTATTATGTCATGTGGTCCAGGGAGTAACGTCTGAGGTGACACACACCAGCATGGACAATGATGGTGCCAGTCTTGTACTTGCTTTGGTGTGACCTGACTGCCTGTGTTATGTGGCAGATCCTAACACCCAACAGACAGCCCAAAGTGACTATTCCCTTGTCAGGGCTGGTGAGTGGTACGTCAGTGTGTCTGAACATAAGTGTCGCCTATTACAAGTGTATTAGGTGTGTTGTTTAGCCCGAAGGGCAGTGACTGTGTGGCACACTGACATTGTGAACTTAGTGATATGTGGGTATTGTAGTGGGGTAGCAGGTGTGTGTGTGTGTGTGTGTGTGTGTGTGTGTGTGTGTGTGTGTGTGTGTGTGTGTGTGTGTGTGTCTGTGTATGTGTAAAATGCCCCAGTTATTGATAACTGGTGGTTAGTGTTACTCAGGCTCAAACCCTGTACCTTACAGTACAAGAAACAAAAGCCTAAGTTCTTTACCCCTATCACCACTTGGAGTTGGGTCCATAGCTGATTTTGTCTCATACTTTTGGTCTGTTCCTCTTAGAATTTGTGGTTTTCTGGTAAATCAGTGAGTACTGAATGCACTAAATAATGACGGTCATTTAAGTTTCAGTCTTCCTATCTTTCAGGAAATGCATGGTAACTCTAAATATTTTATTCTAGCAACTTTCTAAGATTATACAAGCAATGTTTAAATGCATCCCTGGTTTTGGGTCCCCCCCCCCCAATAAATTTTGGCTTTTTCCAGATTTGTTGTGCTGCAAAGTTGAGAGATATAGTTGAGTGTCAAGTGCATTTTATAAGGAGCTGAGAGCTTCAGGGGAAAAGTTTAGTGCTGCTTATACCAAGTCTGTTTGCAATGTGCAACAGTTGTTTAGCAAAAGATATCACTCATCATCTCCTTTCAGCCTATCCTGGTTAGGGGTCGCCACAGTGGAACAACGGTCCGCAGAACAGTTGGCAGTGGAGTTTTATGGTATCGTGCTGCCAGCTCAGTGCCCAACCTTCCCACAGAAAGCACACACATGCACACACTCACGCCTATGAGCCAATTTAGAGTGTCAAATCCACCTACAGCAATGTCTTTGGGATGTGGGAGGAAACCGGAGCACTCAGAGGAACCCAACGTGACCACAGTGAGGACATGTAACCTCCGCACAGAAGGCACCTCAGCCAAGAATTGAATCAAAGAACCTCTTGCTGTGAGGTGGCAATGCTAACTGCTGCACCTCCACAGACATCCTAGCAAAAGATATCACTTGTTGTTGTTGTGTCTTTCGGCTTTTCCCGGTTAGGGGTCGCCACAGCAGAACTCTGGCCCGCTAATGATTGGCAGTAGATTTTTATGTGCTGAGTTGCCGGCCCTGATGCACAACCTTCAATGAAGGTACGCCCATTCATGCATGTCTCCACACAGAAGACGCTCTAGCTGAGAATTGAACAGGACAACGTCTTACTGTGAGGCGACAACACTACCACAGCACCACCACCGCAGTCAGCAAAAGATATCACTAATGTGCTAAAACATTTAAAAGCATTATTAGTAGCACAACAGATAGTATACTTGCTTTTGATGCAGAAGGCTGTGAGTTCTACTCCCACAGTATGTAGATGGACTGCTGCTACTGTACTGTGTTGTACTTTAAAGGGGTGGATGGTGGATGCTGCAGTCCTACGTATGTCCTCCTTTGGAGGAGATACCTAGTAACTATGAACCTGTTATCATTTTGCCATCCATTCCCTATTACCAGCTTATCATTTTTAATGTAACATAAGTAATTTATTCTTCAAGGGCAACAGGCACTTTATTTGTAGATGAAACAATGGAAGATAATGTTATTTGCTATCACCAACCTCTTCATTAATTACAGGTCTCTTTAATGTGGAATTATCTAGATGACGTTTACTTCTGCATAGATTGTGTATATACTTACCCTAAAGAACTACATATTAAATACTAAAATATGCCCCTGCATCTATCCAAATAGATAAACATCCTATTCTCCTTCAGCCTTCCTCTAACTTACTCCAATATTTACTCATCAAAACCAGTAGGAAACTCTCTTTTTGATCTATAAGTTACTTTAAACAACTCTGTGCTTATAAATCTCATGAACCTTAACTATAATTCTAATCCCTCACCCCTTTAAAATTACCCACTAGTGATTTTTCTTTCCCTTTATTAATTCTTTCAACCTAACACTACCCCTCTAGTGACCTTTTCCTTTCTTAACTTTCAACCTATTTCAATATTTCCAAAAAGAAATGTTTTTGTGTGTGTGTGTGAGTGTGTGTGTGTGTGTGTGTGTGTGTGTGTGTGTGTGTGTGTGTGTGTGTGTGTGTGTGTGTGTGTGTGTATGTATATATGTACATTTTGTAAATTACTCTGTTCTTCTCTCTGATATTGTAACTTCTCACAATTCATTTAGCCTGTTTCTCATTTTTGTTATATTGTACTGTAATTTCTGTAAATTCTATAAATTCTTGTAAAATACTGTGTAATCATAATGTGTTTGTGGAGCTTTTCTCCCCAGGCCTCCACTGAAATTGGCTCCTGTCCCAGCTGGATTTTCCTGGTCAACAAATGTCAATAAATAAATATTATCTTGGATCTCACACAATATACAATATGAAACAGTCATACTTGGTGAAGTAAGCATAGATTGGAAAAAATTACCTACTGATTCCCCAAACCATAGCATTAAACTACATGGTTTTAATCAACTAATTACAACACCCACTCACATGAATAAAAGCTCTGATAGTGGCTCCATACTACAATGGATCCTTCCCTCCAATCCTGAACTCTTCCATAATGCTGCCACCCTTCCAGACTCTGTAAGTGACCACCTCCCCAGCTACGTGCAAAAACACACCCTTCAATTTCCCAAAACCCATTCATTCAGAGACTGCCACAATCTCTCTAGTATTAGTGCTGAAACATTTAACAATAGACTCTCATTAATGAACTGATCCTTCCTCCAACACCTTTACCACTATGATGCAGCATTAGAATTTAACCAAATTTTCCTTAGAATCCTGGACTCCCTAGAACCCCTCTGAAAAATTAGGATAAAAACTAACCACGTCAATTGGCTTACAAAAGACACTAAATCCGTGGTGCAAAAAAGAGATAGTATCTGGAAACAATGACGAAAAACTAAATCTTTTCTGCTACTCCAACAATACAAAGAACTAAGAAACCTCACCAAAAAACTAATTAATAGAGATAAGAAAAACTTTTACTATGAGTCTCAAACCACCCACCATGCTAACCCTAAAAAATTCTGGCACAACATTAATAAAATCCTCTACCCTGGCAGTCCTACAACACCCAACCCCTACCCAAATAATTGTTCACAAGAAGCTGCGACACTACTAAACACTTACTTCATCGAATATATCCAAAAAGTAACCCACACTTACCATAACAACAGTCCCACTCCCACCTCTTCCGCCACTTGTAATATTTCCCTTTTTCTCTTGAACCAGTCCCTACTGCTTATGTAAAATCTCTTCTACTTAAGCTCAAACCCTGTTCTCCCTCTACTGATAACCTGCCTCCCCTTTTTTTTAAACTCACAACAGACTCTAGGCTACCCAATCTCAATACTTGCAAACAGATAAATCCAAGAATTGACTGTTCCTGATATCTGGAAATCTTTCTACAGTATACCTCTTCACAAAGGGGGAAACTCCACTGATCCCTGTAATTTTAGATCCATAGCTATTCTTTCATTGCTCTCAAAAATCCTCGAAAAATGCATTCACAAACAGCTTCTGAAATATCTTATTCAGAATAACTTTCTCACCCCCAGTCATCATGGCTGTAGGCCAAATCACAGTACTGCTCCAGCTCTGGTTTGTTTTACTCATTTCATAGCGGAGGCTAGAGACAAATACCTAATGGTTTCCTGTCTGTTCCTAGATCACTCAAAAGCTTCCAATACGCAAATCTCACTCTAAACTACTAACCAAACTATTTGATTTCAACATTTCCTCCTCCACTCTGCTCTGGTTCTTCAGTTACCTCTCCAATAGGTTACAGTCAGTCAGATGGAAATCCTACGGCTCTCCTTTCCTACCCATCCAGACGGTGTCCCATAAGGCTCTATTCTAGGGCCTCTTCTCTTCAACATGTTTACTAACAACATTCATTCATCCTGTGGCACCTCCTCACATACTTCAGCCTGTTGCCTTCCCACTTCTTGCAGCCAAACTCCATAATAAACCACCACCTATAACCTCCATAATCTCTCCCGATTAACTCCCTTACTCCCAACACCTCAAACCAAACTGCACTGTCCTGACCATTCCTTCTCCATTCTTGCATTTAAAGTCTGGCAATCCCTTTCTCCTCACCTAAAAGAAGTTCCCTCTGTCCTCACATTCAGGGCTCATCTGAAATGATACCTCTTTCAAAACTCTGACTGTAAGTGCTTTTCCACTGGACACATAACCTAACTCCCTCCTTACCTATTCTTATTTTGACCATCTGTTTTCATCTGCTGCTCCCTCTCATATTTACTACTAAAATTAACTCACATTGCTTTTTCAACACTGTAGTAATTACATATTGCATTAATTGTCTATGGGATTATCTACCTCCTGTGAGTAATCTGTGAATTTGTTTTTTTTTTTTTTTTTTTTTGTTTTTTATGAATTTCTTCACCTGGGCTGTGACTGCAAATGGTCTATTGTAAACAAACTAAATAAATAAACAGCATATTAGAAGAAACAGTGACAGTACGCATGTGCTGGATGTGTTTTAACATGAAGTGATATAAAAGTTGTGCATGTTCAGCGAAATGATGTTACTTTGTGAAGTTTTCAGCTTGCTATCCTGTCTGATAGATTCCTCAGTACGTGTTGCAGGCATGCATCAAGCTATGTCTGCCTCTTTTGATGTAGATTGTTGTACCAGTGCTTAAACTTCACCATGTAGATGACCATTCTGTGGTGTAGCTGAGCTGCGATCTCTTCTCAAGCACTGATCATTATAATGATGTGGCGCAATTCTCTTAGGGAATCGTCATACCAGGTACAAATGGTTAGCACCACCAATGCCTCTCAGTTTGATTAGCTAGGACACTCCAACTCCAGCAAGTCTGCAATGTGCAGTCATTCCATCCAAGTAATTGAGTTTCCTTTGTGTGACCAGGTGCCACCTGCTTACCTTTATCAATTTACTGACCACTAAATATATTTCAATTCCTTCATGTAATAGGAGTCATAAGCATAACACTCTTTGTAAGTTCACGCCTATGTATTGATGTATATGTTTATGGTGTGTGCAGTTTTTAAAAGGATGTATGTGTTAGATTTGTTTAGGGGATCTCTGTTGTTGTTTTGTATGTTTGCTTAATTTTTTTTTTGGTTGTGTGTTGTAGAGGTGTTTTTCCTTGTTTTTTTTTGTTTTTTTTTTGTGTTTGGAAATTAACCTCCATTGTTTACATTTGCGATCAGTTTTTTTGCAATGTTTTCCCTGTTTGCTGTAAGTGATCATAAATAAAATTACTCAAGGGATTGTATTTCAGTCAGTTTCATCTATGGTCATTACTAATATACTTGTGTATTTTGTGTGTGCATTTACACACACACACACACACACACACACACACACACACACACACACACACACACACACACACACACACGCACACACGCACACATGCACATGCACACACACACACACACACACACACACACACACACACACACACACACACACACACATTGATAGATATAGACATATAGAGATAGATATAGAGGATGATGATCCGGTCGCTGATTATAACCCACTTGTGACTGGTGAATTATGATCAGTGCCCTGATCATAACTTGCTTATTATGTGTTCAAGACACGAATACCAAGAAATTGTGGCATCCATGTGAATAACACATAATAAGTGGGTTATGATCAGTGAGGTGATTATAATTCTTTGTAGTGCTTGAAGCTTTATCTGCTCCATGTACTATTAGTTACATGGAAAAAATTGCTAAGCGTTTTGCCACTTTGAAAGCCATGAAACTGTTATTGAACATTGAAAGAAAGGCAATGTAATGCACTCTGTTAAATTTGCAGTCTCCTTTCAGGCCACTCAACTGTCCAAATTTTGTGGAATGTCCAGATAATTACTTCATATTTTTAGTCTATTCGTCATATAGTATGTGGTTTTTTGGGAAACCACTGAGGACTGAAGTCACTAAATAATGAAAATAATTTGAGTTTTACAGTTTGTATCCTTAATAAAATGAATGTAAGCATATCATGTTATTCTAGAAACTTTCTAAGTTTTTTATAGGAAGTTAGGGACACATTACCCGTACAAACAGCAGACAGAAACAAATCTTTTATTTTAGCCAGTGTAATTTCCTGGTCAGTACTGGCAGATTTTACTACTGTGCAATAGACCTGACCGTAACAATTTTAACAGGAGGTGCTTAACATTTGTTAAGTTCAAGTCTCGTGCCACTCTGGTGATTAACTGGTTTGTATTTTCTGAATATCAGAGCATAATCAGCTTGCTCCATGCACTACATAGATATTATGTTGCCAAATGTTTACATAAATAGAAATATATACATACATACATGTCTGTCTATATATATATATATATATATATATATATATATATATATATATATATATATATATATGGTTGGGCTCCCCTTCCACTGAATAAGTGACTGAGGGTCATGTCACTCCTCACAAAGGGAGTGGACTGTGGAATGATGTTGATGCTGAATCCCAAGGTGTAGCAAATGACTGACTAGTGTGGCAGCTGACACTGTGTGTGCCGTCACTATTGTTTCTCTGTCTGCACAGGCCTGGCCTAGCTGCTTGCATGATGCACTGTTACCTAAACATCCTGCCTTCAGTGTGTCCATTTTGGAGGAGGCTCAATGGTCAGATGTGAGTCCTTTATCCAGTGGTCAGGTGATGCAGAGGGCCTCTATGGTGTAAAAGAGAGTAAAATCCCATGAGTGGGGGAACTCCCTGGTCAGCCTCAGCAAGAAGCTGAGATCCCTTATAAGATCCTCCAAAGCTAGCTACGAAGACAAAATTGCCACTGATTCTAGGGACAACCACAAAGCATTCTATATCTATGTCAAGAATCTCAATGGCAACACGCAGATCTGCTTTGGGTTACAGCACAACGGCACAAAAATTACAAAACCAACTGATATTGCCAACATCCTGGCAGATAGGTTCAGTGCTAACTTTACTCCCCTCTCACCCCCTAAAGGGCCCATATCTAAACAGGAAGAATGCAGAATCCCTGTAATCACAACTATGCAGGTAAAAGCTGTATTTTGTAAAGCCAAAAACACAGCTTCCATGGGACCGGACAACATCCCAGGCTGCATTTTACATGAACTTCAGAACGAACTGGCTCCCCACCTAAGCACCATGTTTAATCAAAGTCTCACGTCAGGCTTTGTGCCCACTGAATGGTGCACAGCAACAGTTATCCCACTCCACAAAGGGGGAGCCACTATTGATCCTGGGAACTATCGCCCTATTAGCCTGACAAGCCTGGTCTTTAAGGCCATGGAACGTATCATCATGGAACTCATAAACAAAGACATTGGTAGCCTCCAAACTCTGGACCCCACCCAGTTCGGGTTTGTGAAAGGCAGATCAAGCCTCCTGACCCTGATCAACTTCTTTGAGGCAGTCACCAGAGCCGTAGATGAGGGTAAGGTGGTTCATACAGCCTATCTTAACCTCACCAAGGATTTCGACACCATCCCCTATTCTGGAATTATAGCTAAACTCACTAAACTAGGTATAAATCCCTATGTCACAAGATGGGTTACCAACTGGCTCACTGACAGAACCCACACTGTAAAAGTTGCAGACTCCAAATTTGACTTCAAACCAGTGGCAAGTGGAGTACCACAGGGTTCAGTCCTGGGACCTCTCCTATTTGGTATCTACTTCTCTGAAGTACAGGCTAACACAGAAAGCCTTTGGATAATGAAGTTCACAGATGACTGCAAACTAGGAGCCATAGTCGAGTCCTCAAATGATGTGGACATCCTACAGAAGGGCCTCACTGAGACAGATGCCTGGTGTCAGAGCCATGGCCTCAAGCTCAATGCCAAAAAGTGCATTGTCATTCCCTTTGGTAAAAACTCTATACCCACGAACTACCACATAGGCGGCAGTCTACTTAATGGCAAATGTGTGATAAGAGACCTTGGGACTCAGGTGGACAGTAGTCTCTCCTTTGATAATCACATCGCCACAGTAGTCAGGAAATCCTTCCACGTGGCACACCTCATCACAAAAGGGTTCTCATCCAGGAAAAAAGAGGTCATTGCTTCCCTCTACTCAGCACTCATTAAACCCATTATAGAGTACAATGCCCCTTTTGGAATGTACCTCACAAGAAATCTGCAGCGGCTGGAAAGGCCACAGAAGTACCTCACAAAGAGGATTACTGGCCTCAAACAGATGCCCTACACTGACCATCTCAAAAAACTCCAGCTTTACTCCGTAGTATATCGCCTACTCCGAGGTGATCTCTGCCTAACATATAAAGCTATGTCAAACCCAGAGCTGTTGGACATGCTACACCTAAAGAATCACTACACGCTCTTGGGACCTAAACTTTGTCACCACAATAAACAGGACATGCTGGAGGGATAGATTCCTATCCCAGAGACTTCCCATACTCTGGAACAAGCTACCCATCTATGTCAAGCAAAAATCCTCATTAGCACTCTTCAAGAAAAAAATTGATGAGTGGATGGGAAATAGGAAATACACCCCGGGGATCACTTCTGTGGTTCTGCTTGACAGGGGCACATGAAAATAACTTTCTTGAGTGACATAAGCCAGGGAACCTTGTTGGCTAGGCTTACCTAGGCCCTTGGGCTGATATCCTAGTATCTACCTATGAACCTATGAAGTGACAAGTAAACTGTGGGATTACATAGACATAGTAAGATATCTCTGGGTGTGCATGTGCTCCTGTGGTCCAATGAGCATGTTCACTGACGTATAAGACCCTTCCACCAAGCATATTGGATGCTACTGCAATATGGAAACCATCAGGGTTAAGGCTTATACATAATAGTAAGCTTTTCTGAATCCCAGGGGATGTGTTCACAACATTTAAAAATGTTCACAATATGGGGATGATTATATATACATATAAAGTGATAGAAAACAGATCAAGCATATAGAATTAAGACTACATTGAAATGAGGAACAATAAGATATTTAAGTACATGATAGAAGAAAAAGGCACATTATACATGACAGATCCATATGTTGCAAATGTGTGTTAACACTGAACTGGTGGTATAAAAGGTTTGTATATTCAGCAAACTAATCTTGCTTTATGAAGTTTTCAACTTGCTCTCCTCTCTAATAGATTCCTCAGTACATGTTGCTGACATCTGTCAAGCTGTGCATGTTTCCTTCAGTGCAGAATCTTGTACCAGTGCCCAAACTACATTTTGTAGATGGCTGTTCTCTGTCACAGCTGAGCCATCATAGCTCTGTGAGGCTCCATGCTGAGATGATGGCCCTCACTACTAGTATCTAGCAGTCCATGGCAGCATGACATGTTCAAATCCATGGTATTACACGTGCCAGTCCAAAGGCTTACCTGGATGTTGTCACATGCATCACAGGGTAGACTTCTCCATGGAGAAAGTTGTCTAAAGCACAGCACATAGTCTACAACTATAATCATATGATCTCAGCAGCACAGCGCCACCTGCTGTAAGTAGTGCTCAGGTACAGAGAGTTACTTCACAAAGCATACAGTTCCAGCATCATCACAACCTATACCTTCCTCACACTATGTGAATGTGGAGACCTCATCTTATATGTCACAAATACATATCAGAAGAACTACTTCCACAAGTACAGGTTGATATGGAGGCCATTCTCAACTTTCGTAGAGTCCATACTGCTATATCTTTGTTATCTTGGCTCGTGTGTATGCCAGTACAGATGATGACTGCAGTGCCATATACGATCTTAACTGCTTTTTGTAGTGCTTCATACGTTTGTTGTCACAGGATGTCAGGACTTTTATGTACACTTATGACCCACAGTGTCATCATCAGATACTTACATAGTTGTATTAGATTATTTTTCCATTTGCTGTTGGCTCCCGCTTCATAAGGTTCTAGAAAATCCCACTTTTCAAAATTCTTGCCAGAAAACATAGATTAGTACTAAGCTAACTGCCCTTGTGAGCCATTTTAAGCCTAGCCAATTATCCCTTGTGAGACTCAAACCCTGCACCTTTTGTTTGTAAGGCAAACACCTTGACCATTGGGCCACCCTCCCAACCCAAATACTTACTTAAAGTAGGTTCATAGGTTAGTACTCTCCATATATTCCTAAGTTTTGTATCATTAATTCTAGTATCCTTAAATTAGGTAGCAAATCTTTAATATTCTTATACTGCCTTACCCTTACCAATGATCTTATTATTCCATTTGCTATCATCCTACCCCTTTTATCTGCAAAAGAATTTAGTGCCAACTCTAATATGTGTCCTCTGACCAAAATTCTTGAAAAACTTATTTACGAACAAATACTGGACTATATTACACCTGTTAATAAACAGCATGGCTTCATCTGGACTACAATATTCTTACTGTCATCTACTGCCATATAGAATATAGTTATTCTAATGTGGAACAAGGCAGACTCACTGGAAATATATTTCTAGATCTGAGAAAAGCATTTGATACACTGGATCTTAAATTACTTCCTCATAAACCTACTGACATCAGTTTCTCAAATGAAGTTTTACATTTATTTATTTATTTATTTATGAAAAAGTAAAATGACAGTCCGACCACCAAGGCTGATGGCATAAAATCAATGCACAAGTAAGAGTTAAAAATAAGCAATAATTTAATGACCAAGTTACCACCGTCACAGCTACAAACAAATGCAGTCTGAGGGTCATGCTTCTCAATGCTAGAAGTCTAAATCTCAAATTGCACATAATCAAAGCACTCCTTAAAATGGAGAACATCGACATTTGTGCTGTAACAGAGACCTGGTTCAAGGCAGCAGAAAGCACCCCTGTATTCCCAGGTTATAACTCATTTCACACCTTTCGGCCCCAGAACTTGGACCGAAACTCCAAAGGCAGTGGACTTTCCATATTCATAAAGGATACACACACCTCCAGACTGGTAGCTCAACATAACACATCAGAGATACTTCAGGTGCAACTAACATTGGGTAAGACAGCGATTCAGGTCGTAGCCTGCTATAGGTCCCCAACCATGTACCAAGACTCACACCCCATGTTCCTACGCACCCTGGAGAATATTAGGGTTTAAACTAACACACTCATACTGGGTGACTTCAACTACCTCTCCATTAACTGGGAAAACTACTTATGTACCAACACACTTGCCCAACATTTCCTGGAATTCATTAATTCCAGTGCCCTGGAACAGCTTGTTCTTATCCCCACTAGAGGTAGCAACATCCTTGACCTGGTCACTACTAACATGGGCAACCGTTGTTCTACACCAATAGTCAACTCCTCCCTGGTTAGATCCGACCACAAACCTAATCATCTTGGAAATCCAAATCCCTCCCACCCCCGCAAAGGTAACCACCATGAAAAACTTATCCAAAGCTAACTTTGAGCTCCTAAAAACAGAAGTGGCTAACTTTATGGCAGCCATGCAAATGGAGAATAGTTGCATGACCACTAAATCATACACGAATACATGGTACGAACACGTACACAAATGCATGGATCTCGCCATACCCAATAAAACCAAGACGCTCTCCTCCAAAAAAAGGAAGACAATCTGTTGGTTCCCTGCCATAAACAAACTCTACAACAGAAGGAGGAAACTGATGTGGAATAAGTTGAAGTCCCAAGACTGGAAAAATTCCCTTATCGGCCTCAACAAAAAGTTGAGATCCCTCATCAAATCCTCTAAAGCTAGCTATGAAAAGAGAATTGCAGCAGATAGTAAAGACAATCACAAGGCCTTCTATAGTTATGTAAAGAATCTCCACGGCAATACCCAGAATTGCTCTGAGCTACTGCACAATGGTACCTCCTATAACGAGCTAACAGATATTGCCAATAAACTGGCCGACAGATTCATTGCCAACCCCCCCCCCCAAAAGACCAATCACAATGCCAGTAGATTTCCAGGCACCCAATATTACTGCTGCATAGGTTAAAACAGCACTGTCCAAGGCCAAGAATACAGCTTCTGTGGGACCTGACAATATCCCTTGCTGTGTTCTACATGAACTACAGAGTGAACTGGCACTTCACCTGTGTATCCTGTTCAATCACAGCCTCATCTCAGGCTTTGTCCCTACCAAATGGCGCACTGCTACAGTCATCCCTCTCCACAAAGGAGGAGCTACTACAGACCCTGGGAACTATCGCCCCCACTAGCCTGACGACTCTGATATGCAAAGCTATGGAATGCATCCTCATGGATGTAATAAACAAGGATATAGGGAATCTCCAAACTCTGGATCCCACACAGTTTGGTTTTGTGAAATGTAGATCATGCCTGCTCAACTTGGTCGACTTCTTTGAGTCAGTCACCAGAGGTGTGGATGAAGACAAGGTGGTTCATACAGCCTACCTTGATTTGGCCAAGGCCTTTGATACCATTCCCCACTCAGGAATCATAGAAAAACTCACTAAGCTAGGCATCAACCCCTACATCACTAGGTGGGTTGCAAACTGTCTCAGAGATAGAACCCACAGTATGAAAGTAGCTGACTCCAAGTCAGACTGCCAATTAGTCAGGAGTGGAGTCCCACAGGGTCAGTCCTGGGTCCTTTCCTGTTTGGTATCTACTTCTCTGAAGTCCAAGCTAACAAGAAGGGACTCTGGCTGACAAAGTTCACAGACAATTGCAAGTTGGGAGCTATTATTAACTCCTCAAGTGATGTTGACATCCTACAGAATGGCCTCACTGAGACCAACGACTGGTGTCAGAACCATGGCCTTAAGCTCAATGCCAAAACATGTGTTGTCATCCCCTTTGGAATAAACTCAGTTCCCATGAATTACCACATCCGTGGTAGTCCACTGAACACAGAACGCATTATAAGAGATCTGGGAACACAGGTTAACAGCAACCACTCTTTTGATCACCACATTGCCACTGTGGTCAGAAAGTCCTTCTATGTGGCACATCTCATTAATAAGGGTTTTGCATCCAGGAAGAAAGAGGTCATTGTCTACCTCTACTCTTCCCTCATTAGGCCAATCATTGAGTACAATGCCCCATTTGGCATGTACCTCACTAGTCACCTGCAACAACTGGAGAGGCCGCAAAAGTACCTCACAAAAAGGATCCTAGGCTGTAAACACTTGTCCTATATGGACAGACTCAAAAACCTCCAGCTGTTCTCTGTCTCATATTGCCTACTTTGAGGCGATCTCTGCTTGACTTACAAAAGCCATGTCTAACCCAGCTCTGTTAGAAATGCTACATCTAAAGAAATCCCAATCTCTTTGCACCACATGCTCCAGAGATCTCAACCTCATTACCACAATCAACAGAATGTACTGGAGGGACAGATTCATAACCCAGAGACTGCCCATGCTATGGAATAGACTTCCCATACATGTCAAGCAGAGCACCTCGCTGACCCTCTTCAAGAGAAATCTTGATGAGTGGATGGGAAAGAGAAAATTCACCCCGGGGATAACTCCAGTGGCTGTCCTCGACAGAGGCACTGGGAACTAAGGTTGGGTGGCACGATGCTAGGCTAATCCTATGGCTAGGCTTGTAAAGACCCCAGGGCCATTAGCCCAGTACACACCTATGAACCTAGTCATAGGATAAGTGCTTTCACAAACAGTGCTTCATCAGATCCTAAAAACATACTAACAGATCTCAGACTTTTAATATTACAAAAAACAATCAAAAAACACTAACAATTAATGATGCAAAGGACGAGCCTTCAAAGCAGGTTTTAAAGGTATAGTAAAATTTAACCCTGGCATTCTATGTGCCTGCAAAGTTACTATCCATTTCATTTTCATCAGCTCCGTTTTGTTGACAGTTATCTCCACCCCTTAAATTATCCCTTATAACTTCCACAACAGTGATCTTCATAGGATACTAAAGTGTGAGAATATGTTCTGAAGAGAAATGCACGGTGAATCTAAAACATAAACTGCTGCTTTCTAAGTAAGTCACAAAAATCACACAATTTCTCATGTGTACCATCCCAAAGAATAAAGATATTGTCAACAAAATGCACAATGTTTTTACCTTTGATGGCAAGTTTTATTTACAGAAGCAGGGTGTTGCCATGGGGACACCCTGAGCAAACAGTTATGCCAACTTAGTGTGTTGGCTAACTGGGAAGTTGATGTGTTTTTTTCTGAACATCCATTCAAGAGACATGTTATTTATTATAAGCATTTTGTTGATGATATATTTATTCTGTGGGATGGTACACATGAGAAATTGTGTGATTTTGTGAGTTACTTAGAAAGCAGCAGTTCATGTTTTAGATTCACCATGCATTTCTCTTCAGAACATACTGACTTCCTTGACACACTTTAGTATCCTATGAAGATGGAAACTGACTCATTAATGTTTAAGAAGGAGTGTAGGAGAAATGGTTTCCTTTCAAGGCATAGCATGCACCCCATGAGAATATTTAAAAATGTTTTAAAAGGACAGTTTTTGCATGTTTTCCGACTTCATACCAATGACACAGACTATATGAAAGCTAATAATATCTTGATACCTGAGTTTGTGGATAGAGGTTACAGGTTAACTGATGTGAATGATAAATTTAAAGAAGTACTTGATTTGAGAAACACTATAGGTAGACCATATTTGAATTAAGAAAATTCTGTTGTACAAAATCATAATACTAACAGACCTAGATGGGGTTTTTCTCTGAAATATAGTAGCAATATACAATCAGTATGTGATGTTACGAGGTGGAACTGGTCGATTCTACAATCGGATGAAAGGATTCAAGAAATATGGTGATTCACCTAACTTTATATATAGGAATAACCTATCACTTAAAAGACAGATTTGTTATAAATCTTTTAAGAAGGAAAGGAGTGCAATAGCTAGGATGGGTATGTTTCCTTGTAGATCATGTAAAGCCTGCAACTTTATGTCACGTAATAATACCTTTGTGCATCCAACTACTAACAAAAGTTATATTTTCAATCTGCACGCTGACTGTAAATCCACTAATTTAGTTTACTTAGCTAAATGTGCAGCCTGTGACTCATTTTATATAGACAAGACTAACAAAACGGTTAAAGAAAGAGTTCTACAACATTTAGGGGACTGAACTGCCTTAATGCCCTCTTTAAACATCAGTAATCACATGGGACATACTTTTAAGTTCACTGTTGTGGAAGTTATAAGGGATAATTCAACAAAACAGAGCTGATGGAAATTAAATGTATATCAACTTTGCAGGCACATAGAACACCTGGGTTAAATTTTACTATACCTTTAAAACCAGCTTTGAAGGCTCATCCTTTGCATCATTAATTGTTAGTAGTTTTTGATTGTATTTTTTGTAATTTTAAAAGTCTGAGATCTGTTAGTATGTTTTGTAAGATCTGATGAAGCACTATTTGTGAAAGCGCTTATCCTGTGTCATTAAATTTGGGTTCATATTAAAACACTGAATGCTGAAAACAGCGAACGGTGTTTCATCGACACATATTCAGCGACAGCTGAAAATGTCAAAACCACAGAACAGCGATTTCTTTCCTAAGGAAAGAAATCGCTGTTCCACCCCCCCCCCAAAAAAAAACATTAAACACTTCCAAACACATACACACTTACCCTACCCCCCAAAAAAAACAGTAAACAACTAAATACACATATGAACGTAACCCAACCATACATCTAACAAAAAAAAAAACATTAAACATTTTAAAACATATGCACTTACCTTAAGCCTAACCCTAAGGTCAGTAACTCACACATTTACCTAAACAGTTCCAAACACATACACACTTACCTTAACCCTAAATCTACCCCCCACAAACAAAAGTAAACAGCTGAAAACACATACACATGTAACTCAACCATACATCTAACGCAAAATAACAAACAGTAAACACATTCATACATATGCACTTACCTTAACCCGCACCCTAACCCTAAGGTCAGTAACTGTTGCACAATCACGCTTGGGAGCTATACCAGACAAGAGACCACACTACACTTCAGAACATGGCAAAGCAACGAAGCAGTCAAGCAACTTCTTTCCCAGGGAAAGAATTCGCTGAACAGACGCTTCGCTGTTTTGCCTGTTCGCCCTACATGTGTCAAAGAAAACGTATTCGACAAAATGCGTTTTCATCATTCTAATAGGAACCCATTACATGTTTGCTTATTTTTAACTCTTACTTGGGCATTGCTTTTATGCCATCAGCCTTGGTGGTCAGACTCTCATTTTGCTTTTTCATGATTTTTCTGGTTACAGGCTGACCTTTAGTTGTTAGTATTATTATCTTTTTGCTGATTTATTTATTTATTGACATTTGATTACTGGGAAAGTCCAACTGGGTAGGAGCCCATTTTCAGTGGAAGCTTGTGGAGAAAAGCTCCAAAAAATTATAAAATATTTTAAGAACAATAATTTTACAATCTTCAAAAATAATACAAAAAAATCTACAATTTAAATAATTATACCAAATTAAACATTATATGAAAACATTGATTAAAAATAGAAGTTACAGTACAATGATTTACTATTTAGAGAAATGTTGGTTTATAGAGAAATTAAAGGTAAGTTAGTGTAATATAAACAGGAATTGCAATGTGAGGTGAGAGAAAAGCATGTTTATGGTATATTTGGAGAATGAAGAAAGGAGAGTAAGGTATGAATAGATATCCTGGTGCTGAACAAGACTAGAACCAGCTTATGGTTAGGAAGTCTTTCAGAATGGTTTTGAAGGATGGGTGAGAGGATACTGACCCGATGGATTCAGGTAAGGAGTTCCAGGACTTAGCAACATGGTATAAGTATTGACAATGCCTAGCAGATTTGATAGGTTTTTGAATAGATGGGAGTTTTTGCTCATTGGATCATAATGATCAACTGAGAAAATGGCTGTGCAGAGTGTTGTTTAGTGCTGGACAAGCAGATGGATGCTGGATAATTTTATAGGTGGCGAGAAGTTGTGTACATGTTAATTGATGGGGTAGTTCTAACCAAATTTGGCTTTTACTGCTATACAGTTGTGGGTTATAATAGGGGTATTTGCTGCAAATTTAGCAATTTTGCTATACTGTTGTTCAAGTTTTGATTTGTGATGCCCAGAGGTTAGCAAGGATGGGAGCACCATAAACAAGTGTGGGGAAGAGATAAGTAGTGGCAAGTGTTTTAGTTGTGTTGTTGAGAAATGTTTTGGCTCTGTAAAGCATGCCTAGTTTTTGATGAGTTTTTCTTATGCAATTTTGTATATGCAGGCTGAAATATCATCCACTACCATCTTTCTGAAGTTCTTACAAGGCTTTAACATTGCCTTTTCAATGCTTTTTCACTGTCCTTGGTTCTACAAATTGCTGCATGTGTGGTGATGCAGTAGCGTTGTCACCTCACAGTAAGACGTTGTCCTGTTCGATTCTCAGCTAAAGCGTCTTCTGTGTGGAGACATGCGTGAATGGGCGTACCTTCGTTGAAGGTTGTGCATCAGGCCTGGCAAGTCGGTACGTAAAAATCTACTGCTAATCATTAGCGGACCGGAGTTCCGCTGTGGCGACTCCTAACCTGGAAAAGCCGAAAGATACAACAAAAAATGGCTTCAGCAGTCAGGGTGCATATTAGGGGTCTGTGCTTGGTCCTCTTTGATCTACCCTTTCATTAATGATCTTCCTTTGGAGCTCCCTCGTATTAACTCCATAATTTATGTAGATAACATTGCCTTTCCCAGGGATAGCAAAGACTACCTCTCCCTTACTAGTAAACTACAAACTGACTTTTCCACCATTCAAAACTGGATTCATAATAATAAACTTAAGAGGCAACACCTGCAACCCCCCCTGTAATGATGTTTGGTACCCATAAATAACTTCACAAAGTTCCTGTCATCAAAATCTCTGGTCCTTCAGGAACTGCCCTCCCACATGTCAGACAATAAAGATACATTGGACTTCTATTTGACCCTAACCTCTCTTTTCACATACATACTGAGACACAAATACATAAATAATGACCTGGCTCATTTAACAGTTTTGTACAAAACATCTAACCTCCCAATCCCTGAAGCCAGACATGCCATAACTGTAAGCGTTCTACTTCCTACCTCCATATGTTCTTCGCATCATTGCTTCTTGGTCAGACCACAATACTTCCCTCTTTCAATCTGCAGAAATTAAATTGCTAAGACTTGTACACCTTCCCAAACACACTGCCACCATCTTTCCAGTTTACATAAAGCAAACTGGATTCCAGTTGATTCTAGGGTATCTTTTCTCTTGAATATGTTTACTTTCAAACTTCTACTTCTTAGTTACTGTCCACCTTTACTAGTTACTGTTTACCTTTACTAGTTACTGTTTACCTTTACTAGCACACCTGAGACATTATACAACTACAGAGACCTTCCTTCACTCTTTTTATGCAATGGACCGTTCACCAAAATTACTCCAGCTTCATGGAACTCTGATACAGATGATATTAGAGTGTTGGATGGCCTCATTTCATCTGTCATCTGAGAAATCACTGTGAGAACATCTTATTTAATGCAAATAGGTGTAACTGTTTCAGCAACATTAGATAGTGACAATATTCAGTCTACTATGTGGTATCATTAAATACTTAGTGATGAAACAAGTTCTCATATACAGTACTTTTCTTTTTATGAAGTTATTCAAGCTTAGGTAGGATTGTTAAGTAGACCTTATTTTACTCAAAATAGTTTTTCTTCTGCTTGTATCTAACCTGACTTGCTCACAATAATTGTATTGTATTTATTCACTATGTATATTGCAGAATATATGTGATTGTATTTGCCTGTCTGGCCGAGGTTCATAAATGTGTACGAGGCTAATGACCATAAGGCTTTTTAAGCCTAGCCATGCATCCGAGATCTCTGACAAGTTCTGGTACCCTTGATAAGTGGAAACAGGGGCTTGGGAGCTGAACCATTTACAGGTTGCCCATATCCATTTGATACATAGGTGCCAAACCAGGGATGAATTTCCTGTTCCCAGGCTAAAAAGGGTTTTGGGACCACCCACATACCCTGTTAACAAATGTTAAATAAATAATAAACTGGACCTTTGCATTTCTGCTTCACTAGTTTATGTATAGTGGACCATGGATTTGGTTAAATCAGCTATAGTGTGTGTGTGTGTGTGTGTGTGTGTGTGTGTGTGTGTGTGTGTGTGTGTGTGTGTGTGTGTGTGTGTGTGAATTCATAAAGTCTAACTGCATACATATATCCTACAGAGTGAATAAAGCATTTGTGTCATTTCTTGCGCTCGCACGCGTGTGTGTGTATGTGTGTGTGAATTCAAAAAAGTCTAACTGCATACAAATATCCTACAGAGTGAATAAAGCATTTGTGTGTGTGTGTGTGTGTGTGTGTGTGTGTGTGTGTGTGTGTGTGTGTGTGTGTGTGTGTGTGTGTGTGTGTGTGTGTGTGTGTGTGTGTGTGTGTGTGTGAATTCATAAAGTCTAACTGCATACAGATATCCTACAGAGTGAATAAAGCATTTGTGTCATCTGTATTGTATGTTTTTGTATGCAGAAAGTGCAGGCATACTTCTAGAATATATGCATACATATAAAAAGTGTACACACCCCAGTTAAAATGTTAGGTTTTTGTGATATAAAAAAATGAGACCACAATAAATCATTTTGAAACTTTTCCCACCTTTAATGTGACATATAACCTGTACAATTCAATTGAAAAGCAAACAAATCTGTTAGGGGAACAAATATTTAAAAAAAACTTATAATACACTGGTTGCATAAGTGTGCACACCCTTAAACTAATACTTTGTTGAAGCACTTTTTGATTTAATTACAGTATTTAGTCTTCTTGGGTACACACCTGCTATCATTAAAGAGACTCTGATTAACCCCAAATAAAGTTCAGCTGTCCTAGTAGGATTTTCCTGACATTTACTCAGTTGCCTGCTACAGCAAAAGCCATGGTTCGCAGAGAGCTTAGAAAGCATCAAAGGGATCTCATTGCTGAAAGAAGATATCAGTCAGGAGAAGGGTACAAAAAATGTTCCACAGCATTGGATATACCATGGAATACAGTGAAGACAGTCATCAAAAAGTGGAGAAAATATGGGACAACAGTGGCACTGAAAAGAACTGGACGTCCCTCCAAAATTGATGAAAAGACAATATGAAAACTGGTCAGGGAGGCTGCCAAGAGATCTGCAGTAACACTGAAGGAGATGCATGAATTTCTGGCAAGCACTGATTGTGCACTACATGTGACAACAATCTCCCATATTCTCCATATGTCTGGACCATGGGGTAGGGTTGTAAGACAGAAGCCTTTTCTTGCACAGAAGAACATCCAGGCCCTGCTAAAATTTGCAAAACAATACATCAAGTCTCCCAAAAGCATGTGAGAAAACGTGTTATGGTCTGATGAGACCAAGGTTGAACTTTTTGGCCACAATTCCAAAAGGTACATTTGGTGCAAAAACAACACTTTGTATCACCAGAAGAACACCATCCCCACTGCATGGTGGTGGCAGTATCATGCTTTGGGGTTGCTTTTCTTCAGCTGGAACTGGGGCTTTAGTCAAGGTGGAGGGAATTATGAACAGTTCCAAATACCAGTTATTTTTGGCCCAAAACCTTCAGATGTCTGCTAGAAAGCTGAAGATGAAGAGGAATTTCACCTTTCAACATGACAATGACCCCAAGTATACATCCAAATCAACAAAAGAATGGCTTCACCAGAAGAAAATTAAAGTTTTGGAATGCCCCAGCCAGAGCCCAGACCTAAATCCAATAGAAAATCTGTGTCGTGACCTGAAGAGGGCTGTGCACAAAAGATACTTTCACAATCTGACAGATATGGAGCGTTTTTGCAAGGAAGAGTGGGCAAATATTGCCAAGGTAAGATGCACCATGCTGATAGACTCCTACCCAAGAAGACTGAATGCTATAATTAAATCAAAAGGTGCTTCAACAAAGTATTAGTTTAAAGGTGTGCACACACAACAAAGTATTAGTTTAAGGGTGTGCACACTTATGCAACCAGCATATTGTATGTTTTTTATTTTTTATATTTTTTCCTCTAACAGATTTGTTTGTTTTTCAATTGAATTTTACATGCTATAGGTCACATTAAAGGTGAGAAAAGTTCTGAAATGATTTATTGTGGTCTCATCTTTTTATATCACAAAAACCTGGCATTTTAACAGGGGTGTATACAGTTTTTATATCCACTGTACACTGAAGTATAGGTATGGCATCTAAGTCCAAGGAAGTCATTGTTCCACTGTATTCGGCATTCATCAGACCTATCATTGAGTACAGTGCCCCCTTTGGTATGTACCTAACCAGGCATATCCAACAAATGGAATGTCCACAGAGGTTCCTCACTAAAAGAATACAGGGCATAAGTAATATGTTCTATGCAGACTGCCTCAAGGCCCTACCCCTGTATTCTGTCTCCTACAGTCTTTTGAGGAGAGATCTATGCCTGACATACAGGGCATTATCAAACCCCACTCTGATGGACTTCCTGCACATCCACAAAACAAACAGCACCAGAATTACCAATTCTAAAGACTTAAACCTCACCTGTGATATAAATAGGACATGCTGGAGAGACAGGTATGTATCCAGAGACTACCCCATCTATGGAACAGGCCCCCCCATCCATGTGAAGCAGAGTTCCCCCCCAATCCAATTCAAGTGCAACTTGGACAATTGGATGGGAAACCGGAAATTCATCCCATGTTTGGCATCTATGTCTCTGATGCAAACAGGTAACCTATAAATAGTTAATCTCCTAGACCCATGCTTACACTTATCAAGGGTATCAGAACTCGTCAGAGATTTGAGATGCATGGCTAGGCTTAAAAAGGCCCTTGTGATTTTTAGCCTAGTAAACACCTATGAATCTATGAAGTAATTTACCACAGTGACATACTGAGACAAGGAACACCGTATAAGCAGAAAAGTGCCAGTGATAAATTAATTTCTAATTTGCCGTAGTTCTAGACAATAGTAAATACCATGTTCAGGGAAATTTACATTCATGGACTCATGATAAATATTTTAGTAACCTAAGCATCATCTCTATGTTAGCATAATAGAATGGCTTCACATGAAATCACCTGCACAAAGGATAAGATGAAAAGGGGAGGAATGCTCTGGTCATAGACAAAACATCAGGGAGAAACCATGTGGGATTAGGCTAGATTCATCTTCTCAGGGGGAGTCCCATTGTGATTGGTGTTAAGTGCCAGTAGTCCAGCCAATCAAAGAAGGTAGATGAGGTACTAGGTGTAGTGCATTGCTAAAGAAAACTTCTAAATTTATAGCCAGTGGACACCTTTGCGTATTATTAGTTGAACAATGTTTACTATAACTGGTAAATAGGTTGACGTGTGGGCAAAGGAGATTGATGAATAGGTTGACATGTGGGTAAAGGGGATTGATGACGATTGTGATGATGATGTCACTGTGTCTGAAAAAATGACAGTGTGGATACTTCAGCTATGATATAAGCGTGGATTGGACACTGAAGGATGTGTATTTCTGGGGCAGCGGTCATCTGCATTGGCATCATATCGCATTTCCATACCACTCTTGTACTGGAAACGCACAAAGCATGCAGATGCTGAAGTAACGAATTACACACTCTATGATTCTGAATTCCAACCCTAAATCATAAGGTATTAAAAATAAAATCTGATTTATATGGCTAATGTAGTCGTTCACCAGTATGAACAGTAGTGGGCTCAGTGCTGAACTCTGATGCACACCGTCTCTGACTGGGAACCCCTCTGTTTGTTCTAGCACTGTTCATGCTTGTGTCATTGGGTCCTTAGAAATAGCCTGCACTAATTCTACAAATGTTTCCAGGAGTTTGAATCATCACAGGACTGCCCAAATAAGCTTTCTTGGTACTTTGTTGTATGCTTTCTAAAAGTCTAGGAATGTCCAGTTGGACTCTTTCCTCAACTCTAGCGTCTTCTCCATTATCTGTCTCACTTCAAACGTTGAGTCAGTTGTGGTCCATCCTGATTTGAATTCGAAGTACTCATCTTCCATCTTCCATTCTGTTATGCATATTCATTTTTCATTCACTTTCTCCAGCGCTTTCATGCAGTGTAACAGAAGTTGACCCTGCTGATCTCCCTGACTTTATTTTTCTAAGTGCTGTTCTTACTCCTTCTAGGATGGGCTCTTCTTCTTTCACTGTAGGCAGTCTGTTGGGCATTGCAGTTCCGTGGGGTATTCTTCATTCAGACGTTGCTGGAAGTATGCCTTCCACCTGCATTTGATGTCCTGTGGACTGGTGAGCAGGTTATTCTTGGCATCCCTTATGAATGGTGTTTGATGACAACCTTCTTTTTCTTTCTGTCTTGGTTTTGCAATCTGATAGAGTTTCTTTGTATCATCTGTTGAGCCACTTTCCAGAAGCTAGTAGAATGCCTCTGATGCCTTGTTATTTACTATGGCAACTGCTCTCTTAACCTCTTTGGTAGCCAGCCTGTATTCCTTCCTAGCCTGTTCTGCCTTTTTTGTCTCATCTTTTCCCACATTCATTTCTTTTTTTTTTTTCAAGTAATTAAAATAGGTATTATTATAATATTCAACAAAACAACTAAAGTATTTACAAAGACATCCACTACAATCAGATCAATTAATTAAAAAAAAAAAATACTGCTATTGAAAAAAAAAAAATTTTTTAAAATTTTTTTAAATTATCCCATACAATAAAATAAGATGTTTTTCTATTTGTTCTAGTCCTAATTGTGTTTATTTCCATATGGCACACTATATTCATAACATTTTAAATTCATTGAACGGAGGTGTATCTGAAATCCAATTTCTAGTTATTATTTTCCTAGCTGCTAGAATAGACCATAACAAGGAAGCTTAACCTTTTTAACACTTTGAGGTACAGGTGTGTTGAATAATATAAGAGATTTAGAAATAATGAAATTATCTGTAAAAGAGCCTGCAAAAATTCATTAATTGACTTCCAGTATTCTTTCAATTTTATACAGTCATAAAACATATGAGCCCAGTCAGCATTAATTTCTACATACATCTCTTACATAGATTATCTTTATTATTTATTTTATTCATCATCAAAGGTGTATAAAGATCTATGTAAAATTTCCATGTATAAAGTCTCCAGACAATGGAAGACGTAGTTCTATAAGCAGATTCCAATATATATTGTTTATCTTGTTGATTTGGTGGGTCCCCATTAATAGAAGTGAAATAATTCCAGTATGAATCTACACTGTAAAAAGTTTCTTGTCTGATAACTTTATGTATGTATGAAAGTTTACCTTTATCAGAAACTTTATGTTGTAAATTTAATATCAAGTAATCAATCAGTGTTGGAATAGATTCTTTAACAGTTATAGACATTAAATCTATTTTATTAATGAGATGTTGTCTAAAGGTATTCATTTCTTTTGATTACTACCTGGACTTTTGCATTCCACCAGCAGCTTTATTTACATATCTTATTTCCTTATCTGGTCTGCCATGTGTGTGTTCTATAGTCTTCACCTATGTTGTTTTGAGATGCTGCCATTCTTCAACTCCACTTAGCTTTTATTCCTGAGGGGGTAGTGCCCTGAGTATCACCTTGAATACATGTGCCCTGACTGCAGTCAACTTCCAATTCTTCAAACTAGTGTCTGTTGAACTCAGAGTCTTCTCTGCCACTGTTTGCAGCCAATTGTGGCCCCCAGTGGTTTATGCCATTGGACAACTGTTTCAGTGGGGATGATTTTGCAATATCTGATTCTACCCCAGTGCCCTTTCCTTACAAGGAAGACATCTAAATTGCACATTGGCCACTCTTAGATGAGATCTTGTGACTGTCTGTCTGGATAAACAGTGTGATTTGCCTAACAGAAATCTAGAATAGTGTCTCCTTTATTCCTGTTACCCCACCCATGTGTGCCCAGGCAGTCCTCCTATCCTTTTCTAGCTGTCTTGATAGGAGCAGTCAGGTCCCCCATTATCAGCACCAACTCATGTTGTTCTATTTTCTATAATCAGTCCTGCATCTGCTGCCTGACTGCCCTCTTTTGCTCATCATCACTAGGGCAGAGGAATGCTGACTTTTCTTTACACTAGAGTCTGATTGCCATTAATCTATCACTAATTCTGATGACATGCCTCACTGTCTTCAGAAAACTCTCTCTGTCAATACAGTTCCCACAACATTTCTAATCTGTCCTCCTCCTCCTCCTGAGTAGTAGACTCTGGATCCTAAGCCAGGTGGCCTTGTGGCCCTGCCCTTCAACCTTGTTTCCTGGGGGTTGTCAAAATGGTTAAGATGTTTACCTTACAGTCACAAGGTACAGGGTTTGATTCTCACCTTTAAAGAGAAAAGGATTAGATTTAAAATGGCCTGCAAGTGCAGCTAATGTAGAACTGACCCATGAACTTATGACCAGATGTCTGTCCTCCTTACCATCATGTCATCCACATCCAAGGTGTGTCCTGTTAATAAACAATTATTCTGTATAATAATTCTTAGTTTATGTTTAGCAAGTTGGTTTTATGTCCAGCTTTTGCTCAACATAGCTATACCAGGTAACCCAGGCTGGGCAACTGGGCAACATCTGGCTCCTAGGGCTGCTGGAGTCTACACTGAGCAATACAGGCACATAGACCTCTCTCACCATTAGCATGGGTCATTGGCATAGGTCATATCCTCAACACCCTTATCACCAATACCCATGGCCATTTTTGGCAACATTATTCATCACGACAAAATGACTGTCAAGTGGACATGTACACCATCTGTGATCCATGTTCTCCTGTCTTGATGAACTCCACAGTTAATGTCTGAAGTCGCTGGCCTTCACAACTCTTCTCTTGTTACTCACTACCTAGATAATCTGCTGTTGCCCATGATTCGATTCAGTTTAGGATGGATACACTCAGCATGTTTTTGGGAAGTGGGAGGAATCCCACAAAGTCACAGGGAGAACGCTGAAACTCTACAAAGGCATTAATCAGAGGTTGTGATCAAACCCTCAACTTTGTGCTTCGGAAGCAAAAACCTGAACAATTATGCTAAATGTGCCGCAACTGTTCAAGCACATGAGCATACGGCATTATTATTTTGGTCATACCCACTCTGCCCCACTTTAGACAACTCAAAAGGTAGCAACTCTATCTTGGTCTGTCTGTCTGTCTGTTTATACTGGCCATATGTAAACTGCTGTCTCTACCACTGCTAGCTGCTGCGCATGATCTAAATAGTTATTGCTGACAGTAGATCACAATGTTTTCTACTGAAAGTTATTAAAGCATGCATGGGGACCAGGCTTTCGAATGCATGAACAAACATAACTGTCCTTTCCATGTTTGCACCTTTGTCCTGTCTATGTGATGTTACCTGTACAGATGACCGACTACTACAGCAAGCTAAACAGTCACATGTCTATTAGTGTTTAGTAATGTGTAATGCTAACAGGTATATGGACACAGAGGCGCATCACTGTGTCCCATATTTGTATAGCCATGGTGTTCATCATGTTTGGAGATTAGTAGCTTATTTCTATATTAATGTTGCTGCCAAATAAACATGGTGATATGTACAAATGACCTATGTGTTTGGACGACCTATACTGCTGTCGTTTCTTGGTTACTTGTTATACCACCGCTACAGACCATCTTGTGTGTTACAAATTTAGACTGTACATCTGTCTGTACTTAACCAGTATGTATACTGTTGGCCTGTAAATACAGGGAGTACAGACAGGAACACATTTGCATTGGGTGCAATGCAAATATGTTACAATGTACCCTGTGTATGTGTTTTACATTTTCCTCACCTGTAGGTTCATAAGTAAATTCTAGGCTATCAGCTTATGTTTTATTATGCGTCTAGCTAACAACCACAAGTCAGAATCAAACCCTGTTCTTTGTATCTGTGGTGTAAAGATCTTAACCATTATATTAATCATACCCCTTTATTATAGCTGAATCCGTGATATGTGAATTTCCCACTACATATGCAGACCGGCTGTATAAATCTGACTACATCAAAAATTCTCTGTACAACTGCACTGTGTATAAAAACATCAGTATAGATTATGCCTGTTGTGCCTAATGCGTATATTTGTGTGTGTTTGGGTGTTTCTGAATTTTTAGAGAATATTATTGTATGTTATCATGGGTGATGTTGCAAACCAAAAAGCATGTCTTGTGATGACAAAATCTGTCTGACATTTCAGGGTGACTGTAATCTATTCTTCTGTACACAGGTCTACACAAAGTTTTGAACTAGATTTTTCTAGGTCTCCAATATACAGTCATACTGCATCAGCTTGTGTCTTGCATGCCATGGTAGCATCTCACCTATGTCCTCCTAAAAACTGGATGGAGCTTATAACTGTTCACATTTATGTGTTTGGGATTGTTGATGTAGATCTCCTACACCAGAAATCAACAGGCCTACTTAGATGTTATTATATCGTGCAGCAGTGCACACAGGATATTATTATATCATACAGCAGGGCACACAGTATATTATTATATCATGCAGCAGTGCACACAGGATGTTATTATATCATGCAGCAGGGCACACAGTATATTATTATATCATACAGCAGGGCACACAGTATCTTATTATATCGGGCAGCAGGGCACACAGGATGTTATTATATCATGCAGCAGTGCACACAGGATGTTATTATATTGTGCAGCAGAGCACACAGGATGTTATTATATCATGCAACAGGGCACACAGGATGTTATTGTATCATGCAACAGTGCACACAGGATGTTATTATATCGTACAGCAGTACACGCAGGATATTATTATATCATGCAGCAGGGCACACAGGATGTTATTATATCATGCAGCAGTGCACACAGGATGTTATTATATCATGCAGCAGTGCACACAGGATGTTATTATATCATGCAACTATTGTTCAGCAGGACATACAGGATGTTATTATATCATGCAGCAGTGCACACAGGATGTTATTATATCATGCAGCAGTGCACACAGGATGTTATTATATCATGCAACTATTGTTCAGCAGGACATACAGGATGTTATTATATCATGCAGCAGGGCACACAGGATGTTATTATATTATGCAGTAGTGCACACAGGATGTTATATCATACAGCAGGGTACACCGGATGTTATTATATCATACAGCAGTGCACACAGGATGTTATTATACTGTTCAGCAGGGCATACAGGATGTTATTATATCATGCAGCAGTGCACACAGGATGTTATTATATCATGCAGCAGGGCACACAGGATGTTATTATATCATGCAGCAGTGCACACAGGATGTTATTACATCATGCAGCAGTGCACACAGGATGTTATTATATCGTACAGCAGTGCACACAGTATCTTATTATATCAGGCAGCAGGGCACACAGGATGTTATTATATCATGCAGCAGTGCACACAGGATGTTATTACATCATGCAGCAGTGCACACAGGATGTTATTATATCGTACAGCAGTGCACACAGTATCTTATTATATCAGGCAGCAGGGCACACAGGATGTTATTATATCATACAGCAGTCCACACAGGATGTTATTATATTGTGCAGCAGGGCACACAGGGTGTTATTATATCATGCAGCAGTGCACACAGGATGTTATTATATCATGCAGCAGTGCACACAGGATGTTATATCATACAGCACAGCAGTGCACACAGGATGTTATTATATTGTTCAGCAGGGCATACAGGATGTTATTATATCATGCAGCAGGGCACACAGGATGTTATTATATCATGCAGCAGTGCACACAGGATGTTATTATATCATGCAGCAGTGCACACAGGATGTTATATCATACAGCAGGGCACACCGGATGTTATTATATCATACAGCAGTGCACACAGGATGTTATATCATACAGCAGGCACACAGGATGTTATTATATCGTACAGCAGTGCACACAGGATGTTATTATATTGTTCAGCAGGGCATACAGGATGTTATTATATCATGCAGCAGGGCACACAGGATGTTATTATATCATGCAGCAGTGCACACAGGATGTTATATCATACAGCAGGGCACACCAGACGTTATTATATCGTACAGCAGTGCACACAGGATGTTGTTATATTGTGCAGCAGTGCACATAGGATGTTGCTATATTGTACAACAGGGCACACAGGATGTTATAATATCCTGCAGCAGGGCACACAGCATGTTATTATATCATGCAGCAGTGCACATAGGATGTTGTTATATTGCAGTGCAGTACACGAGGATGTACTGTATTGTGCAGCAGGGCACACAGGATGTTATAATATCAAGCAGCAGGGCACATAGGATGTTATAATATCATGCAGCAGGACACACAGGATGTTATTATATCATGCAGCAGGGCACACAGGATGTTATTATATCATGCAGCAGGGCACAAAGGATGTCATTATATCATGCAGCAGGACACACAGGATGTTATTATATCAAGCAGCAGGGCACACAGGATGTTATTATATCATGCAACAGTGCACATAGGATGTTGTTATACTGTACAGCAGTGCACGCAGGATGTTACTGTATTGTGCAGAAGGGCACACAGGATGTTATAATATCATGCAGCAGGACACACAGGATGTTATTGTAGCATGCAGCAGGGCACGCAGGATGTTATTATATCATGCAGCAGGACACACAGGATGTTATTATATCATGCAGCAGTGCACATAGGATGTTGTTATATTGTACAGCAGTGCACACAGGATGTTACTGTATTGTGCAGCAGGGCACACAGGATGTTATAATATCAAGCAGCAGGGCACACAGTCTTATCAAGTATTTTTTTTAATTCCTTATACTTTGTTATTCTCCCTTCCTCACTTACTTCCTGACTGCTATCTAATTCTGTTCCCCGACTTTCCCTGTAAATATACCATAAGCCTGTTTTTCCCTCACCTCATATGGCAATTTCTGTTTGTATTAGACTAACGTACCTTTACTTTGTCTGCAATCTGTCTAAAGTTTCTCTAAATATTAAATGATTCTCACAGGTTCATAGGCGTGTACTATGCTAATGGCCCTGGAGCCTTTACAAGCCGAGCCCATAGGATTGCCATGGCATCATGCCACCCAATCTTAGTTCCCAGTGCCTCTGCCGAGTAGAGCCACTGGAGTGATCCTCAGGGTGAGTTTTCTGTTTCCCATCCACTCATCAAGATTTCTCTTGAAGACGGCCAGTGAGGTGCCCAGTTTGACATGTATGGGAAGTCTGTTCCATAGCATGGGCAGTCTCTGGCTTATAGACCTGTCCCTCCAGCACGTTCTGTTGATTGTGATAATGAGGTTGTGGTCTCTGGAGCATGTGGTGAGGAGGGATTGGGATTTCTTTAGATGTAGCATTTCTAACAGAGCTGGGTCAGACATGGCTTTGTAAGTCAAGCAGAGATCGCCTCTAAGTAGGCAATATGAGACAGAGAATAGTTGGAGTTTTTGAGTTTGTCCATATAGGACAAGTGTTTGAGGCCTAAGATCCTCTTTGTGAGGTACTTTTGCAGCCTCTCCAGTTGTTGCACATGTCTAGTGAGGTACATGTCAAATGGGGCATTGTACTCGATGACTGGCCTAATGAGGGAAGAGTAGAGGGAGACAATGACCTCTTTCTTCCTGGATGCAAAACCCTTAGTAATGAGATGTGCCACATACATGAACTTTCTGACCACAGTGGCAGTGTGGTGGTCAAAAGAGAGGTTGCTGTCAACCTGTATTTCCAGATCTCTAATAATGCCTTCTGTGTTTAGTGGACTACCATCAATGTGGTAATTCATGGGAACTGGGTTTTTCCCAAAGGGGATAACGACACATTTTTTGCATTGCGCTTAAGGCCATAGTTCTGACACCAGTCGTTGGTCTCATTGAGGCCTTTCCATAGGATGTCAAGACCACTTGGGAAGTCAATAATGGCTCCCAACTTGCAATCATCTGCGAACTTTGTCAGCCAGAGTCCCATCGTGTTGGCCTGGACTTCTAAGAAGTAGATACCAAACAGGAGGAGACCCAGGACCAATCCCTGTGGACTCCACTTGTGACTGGACGGCAGTCTGACTTGGAGTCAGCTACTTTCACCACTGTGGGTTCTATCTGTGAGCCAGCAACCCACCTAGTGATACAGGGGTTGATGCCTAGCTTAATGAGTTTTTCTATATGATTCCTGAGTGGAGGAATAGTATCAAAGGCTTTGGCCAGATCAAGGTAGGCTGTATGCACCACCTTGCCTTCATCCACAGCTCTGGTGACTGACTCAAAGAATTCGACCAAGTTGAGGAGGCATGATCTACCCTTTACAAAACCAAACTGTGTGGGATCCTGAGTTTGGAGATTCCCTATATCCTTGTTTATTAGGTCCATGATGATGCATTCCATAGCTTTGCATATCAGACTTGTCAGGCTAATGGGGCGATAGTTCCCAGGGTCTGTAGTTGCTCCTTCTTTGTGGAGAGGGATGACTATAGCAGTGTGCCATTTGGTAGCGACAAAGCCTGAGGTGAGGCTCTGATTGAACAGGGCACACAGGTGAGGTGCCAGTTCACTCTGCAGTTCATGCAGAACACAGCCAGGGATATTGTCAGGTCCCATAGAAGCTGTATTCTTGGCCTTGGACAGTGCTGTTTTAACCTGTGCAGCAGTAATACTGGGTGCCTGGCAATCTACTGGTATTGTGATTGGTCCTTTGGGGGGGGGGTAAAGTTGGCACTGAATCTGTTGGCCAGTATATTGGCAATATTTGTTGGCTCAGTACAGGAGGTGCCATTGTGCTCAGATCAAATCTGGGTATTGCCGTGGAGATTCTTTACATAACTATAGAAGGCCTTGTGGTTGTCTTTACTATCTGCTGCAATTCTGTTTTCATAGCTAGCTTTAGAGGATTTGATGAGGGATCTCAACTTTTTGTTGAGGCTGATAAGGGAGTTTTTCCAGTCTTGGGAATTCACCTTATTCTGCATCAGTTTTCTCCTTCTATTGTAGAGTTTGTTTATGGCAGGGGACCAACAGATTGGCTTCCTTTTTTTGGAGGAGAGCATCTTGGTTCTATTGGGTATGGCGAGATATTTGCATTTGTGTACGTGTTCATACAGTACATTGCTTTATGATTCGGCGGTCATGCAACTATTCTCCATTTGCATGGGTGCTGTGAAGTTAGCCACATCTGTTTTTAGGAGCCCAAAGTTAGCTTTGTAGAAGTTTTTCATGGTGGTTACCTTTGTGGGGGGGGGGGGGGTGAAAGGGATGTGGATTTCCAAGGTGATTAGTTTGTGGTCAGATCTAACCAGGGAGGAGGTGACTATTGGTGTAGAGCAATGGTCACCCATGTTAGTAATGACCAGGTCAAGGATATTGCTACCTCTAGTGGGGGTAAGAACGAGCTGGTCCAGGGCATTGGAATTTATGAATTCCAGGAATTGTTGGGCAAGTGTATTGGTACATGAGTAGTTTTCCCAGTTAATGGAGGGCTAGTTGAAGCCACCCAGTATAAGAGTGTTAGGTTGAACCGTAATATTCTCCAGGGTGCTTAGGAATGTGGAGTGTGAGTCTTGGGACATGGTTGGGAACCTATAACAGGCTATGACCTGAATCGCTGTCTTACCCAATGTTAGCTGCACCTGAAGTATCTCTGATGCATTATGTTGGGCTACCAGTCTAGAGGTGTGCACATCCATTATGAATATGGAAACACCACCTCCTTTGGAGCTCCAGTCCAAGTTCTGGGGCCGAAAGGTGTGGAATGAGTTATAGCCTGGTAGTGCAGGGGTGCTTTCTGCTGCCTTGAACCAGGTCTCTGTTACAGCACAAATATCGAATGTTCTCCATTTTAAGGAGTGCTTCAAGCGAGTGCATTTTGAGAATTCGACTTCTAGCATTGATCAGCATGACCCTCAGATTGCATTTGTTTGTGGCTGTTATTGTGGTAGTTTGGTTTTTGGCATACCGCATAAAAAAGGCACTAACTATTGGGGTGGGAAGAGCCTTGGCCAGTATCTGGAAGCCCAGGGGTGACAGATGCAGGCCATCTCTGGCAAAGCATTGATGTCTGTCAATCATGTCATCCCAGGCAGACAGATACTGGATCCCCTTAGAATGACACTAGAAACTTAGCCAATTATTGAAATCAATAATTTTCTGCTTGTGCTGTGGAATCATTCTGGGTGATGGTAGGATGCTGCTCAGGGTTAGGGTCATATCTGCCTGGGCTACATAATCCGAGAGCTCCTCCATGTCACTTTTCATGTAGTCCAGGGAGGTATGTCTCAGGTCATTTACACCCACATGTACAATGACAGAGTCATATTTGTAACTGTTGTTGAGGGACCTGAATATGTGCGTTATGTGGCAGATCCTGGCACATGATAGGCAGCTGACTGTTACTTTCTCCTTATTCAACCTAGTGAGTGGGATATCAGTGTGCCTCACTATCGAGTCACCTATGACTAGTGTGCTGGGCATGTTGTTTTACCTCATGGGGCTTTGGTTGATTGGCACACTGTTTAGGAGAGTTATGTGTCTCGTGATTACTGTTGTGTTGTGGTGGTCGAGTGCATTTTTGCCTTGGAGGTCTCTGCTGTTTGGGTAGATTTTTATTGTGAGCCTCCACGAAGGTGGGTGTGTGGTTTGTGTTTTTATGTGAAGGCAGTGCTGGTGTGTGTTCTGGAGGGCTATGTGTTCCATGCTCGTATCTGTTTTTAACCAATGTTTTTATATTTTGTCTAATTTGTTATAATTATTTAAACTGCAAATGTTTTTGTTTTATTTTTGAAGATTGTAAAATTATTGTTCTTAAAGTGTTTTGTTATAATTCAGAGCTTTTCTCCCCAAGCCTTCACTGAAAATGGGCTTCTACCCAGTCGGACATTCCCAATAATCAAATCTATTATGCACTATTATAAATAGAAAACTAAAAATATTACAGGCAGAAAAACCCTGAAGATATGATGATAAATATAAGGAAAAGTACAAAATAAGCAATTAATTGAAGATTCAAAATGTTTTATAGAGAACTGGGAAACAGAGAAAAGGAGGATAAATACTGCCCCCCCCCCCCCAAAAAAAAAATAGACAAATTTTGGAGAACTATCTATGAAGACCCTGTGGAACATAGCAAAGATGCTGAATGGATAGATGTAAAAGAAACTAAGAAGTTCAAATGTACAGGAAATTAAATCAGATGAAGTAATGGCCAGAGAAACTTAAGCGGCATTAAGGAAAGCTCCTAACTGGAAACCCCAGGCCCGGATGCAGCACCTAACTTCTGGATAAAAGTATTAACCTCTTTACATGAAGATTTAGCCCTGAGTAAAAACTACTTCTATGCACATCACAAAGAGACACCAACCTGCTTAAAAACAGGAAAAACAATACTCATTCTTAACAATGAACCTGCAAGCCATCCTAAAAACTATAGACCAATAACTTGCCTTCTGATGATATATAAACCATATACTAGAATTGACTCAGATAGAGTTTATAGTCATTTAGAAGAAATCTCAATTATGGAAAAAAGGATCATTTGATGTTAAATAAAGCCAGGATGGAGATTATAAACAGGGGAAGAATCTAAGTATGGCATGGATAGACTACAAAAAAGTATTCACCACATTAATGAATAAAAGAATGCTTACAGAAGTGTAAGATACACCCTGTACTGATCAATTACATCACAGTGACCAAGAAACAGTGGCAAACCACTTTGCAGCTAAGCTATGATAAAGGACAAATTATTATCCCAGGAATAAAAATTCAAAGGGGGGTATTCCAGGTTAATTCTTTGAAACTGCTGCTCTTTTGTCTTGCACTTAACCCACTAATCTTTCTATTTAATGTATTTGGTCGTGATTACAATTTGGCTCCCAGCAAACAACAAAGCTTAGTTTACCAGAAGCATATTGGTGTCAAGTGGGAATGGAAATCAAACCAGAAATAGAGAAAAAAATCAGGCAGCAAATGAATATGCCAAAAATGAAAAGAATATAAGGTGAAGGATCAGATGAGGGAAAAGGCATAAATATAGTTGCACCTGCAAGTACATAAAGCTCCTGGAACAACGTCATGTCAATCAGGATCTGGTGCATGAATAATTAAAGAGAGGTGAACTTAAACCAAAAGATGAAACATTAATATTGGGGACCCAGGATAATGGACTAAATACACTATTTAAAAAGTCCATTAAACATGTGAAAGAACCAGACAAATGCAGATTCTGTAAACTAGAACTGTAAACATTCACACATCTTGTTGCTGCATGTGACACACTAATGGCAAAGGGCCTTTATACTGAAAGACGTAATAATTTGGCAAGACTGTTGCATTGGGAATTGTACCAACATTACCATACTGAAGTAGCTGAGAAACATTGGAAACATGAGCCACAAAACATTATAGAGAATGATGAAGTTTATATCACATGGGGTCACCCATTACCAACAAAAAAGAGATGCAAGAAAACAAGATATAGTAATTTATAGAAAGAGAACAGTATTGATAATTATATTTTCTACACTCAGTAATTAAGTGTTTTATGCACAGAGAGACACAATGTTATAAAATACCAGACAGAAATGAGGGCAATTGGTAAGAAGGATACTCAGACAGTTTCAATAGTAGGAACAATGGGTCTCGTAAAAAATAATACAGTCATATTTAGATAAGCTACTGATACAAATAAATCCTTAAGAATTGCAGGAGTCAGTTCTGGGCACATTGCATGTGATGCAAAGAGCACTTCTGGCTAACATCAAATATTGAACCAGTACTAGTTTCACAAACTTTAATCATACTTTGAGTTAGGAATGGGGTCAGTCTCATCATGATAATAGAAACCAAAAAGAATTGAAGAAATTAAACTGACATTACTGTACAAAACCCACAGATAAGTCTACACATGTAAGACAAGCTTTCAAAGCTCCAAACAGGCTCTCAGTAACATTCCTAGTCAGTGTGTGCTCTTTTATGTGCTTTCTCTGCAGCCATGGACAGATTTCTGATTGTTGCTATCAGGCAAGTCTCTAGTGGATAACAACTGTCATCTGTAAATAACATTATTAGTAGCAGTAACTATTAGTAGCTTATGTACCCCAATATGTGGTATACATCTGTAAAGTCCCCACTCTGGGCCAGTAATCTAGGAGCCCGAATCCTCACCAATGGCACCGGAGGGGGATGTTCACTTGGAACAAAAATGGATACACCAGTATTTCCAGATGTGGTTCTCTGCATCAAGCACAATTTCCCTTAACAGCACACAGGGAACACACTCACTTTGGGGTCTGGGTTTCCTCATTTGTCCAGATCCCCAGTAAGACTCCCCACTGGCACAGCTGTAGGGTTGAGTCATCAGCCGAGTGTCCAAGCCAAGTCCTCCAGAACCCTCTCTGTGAAACCAGTGCTTCATATCCCTGCTCCAGGTAGCTCACACACACACACACACACACACACACACACACACACACACACACACACACACACACACACACATACACACACACACACCTTGGAAAGGCTGGCACAGATTTACTGGCTATATCCTCTTCTGCCCAGACTATAAGGTAGTTACACTGGCACCAGACACTTCAATGCCAGGTACTCTATGCCTCTTACAAGGGTACCCAATTACACTGAGTGAGATTAATATTAATACAAATGATAGTGTTTGGCCAATGCAGTAAAGCTTCCAGGAGTAGCCACAGTGTCACCAAATAGATATAAGTCCTCTCAAAGTTTAAAGTATTCTCTAAAGGACCAGCCACAATGAAAAGTTTAAATATATTTAATAATAAATAATAAAAAACATAAAAATACTAAATATCTATGTACAATAAACACCAGAGTTTCAACACAGGAAATATTAAAAATAACATAGGTGGACAGGTTCACAAAGTTACAGAAAAACAATACTTAATTAATCTCACTATATTTTCCTCAGTGATGTAAAGAATTATTATTCCCTAGTTACTTACTACAGCAAGGCAAGCTAAGTAGGTGAGAGATCCTTCTTTGTCAGATTACAAAAACAGAGTGCTGTGAGACCTAGTATTAAACACTGTTTTTTAAAGGGATCGAATTACGCCACAGAATGTGTGCAGCCATGTTACTGTACACGTATCACACACAGTCTACACCTGTTCATTATCTAGGCCATTGCATCAATCATATCCTGGTTGGAGAGCTGGCATAATTAAAACTCAGCCTAATACACACCTGGAAGCATCCTGGCTGCAGAGTGTGCAGGACTTCACTCATCATCCATAACCAGTGTCATTATATTTTCTGCCTTTGCTTCAACAACAAAGCAAAGCATGTTTTCAGTATTTGCAGTGCAGAAATGTAAGTATGTTTTTCTAATAACATGTTCCACCAATTTTTCTGTGGCAAGGCTATCTACTTGGTAGTATTGTGGTTAGGTATTGTTAGGGGGGGTGTATGTATGTGAGCAGCTGCATGTGTGAGTGTGGGTCAGCATAGGAGGTCACAGTATGGGTGTTAGTGGGAGGATAGGTTATGTGTTTGTCTGGGGGGGTGGCTGTCATACTTCAACATATCCCTAGACTAATGGGCAAAGCCTGCATTATTGGGTCAGGGGAACCATTAGTCACCAAGGATATGAATAGAGACATGGTTGGGGGGATTACTAAATACCCTATATACGTTAATTTAAAAAAAGTGGTGCAGGGAACCACTAGATATGAGGGATACTATAAATAGTACTTTCAACCCGCCCCTCCATGTGATCCTAAAAATGTTTGAGAGTGCCTGTGAGTTGGACATCAGGTTTTTATTGAAGCGGCCTTGTGTTGGTACTAGCCGCTTCAATATTTCCAAGGACCAACTTGAAGCATTACGTGACCTCCGCAATGTCGGGGTCAGGATCATCAAGCCTGATAAAGGTGGCGGTTTGGCCATCTTTGAGCAGGCTGACTATGTAGAAAGAATGCACAGGGTCCTTGATTCTGACTCATATGAAATCTCATCTGTCAACGAGATGAATACCAGTGCCAGTAGGATTAGGGGTTATTTGAGGGATTTTTTCATCAACGGCAGAATAGATGAGGAGACATATAAATATATAGACATTTTCCATGCCAAGACCCTGTCATGTTTGGAATCCCAAGATTCACAAAACCTTGGGGATCCACCTATGAGGGCACTGATAGATGGTAGGTTTCCCTCACCTACCCTTGTTCAAAATTCGTGGATACTTTACTGAACCAGTATGTTGACAGTGTACCTACTATTTGTAAAGACTCATGGTCTTTTCTTTCTGACCTAAATGGGCTTCAGTTGGATATGGATGTTAACTTTTGACCATAGACGTGGTGATCTTTATACATCCATACCACACCAGGAGGCTATTGAGTGGATTGACTTGCTTTTATGGAGCTTCAGGCTCCTATTAATGTCATTAATAATGTTACTGAGTTGCTTAACATCATTTTGTCATCAAATTATTTCCTGTTTGAAAAAGACATTTACATTCAAAAAAGAGGGTTGCCATGGGCTCCCATATGGGGCAACCGTAGCCAACCTTTTTATGTCCTATTGGGAAAGAAATTTTGTTTTAAACAACTCAGAGTGGAATGGTAAACTTTTCTACTATACTCGTTACCTTGATGACATTTTTATTCTTTTTAGGGGTGATCATTTAACAGCACAGAGTTTTGTCGATTACATCAATAGTACAACACCGTTTCTTAAATTTACTTTCCAGTTTGATGGTGTTAGTATGAATTACCTTGATGTAAAACTGACTAGGGACGGTATTACAGGAAGGTTAATTTCCACAATTTACAGGAAAGATACATACGTGAATTCCTTCCTTCATTATACCAGTTCTCACCCCTTTAAACTTAGAAAAGCAATAGTCAAAGGGCAGCTTGTGAGGGCCGTGAGAATTTGTAGTCAATTGTCAGACTTTAACGTTGAATGTCAATTTTTGACAAACCTCTTTGTCAACCGTGGCTATCCAGCTACTCTTGTGTCTGAACTAATAGAAGAGGTCTTGAATAAAAGAAATAGTGGGTTTTATAGACCTCTCTTGCTTCAAGAAGAGTTGCCTTGCACTGTGGCGGTCTGTAGATCTAGTGCCTCTGGCAACTTTTCCGATGCCACGTCTCCTATTGAACCTGCCTTTCATAGGGCCTCTACTTGTAGTTTCATTTCCACATTTGGGGTGAACTCGTATGCAATACAGAACATTTTGTTTAAAAACTGTTTTTTTATCACCAGTAATGCACCTGTAGGTGAGAAGTTAGGTGATAGACCTGTTGTAGTGTTTAGAAGAGGTAGAAACATCAAAGAATTGTTACAGACTCCTTATGGCACTTGTAGTGCTAGAATTAATGGTTCTTTTGCCTGCGGCTTCTGTAACTTCTGCTCACATATTAAAACAGGTAGTAGTTTTTGCATTGAAGGAAGGAAATATTTTATACATCATCGTATTTCCTGTGATACGAAAACAGTAGTTTATATTGCTTTTGCACATGCTGTCCAGCATTCTCGTCGGAAAGACGGACAGAAGGCTTAAAGACAGATTGTATCAGCACTTATATGCCATCAGGAATAAGAGACTTGATAATGCCCTTGCCAAGCATATCTGTTCTTTTCCTGGGCATGCTTTCTCTTTCATGGGGATTGACCACCTCCCTGTTCATCCTCGTGGTGGACCTAGTGCTCTTATACTTGAGACAAATGAATTGCTTTGGCAACTTAAGCTTTCTACCCACGGGTTGAATGAAAGCTGTAATATTGCACCTTATCTCAAATTAAAATCGTATATGAGATAGTTGTTCCTTTACTTTAAGAATCACATTTGCCTTGACACTTTTGATTTAGTCCTTTTTGCATTAGCCCACTATGTGTGGGTACAGTGTCAAGCCACTTGGTGGCACTGTTTCCTACCTTTTTGTTGGTATTTGACCTAGCAAGGTTTGGCTTAGGTTGTTATATTTACACTTAGTACTTTTACTTAATTTTAAGGTCACACTTTAGATGTGGGTTGTCTACATCTTTGGAATTTATATTAACTTTTAGTAAAAAGTTATTCATTTGTTTTATTATGTCGTTCCCCTTTTTAAAATAATGTATATTTGGGAATGACTATTTAGCATTGTGCTTTTTAAATGTACATTTAATTTTGTGACACTTTTTTCTTGTGTATTTTTATTTCTTAGGAAATATACTGAATTTTATTTGGGTTTGACTGTGTCAAAATATTGTGTCTTTTTGTATTGTCACAGTCTTTTAACTACATCAACAGTTTAGCATGTATTTAAACTATGCCTGAGGCTTTTTGCATTTTACTTCTTCAGTTTAATGCAGGCATCTTGTTGCATAATTTGTGGTTAATTGATAGCAGTTGACTTCAATTAACTTTCAGTATTTAACTGCTTGTGTTTGGTTGCCTTTGTATCCTCTGAAGAAGCCACCATATGTGTGTGGCGAAAACGCTGTGATTTTCTGTTTTAATAAATTGCGTTTAGGACTGTGAGGGCTTCTGCCTTGTTCTTTGGTTTCCTTGCTTTCAGACGTTTGTGGACTTTTTCAAGTGTTTACCAGGGATACTATAAATAGCATGTCTTGAAGGCATCAGTGGTGGCTGCTGACTTCAAACCAAGTGTGGGTGCAGCAAGCAGCTGAATGGGGCGGGTATAACTGGAACAGGACAGGGCTATATTACAGCTGAGTCAACACTGACCATGTGTACCATTTTACATAACTAACTGGTCAGACACTATTGCACATGCTGAATAGTCAACCAGCTCTAGTCTTCCTTACACTTAACAACAACAATAATAATAATAATGCTTTCATTAATGTATTTTTGATGCACAGAAACAGTCTCACCTTGCATTCTGTCTTATTTCG
>NC_056729.1:1665028265-1665100765 GCF_019279795.1 Protopterus annectens
TTTCAATCAGACCTTTTCTTTGGTCTGCATTTTAGATTGGTTCTTCAAACTTTGTAAAAATCACAGAAATAGAGATCTCATTTAATAAACAATATATTTTCTTTTTTGAAAGATCCAGGAAAATGTGGAGGAAATCATAGTCTCCTTGCAGTGCAAAGGCATCTTGGTGCATACCTCTCAACCTCTAAGTGCAAGCAATCTGGACAAGGCCAAAAATAAAGGGGAGGCGAAGGCATAAAATCAGGAACACATTTTAAATACTGCCCTTATAAACATAAGAAGTTGCTAGAATAATACAATTTGAGATGCCATGTATTTTCTGAAGGGTATGAGGTCTGAAACTCAAATGTATATCATTGTTTAGTAACTTCATTCCACAAAGATTTGCCAAGAAACCACAAATATTATGAATAACAGACCAAAATATCGGCCAACTATTTGCACATTTTGTGCAAATTTGGACAGTTAAGAGGTACTGTCTTGGGTTCAAATCTCATATGAGAGCTAATAATTTTCCTTTCAGTTGTATGAGTCTAACAGTAAGCAAAGCTCTGTATTTGTGTGTTTGTAATTTGACTTTAATCACCATGCCAGTGAGGGTCCTAGCTGGAAAAAAAAACTTTTAAGGGTCAATGGAAGTCTCAACTCCTAACTTATTAGAAGTTTTTGTTTGCCCAGGGACAGTGGCACCACTGTGGTAAGGTAGAGGTTTTGGTTTCAAGTCCCAAATCGGAGACAGTCCCCAGGATTCAACAAACTTCTGTGCAGGAATAGCCTATTCCTGCACAGAAGGGACTACACAGGAGCAACACAGCATATGCATGAAGGCGTGCTGCCATGCTTCAATATGTACACAGAAATGTGTACGAGCGCACACCAGAATTGCCATACGGCAATGTAGAAAGAGCAAGATTGCTCTTTTTACATGCCACAACAGACAAAAGCACAGATGTGCACAGAATGTCCAGTTCTTGCCGTTAGAGTACGGCCTGGCAATAAAACACAGCCACTGTCAAAGTAGTGGCAAATCATGAAAGAATGAAGTTAGAAAATAATGGCAGACATTTGAGTTTTACATGGCATACCCCTCAGAAAATGCATGCAAATGCAAAACCTGTTATTCTAACAACTGTGTCAGGTTGTAAGCGCAATATTTAAAAAGTGTCACTAATGTTTTTTTCTTTTTTCACATTAGCATGAAAGTTTAAGCGTAGCTGCGCGGTTGTGCCCATTGCTTAGCTACACTTAGCCCACCTTAAATGGCCCAACAAGTGAAATAGCAATAGACATCCACCATGAGCAGTAGAGCAATAGTGTAGTGGTTAGAGCATAGGGTTCTAGCCCCACTGATGCCATTTCTATTTTGTATGTGAAATTGCCACAAATGTAATTTTTAAGTGTATTTATGTAGTAAATAATTTATATTTCTCAACTAGAGCAGTGTAATAGGGCCAGATGTGAGGTGTCAGTGTACTGAAGTTGTGAAACTCCCACATAAACCCAAGTGTCCCATACACACAGTCACACAAAATGTAATATGTCAGAAAAGCACATAGGGGGATGTTATGGAAGGACAACATACATATCCTAAGCTATGCTAAATGATGAATGAAACCCACCATCTAGACAGTCCAAAACTTGAAAGGTAAATAATGCTATGCTATGCTCAGCTAAGCTGAGGCTTTGTAAGCATTGCTGAAACGTAACTGCTAAGCAAAAGTTACTGTAGCTAAGTAGATGTGCACACTGGTAAGCTGCGCTCAGCACCTGCATCTTTAAGCACTGCCCACCCTAGCTAAGCAGGTTTGCCCGGAGCTTAGCTTAGCTCAGCAGTTTCAAAATCAACCAAGCATAGCAAAGTGTGGGAAATCGGCCCTATTTAAACCTCATAGGCGGGAATACAGCCCATAACCAGTTGTAGCTCCTCAAGGCAGGCACCATGGTTGGAGGCGGAGAGGGTGCTCACTTTCGTGTGCAATGCTGGGGCATTCAGGAGTCCAGGGTCAGGGTTGGACTCCTCATGCAAAACCATGACATGAGACTGCTGCAGGGCCAGTACCAGGGCTCAGAGTATAAAGTGGGGGCCTGGGACCATCTCGCCCATGACCTCACCAGTGCTACTGGGATCCCTCGGACTGGTGAGCAGGTCTGGCATCACTATGCTGATCTGAAGCAGAGGAAGAGGGACCTTCTGGACCAGCGGGTACAAGACGCTCGGGCACAGAATGCCCCAGTAGTGTGTAAGTATCACTATCAATTGCTGTTTAAGATAGTCCAGACTGTGTATGTGATGGATAGGTATGCATAAATGTTTCTCTGTCTCCTTTACAGCTGCAGCTGAGAGGGTTGCGAACATAGAGGCCCATGCCAGCAGGTTGCAAAGGCTGCACCGCGAGGCTGGTGAGTACCAATCTAGCTTGCAGTATAATAGAAAGTGTTAGAATATCACCTGTCAGTACTGTAATCTGTGTATTGTTTGAACTGAATAAATGAAATTAGCAGAGATAATGATAGTAATATAAATAAAACTGTGATAACCTGGCAATAAAACTTTACAACTCCAAACTGTTGTGTTTCATTTGAAATGTGTTAGTGAGATTTGGAAATGTGTATAGCTTTTGCACAGCAAATATGGTTCTGATAGCATTAGGTAATTGAGGCCCATGTGGCGAATAGTCATGACTTGTACAACAGATTAAGCATAACAAAGTTCCCCTACACTATGATCTGATAGCTGAATATTAAAATTGTTTGCTAACCCTTGTTTCCTGTACTGTAATATCTGAAAGTGTGACTGCACAGTATAACAACTGTCTACCATGCATGAATGTCAGACGTACAAGGTCAGATTGGCCAAATCACAGAGTAATAGGTAGAAAACAGTCAAACAAGAACTCGCAGTTCCTTGATAGCTTGTTCTGATAAATGTCAGCATTGTGATGCATTTTTGAACAAACGGTCAGGGTTTGAATGCCGGGAGTGGTACTAAGTTTCTGTATATTTTCACACAACAATATGTGAGCATTGGTACAAACAGTCAGGTAGTGTTAACAGACATTTTCCCACAGCTTTCGCAGGTATGGCAAGCTGGATATTACCTGTAGGATGTCTCTCTTATACACTGTGTAGAACACCCACTGGCCAACTCCAAGGCTTTAAATGACAGCAAGAGAAGTACATAGAGCAAGTAGTTTTCCCCAAGAAATGTCCCTCAAGTGTTACGTCATCATGGCTATTGGTCACTGCTGCCAACACCCATGGTGCTGTACAGAAATGAAGGTGGACTATGGCATTACCACACACGCACGCAGTATGACTGCACATGTCTAAGCCTCACCCAGTTAATATGTGTAGAAACAGTCAGGTAGTGTTAACCCAATTTCCTCCACAGGTCTGGCAGGTAAGTAAAGCTGTACATTAGCTGTATGAAGTTTGAACTGCTACACTGTGTACAACACCCACTGGCCAACCCCAAGCCCATAGGTAGATGTAATGTGAGGTCATATCTGGAGAGTACTGAGGAGACTATAATGTGCAGAACAGTTGTGAGCCATGTAATAAGAAATAGTTGTTCATTTCTCTCTCTCACCCCCACCCTATCTGCAACAATAATACAACCAAATAAATAAATGGGTATGAAGTCGGAAACGGACATGGCTGTAACCATTTACTGACTGCAATCCTCAGAGTATGCTATGGAATGTATAAAGACAGAAAATGTGTGAGTAACACACCAAATGTAAGACACCAAACTCTGGGCAGATAGGCCTACAGGTGAGAGTTATGTCAACCACATAACCCCTCTCCCCTAAAGGACCCAAGGAGTGGCGTGCACGGCAACTCCCACCACTCCCACAAAGGTGTGCCTCTGTCTGGTAATTGGGTTATATCCCCCCAAGCACAAGTCTAGTCTGCAAAGCTATGGAGAGGAGGATAATGGGCATCAACAAAAAGATATGGGGGACTTGGACACCAGACATTGGACCCAGTTTTTGTTTGTGTCAAGGGCAGATCATGCCTTTTGAGACTTGGCTGACTTCTTGAGCACAGTCCCCATTGATTGAGGAGGGTAAGGCAGTCCATACAGCCTACCTTGACCTTGCAGGAGCTTTGACACAATACCCCCCACTCGGGTATTGTAACTAAAAACCTTAAATGTAAAAATGTAAACCCATATGCAAGATGGGTACAACAACCAAGCAAGGACCACAGGGTGCAGGGTCAGACTCAAAGCTGGTCTATGTCAGTGCCCCCTCAGGGTGTGGTCCTGTGTGGTAGTCCTTTGAGCCCTACTCTTGCCCCTACTTGTTCGCATCTACTTCTCAGAGACAAGGCCAACATGGGAGGCTGACTGCTGAAGAGTTTGATGATGATAGTGCTGGGAAAGATGCATAGACAGGGATCGGCTCCAGACACGGATATGAAGGACTCCTGGTAGACGGGCCATGGCCTGAAGTTAAAGAGCCCAAAAGCCAAAGGGAAAAACATATCAGACCAATGATCGAGTACAATGTCCCATTAGGATGTATCTCATGAACCTATGAGAGAGAGACAGCCAGGCAGACACCACATCAAGAAAACTGTCAGTAACACGTGCCCACCTGCACAATATGGGAACCGAACTGGCAAAACAAAAAAGGTACATGAAACAAGATCATGTAGTGTAATGTAGTAAGGGGTATATAAAAGGGGTAAATAGGAAGTTCAACAAATATTACCCAACAACCGTTGCTGTACTGATATACTGCTGATCACAACCTATGGCCATAGCATCTATGTCTGTCTGTACTGACATAGAATACAGATTACACACCTGAGATACGCACATATTAGTATTACTGGAGTGTGTGTTGAATAATGCTGACTGTGACACTCCTAGGGCAGCTACTGGGATGTCGCATATATGCAAATGTTCATTGTGAATACTAGTAGGATATACACGTCTGTATCAGGAATGTGAGGGACCTGTACAGGGTATTTGCATAGTGAAATACTGTTGCAGCTGTGTGTGTTGAACTGCATATCACATACTGAGGTCATACCATTCAACTGTCCAGTGTTATGCACACTGACCATATGTGTGCCTCAGGTTTGTGGAGATGTACTGAAACATTTGTGAAATGTCTGGCTAAGAATTGGTAACCTCTGAACACTGACAATGCAGCACCTCCTTACTTTCCATTTGGCCTTTCCCGTTAGGGCTTGCCACAGCACATAATCTGACACCATGTCTCCTGGTCCTCTGCATCCTGCTCTGTCACACCAAACAGCTGCATGTCCACTATCAACACATTCATACACCTTATCTCAGGCCTTCACATTTTCCTTTGACTTGGCAGCCTCATACGTTCACAAATATACTCAGCATACCTACTCATTACATGACAAACATATATTTTCCTGCCACTGTCTATGTCTGGCCCCAAGCCATCCAACCTGAGCTGACCACATAACATACACGTTCCTACTCCTGTGCACCCTTGTCACACCCAGTGCAAATCTAATGTCATTAACTCTGCCATATCCAGCTCTGGCTCCTGCCGTATTATTCAAAGCCACTGTCTACAACCCATATAACACAGCTGGCCTCCACACCCTCTTGGACACCTTCACTGTCACTCTTAATGGTACTTGTCTGTCACAAATCATACCTGACAGTCCCTCCACCACCTGCATCCTGCCTGCACTGTCTTCTGTACCCTCCCACACTCCCCATTACTCTGCGCTGTTGGTCCCAGGTATGTAAACCTATCCACCTGTGCAAACTGTACACCCTGCATCTTCAGCATTCTTCCATCCTCCCTTCCAGTCACATACATATATTCTGTCTTAGTCCTGCTGGCCAACAGTCCTCCCTTCCCTGCATCATAAATGAACCTGTCCATGGTCTCCCCAACCTGTAACATGTCCTCACTACAGAACACAATGTGATCTGCAAAAATCACAGTCAACAGGGACCCCTGTCTGATCATGCCTGTCAACCTGGCCATCACCAGTGAAAAATAAAAAGTCACCACAGCTGATCTCTGATGTACTTCCACCTCAACCTTAAATGCACCTATCCCTCCCACACTGGGACTCACAGCTGTCACACTAGCCTTGTACATATCCTGTAGCATTCTCATGGATTCCTCTGCTACTCCTGACCTCCCCTTACATTGCCACAACACCCCTCTAGCTATCCTGTCATATGTTGTGTGTAAGTCCGCAATCACACAGCAGTTACTTCTGACCTTGTTTCTATGTCTCCATCCACCCTTTCATTGCAAACATCACATCTGTACTGGTCTTTCCTGGCATGAAACCATAGTGCTGATCAGTAAGCCTCACCACCCTTATCAACCTAGCATCCACCACCCTTTACCATCACCCCATGCTGTGATCGATCATTGTTATCCCTCTGTAGTTACTACAGCTCTGCACAACACTAGTATTATCATAATCACTACACAAACACATTGTCCATACTCCTCATGCATCCTCTCACTTTCCAAGTTCACAGTAGACAATCTGGTAAACAAGACCACTGATGTCTCCTAAACAACGCCATGTGTCCACAGGTATGTGTTGTGGACCAACAGCCTTACCAATGCTACACCTCTGTGTAGCAATCCTTACATCATCCTGCATAATCTGTTGCTCGTCCTGATGCACCAAACCCACATCACGCAACCTCCTCTCTCCCTCCCATTATCCTCATGCAACAGACCATCAAAGTACTGTTTCCATCTGCTGTACACGCTCTCCATGCTTGTGAGTATGTTTTTATCCGTCCTCACATGTATTTTCTGCACATCCCTCCTATCTACTTGCCTCTGTCTAGCCAAGTGGTACAGGTCCAATCTCCCTCATTGGTGTCCATCTTCACATACAACCATTCAGACGCACCAGCCCTAGGCTTTGTACCACTCTCTGTGCCATGCACCCCATCCCCTTATACTCCTGTCTACTTGCTTCATGTGTCTGACAATCACACTTCTCTACAGGCAACCTGCGGCAGACACGTGTAGGCCAGACATCACCCCCATGGCCCAACATCAGTATAGGTGGATATGCACACCACATACACCCATACCATCATCATGATGGATGAGGTGCAAACTGCCCACTAAAACGTAACAATAGCAAGTTACCTTGGGGACTCATAACATTCCAGCCTGCATCCTACATGAACCCATACATATGCTTCCAGCTCCATTACATACTGTATGGAAGACAAGCCTGAGCAGCATTGACAGGCTATCTGCAAGGAACACAGACACTGTCACCCTTCTACACAAATGTGAATGGTGGTTTTTGACATGTAGTGGCCCTCATAGGGGGGAATATAACACAACAGGACCAGGAGTATACTGCATGTGCATACAGTGCTGCGTCTCATGTGTTAGAATGTAGGGTACATTATTGATAATTACTCGTGTGCTGCCTCTGTAAAGAAGTCTGTGCAATGTCAGAGGTCCTGTGATGTTTTTCCCTGTTTATGTCTTTGGGTGCAATGCCATGCCAGCCAGACTACACGGAGCAGGAAAATTCAGCAATAACTGAGGGCATCCTGTAGAAATATTCAATCCTTTTTATTCAGGGTCGTCAAAACCTATGGGAGAGGACTGCACTTTGGGATGACATTGTCCAAGCTGTTAACAATGTGGGCCACCATGGCCACACGTATGAGCAGGTATGCCACAGGGCTTCAGACCTGATTCGGCGTGCCCGGCAAAGGGCTGCTGCTGTGTCGAGGGACCATTCCACTACTAGTGTGGGGCCAGTCATACAGCCCCCTCTCACGGCAGTGGAGGAGCTCCTGGCCAACCTTGGGGTAGCCTCAACCACAATATTTCCACAAGAACTATCAGTCGTGGAGGTGGGTGGCACCCAAGCAGCAGGTGAGGAGCGTCCAGGTAAGGCAATACTGCACATCACTGTACTGAGCTTGCATTACAACTGTGTTCCATAGAGTCTATAGATGCATATGTCAGGGCAAAATACTAACACCATAACCGCTATATCACTCCAACTACTAAAGTAGTACTCTGTAACACCTTCCTCATTCATTGTCTCCTATATGGTCCCCCACGTCTAATCAACCTTCCATCTTCTCTAAAAGCAAAGCTATCCACCTGTTATAAGAAAATGTCTACGTTTGCCAGTAGCTCTAAATCCAACTACCACCACTGCAATGCCCTACACAAACTACATTTCCTTGCATCTCCCAACCATCTCACCTACCAACAATGTACTCATGCCCATAAACTCATCTGTAATCCCTCCATCTACCCCTCCCTTGCCTCCTCCTACATAATGCAGAAACCCAACAGATGTCTAACATCCAATTACTGGACATTTCAGTACCTGCACATGCCTGCCCATCCCCCAGACAGACCCCTACTATGCTTTTCCCGAGCTCATCTCTGGAAATCTCTGCCTCCTCTTATTGGTACTACAGACAACCACTACACCTGTAATATCTTGCTGCATTCCCATCTGAAAAGTCTCTGGGAATGTCCCTGCTTTCATAACACATGACACACCTGTTTTAGTTCCCACACTCCCTTACTTCTATCTTCTCTGCATCATACGGAGCTTTCCTGACTGCTACCATCTTCATTTGTCTCATTTAATTGTAGTCTTCCTCTACTGTGTGTACTTTTTTCCATCATCCCACCCTTCTTATATTCCACACTTGCACCTCTTATCACCCATCCCACTGTAAGTATGCTAGAATCGCATGTCACACTGTATTGTCAACCCTTGTGTTATTTAACATTCTAACAACGGTAACAGGAATAAGCAGCAATGCGGTACTGTTATGCTAGCTGACTTATAGATGTGTGTCATTGTATCATTTACAGGTGTAACTACATTTTCACTGCAATTCTAGATGTTTCATAAGGTTATGTAATATCATTGTTCTACAATACCATTGCATTACAGTAAATATTGCCTTCATATTATATTGTTATTCATGGAGCCTTTCTCCATGGGACTCCACTGAAAACAGGCCCTTCCTGGACCAAGGGAATATACCAGACAACAAACTGTAAAATGGATACATCAATATCAGTGGGTGGGGTTAATAATGCACACAAGTGCACATCTATGGTGTAGGAAATCAAATTGTCAATTAGCATATGGTTTATAGTGTACCTGTGCAGACCTGTACCAGTAATTGTGGACCACTGCATATTGTGAATCAGCTAACAATACCTAGCCCTCCCTACTAACTAGGTCCCTCAAATCTACATGACATACAGCAGCCTGGAGCCAGTGAGTATGAGTTTGTACTGTTTTGGCACACCGGGACCCACAGCATGTTAAGGTGCTACACACAGCCATCTGGCAATATCTACATGATCACTTGTGGTGGGGTTCACTGCCTAATATCACAGTGGATATCCTAGGGGGGCCTATTTGCATGAGATGTTACATATCTGTGGTATACCTACCGCAGTAACCTGTCATTGATTTATATAAAATTGTAGCAAAAGGAGACACTGCCAGCCCAGCTATCTGGAATTATGTAAATAATTCTACATCATTTGTGAATATTGATATGATTTATACAGAATTGTATGTTATGTACTGAGCTTCAAGAATGTAACCACGGCATACCCTGCTGGAACACAGAAGATTAACTTACAAAACATGAAAATACATTGAAATTAAGTGCTTTACGATGTGCTATAAAAATTAGTTTCAATGCAACAAGGAGACAGGATGTCTAGAGATAGAAGTTTTTCTATTGTCTTGGAGAGAAGTTGTTACTAGGTTTAAAATGTAAAATGTGTTTTATTGATTTATGACTTCCTAGCAGCTGCACAGTTCTGAGAGATATGTATTTCTCACACAGAGGGGTTAAATTCTATTAAGTTTCTATTTAGCCTGGGAACTGAAGTCAAGTGACAAGGAGTGACGTCATCCAAGCTAACCCAGCAGTAATGTTTGATATTAATTTAAGAACTCTCTCTCAGAGCGAGTCTGTGCATTTTGTACTTTTTCTTTGACCTGGAAACATTCATCATTACATCTGCACTTGCTTGTAAGTAAGACTTAGGGCATATTATCTCTTTTAGATATAGACAGGAATATAGTAAAGATTAGTTATATGTTTTCTGTATTTATTTGAGACTGTCCTACAATGTTGTTTTAAAATATTTCTTGTGATTTTGAACTCTGAAGTAACTGTGTTTGTGTACTGAGTATTGTCTTGTTCTTTTATTATTTATTATTAAATACATTTAAACCTTTTAATTGTGACAGGTTTGTTTAGAGATATTTAACCTATTAGAGTATTTGCATATGTATTTGGTGACACTGTACAGGCCACTCCAATAGCCTTGCTTGGTCAAAACTATCATTTGGGTCATTAGTAACATCACACAGTAGGACTGGACACCCTTTGTAAGGGCCTTATAGTAGCTGATAAGTAGTGGTTGGTGGCAGTGATAACTACCTTATAGTCTGGGCAGAAGAAACCTGTGCCAGCCTTTCCCATGTGTGTGTGTGTGTGCGTGTGTGTGTGTGTGTGTGTGTGTGTGTGTGTGTGTGTGTGTGTGTGTGTGTGTGTGTGTGTGTGTGTGTTGTGTGTGTGGTTGTACATAAATCAAATATCAAAGTGTGTGTGTGTGTGTGTGTGTGTGTGTGTGTGTGTGTGTGTGTGTGTGTGTGTGTGTGTGTGTGTGTGTGTGTGTGGGGCAGGGACATGAAGCACTGGTTGGACAGAGAGGGTGCTGGAGGTTTTGGCGTGACCACTCAGCTGAGATATCAACCCTATAGCTGTGCCAGTGGGGAGTCTTACTTGAGGCTCTGGAGAAAGAGGGAGAAACCAGCCCCAGACTGACTGTGGTATCTGTGTGCTCTTAAGGGAAATTGTACTTTACTCTGTGTGTACTTGTCATCCTCCCATTGTGTACTTCCCTCACTGTTGCCACTGGTGTGGAGTGAGGCTCCTTGATTACTTGGCCAGTGCAGTGGCATCAGAATCCACAATAAAATAGAGAAAAGAACATAGGAGTTTCCATTTTGGTTCATTTCTTTATTGTGCTGTACCCTCGAAGTTGGATGGAACTCTGCATCTGGGGAGGAATTAAACAGACCCCCAGTAAAACATAGTGTTTGAAATCTTGATATTCTGCAGTCATGTGATCACAGCTGTATATGTTTGGGACAATATTAATCTGATTTTGCCCTACTTCAGTCAGTCTTAAGAATGTAATTTATTCACTAGAATTTTGTGCTGTATCACCTCATATGGTTTTTAAAGTGTCAGTCACTATGCCCCCAGTCACTTTTGGATCATTTTTCCATTGACTGTTGAAGTGATTATCTCAGGGAACTGTGCTAGCTTTGCTTGCCATGAGCTTCCTTCTGTATATTCATGATGACTTAGGTTCTGTGTTCCACTGGTCTTTAAATGTTCCATAATGTTGCCTTCAGAAGACATTCCTTTTTATCTCTCTTTAGGCTGTGCCATTTGGCACTTGTTGGGGGATCCCATATGAAATTTTCTAATTGTCATAAAATGTCTAATAGGTTCGCAGTTGTGTACTAGGCTAACAATAACTGGTGCCTTTTTAAGCCTAGCCATGTATCCCACATCGTTGACAAGTTCTGGTACCCTTGATAAGTGTAAGCAGGGGCTTGGGAAGTGAAACATTTACAATCAGAGGTCAGGCAATGAACCATTTACAGTGTCGATTAGAGAGATGGGTGTCAAACCAGGGATGCATTTCTGTTCTTCATCCAGTTGTCCAAGTTACACTTGAATTGGATTAGGGAGCAACTTTACTTTACACAGATGATGGTCCTGTTTCAGAGAAGGTATAATCTTCTAGGGTGATGTTACTTTTCCTGATGACCTCCTTTAGGGCTTATTAGTTTGTCAAAGTTCATTTCATCACTTATCCTTTTTTTGCTGACTGTAACTAAGCTGGCAATTTAATGTACATGATATGTGGCAGCCAATGGTTAAAGCAAATTTGGTGTTTTTCCTGCCATCTGCAATTTAATGTTTTCCCACCAAATCTTTGCTGTTCACTGTGAAAGTTTTGCCAGTGTTGAAGGGAGATGTTGAGGCATTTTATTGCTGCTGTGTTTCCATCTTTTTTAAGATTTTATGATGGTTTGAGTCTACTTGTCGGTGGCCAGCAGCAGTAGTTGCCATGTTACACTGTTTTGCTTATGCAACAATGATGGTTTATTTTGAAACATTGTTTTTTTACAGTAATAGTGTTCTGCTTTAACTACAATTGTTGACTACCTTTGCTTAGTGAGTCTTGTTATTAGTAATTCATTGCAGTTATAGACGTTCATTTGGTTATAATAACTGCTTATCTTTGAGTGATAGTTTTGATGTAAAGTCCGTAGCAATATAATAAACTTGAATTTTAACATGAACTGATGCATTGTATTCCAGAGGTGCTCTAGGGTCACATCACCTCTTAATAACCCATAAAACGCAGAATATATTAGGAATTCTTGTAGAATTTCTGAAAAGTTCTATTTTTCCAATCATATGATTTTTCAAATAAGGAATTGCTGTTCCTTACCAAGTTTTTTCAGGTGGCTTCTGGGGAGACTACAAAGTAAACTGCCATTAGTGGTTCAGATTGTGGAAACATGACATGGTATAATGATCTCACTGGGGTAGATATACCACAGAACTTGATTTTCTGGCCCTGACAGAGACACATTAGTTAAGGTTTATACACTGTTATTGATTCCCATAAATTTTTAATGGTGGTGTAATTTTTAAATATGTGACCATTTATATTTTAGTAATAAATATGACATTTTTGACAAGCCTTATGAGCTGCCTTTAATACCATTAAAGGTGAGGTCATTAATGCTGCACAGTGCATGTCGTTTTGTAGACCATATTGGAGAACTGCTGCTTCTTTTGTTGAATTGCCATATATACCAGTGTATAAGCCAGGACACATATGCCAAACACTGACTATAAAATAGGTTCATGTTCTGCATGGGTAATGTGATAGTTAAGGGAAGAATCTGGTTTTCTGCCAGTTAAAATAAAAGTACCCGAAAGACAGAGAAAAAAATGTCCTTAAAGATAACAAGAAAGTGCAAGAAATAATGGTAGTGTATTTCAGTTTGCTGCTGTCATTCACAGCCACACCCCCATCCAGTTGCTATAATGGCCACAATAATGACTTTCAATTTCAACCTGTTAATGTTATTCCAAGATACATACTTCTTATTAGTTGCCATTATGCCCATAGCAATTCATCTTGCTGCTTGTCTTTCACAAACATACATAACCACATTGTAACTGCTATAACATTCTTTTCCATGTGCCTTGATGTTCAAATTATTACTTTAATTGCTGCCAATCCAGATTTATTTGAAACAGCAGTGTAAATATTCTATGTCTATTTATTCTACTGTATTCTTCTCTGTAAAAGAAAAACTTCAAAGACCAAAGCATGTTAGGTTCAAGCAAGGCACCCTTTATTACTTGCAGCAAGGAGACAAAGCATGTAGGTACAAGGTTTGTCTGATTTTCTGGAGATCAGTATGTTATTCTTATACAGTTCTCTTCATGTCACACAGAAAATGTTACCAAATCTACTGCTGACATAGTCAGACACAGCTTTCTGTATGTTACACAGAAAATGTTACCAGACTTATTGCTGACATGGTCAGATTATTGCTGTCTTGCAAAAACATTTGAGAAAAACAACCTGGCCTTGGGCTTATTTTAGCCTTCCTTGATTCTTCAATTCTTCAGTTGTACAGTTCTAATACATGTGTTACATTTTGCCTAGATTCTAGGTACATTTCTAGCTTTAGTACAAGTAATGTTGACTGTGGTTTAAGCTTTCAAACATCTATTGTTTTCTTTATCAAGGCTTCTAGCAGCTGCACATTTTCACATGGCATAAGCAGAATAAAATTTCTCTTATCAAGTTTCTAGTAGCTGCACATATTTTCATGGCATAAGCAGAATAAAGTGTCTCTTATTAAAGTTTCTAGTAGCTGTGCAGATTCATACAACATGAACAGAATAAATGTATTAACCCTTTTAAGCCTTTAATGCACTAAGCCTGCATATTGCTATTATGCATTTTTCTAACATTCTCATATTGTTATAGTTTTCTTTTTAATTGATGTATTAATGTCTTGAATGTATGTCATGCATGTATCAGTCTGACTCTGAAAATGGTCCACACAGATCAGTGCTCTGCTCCAGTTAACAAATAAAACAAACAAGCAAACTTGTTGCTGTCATTCAGAGACACATACCCCTGCCCAATTGTTATAATGGCCACAATAATTAAACTTGCTGCTTTCATTAAAAGATACATAGTCCTCACCCTGTTAGTGACAATGGCCACAGAAATTCAGCTTGGTGTTGTCATTCACAGATACCCCACTCTAATGACCACAGTGATGTGTTTCAATATTCTAAGATATTCACAGCCATACTTTCCCATCCATATCACTGTGTTTATAATAGAAAAAAAATGGATCCCTGCTGTGGGCAATATGTATTGCTGCTGGTATATCTAGTATCCCACCAGTAATAATGGAAATACTTGTGGCACCTGCATCCACAGATGCTAGTATATCTGGTATCCTGCCAGTAATAATAAAAATACTTTGGACACCTCCATAAGAAAAAAAATGCCCCTGAAGAAGCAAAAGCGATTGTGGCTACAATTGACATCATCATCAACTCCCTTTTTTACATAGGGTTGGGATGTTACATCAATAATGGTCACTGTGACCAAATCATGTAGAGCTAATGTTTACACAAGCAAGTCGCTAGCCCTGATGCAGTGCTGACGTAATTCGATTTTCTGCTTCTACTTGTAGCCACACTTCCACATGGCAATGTCTGTAATGGCCATGCTACCTACTTGCTGTCATTCACAGATAACCTCATATCTTGATAACTGCAATTATATAAAAATGTTTACCTCATATTGTGACAAAACATGGCTTGGCTAGCCATGTCCTCTTACTATATAAGAGAGATGGGTTAGACAAAATAAGTACTTTTATTCATTCTCTGATTTTTCTTCCTTAGTCTAATGGCAGTGCTGATTAGGAGAATGAATGGATGAAATCCATTCTAAACTGCATGCATGCTTCACCATATTTAACTTCTTGACTTATACAGGGGTTAATGATTTTTTTTTTTATCTCAAATTTGCACTTCATTTATCCATGAGATAAAGTTATGTACAAATATATGTGGAACTTATGTTGTATTATGTTATAGAATTTGCAATCATTAGCATATCTGAGTATCTAGGCTCCATTATACCCCAAAACAGTTTTTTCCCCTTTGAATTTAGTATGAGTTGACACTTAATACTTTCAGTCTGTCAATTATTCCCTTTTGTAGAATAGTGCCGAATGCCTTAGCAAGGACAAGGTAGGCAGCATGCACTGTTAGTCTTTCATCAAGTGTTACTGTTAATGTTTCATATGAAGCTACAAGATTCAAAGGTAAGATATCTGTGGTTGTCCTCTGAAAAGTTTGTCAGTACTTTCCTCAGTGATGGTCCTTTCATAGAATGGTTTACTTGTGGCAGGACAGCATGGCCATTTTTTACAAGTAGATTTTGGGGATGTATATCTCTTTCATCACTTTCACCACTGCAGTGCCTCCAGTGGTCTAACTGTCCTCATTTCTAGCACAATTTTAAGTGGTGGTAGTGGCCTTACAGTTCCATGGATTGGTGAGCAATTCTCATAGATGCTGGACAAGGCAACCTAGTGACAAACCATTTCCTCTTTCACCCCTGAGAGGTGCTTACAGGCGAGTCAGCACTACACTCCAAAATGTCTCTGAAAACTTCTGCTCTCCAGCCATTGTAGTGCCATATTGCATCTTACTGTAAATGTCACTTTACTGCAGTTCTGTTAAGCTTGCTGCCTATAATGAAATTTAGCATTTTTATTTTTATATCATACACGTCATTCTTTGTTATCCTTGACAGCAGACACATTACAGTACCTGGCTAATGCTTTCTATTTAATTTACATTTTAATGTGATATTCCCATGTCTGGACTGCCTGCAGTAATTTAATGACAACCAGTTTATATATTCTATGCCACATTTGTAAATAAGTGTTGAATGCTGTTTCAAGTTTTGGCAAAAAAGGGAGAAATGACTAGTCCACTGACCAGGTTAAAAAATCATAACAAATAAATAAATAAATATAACAAAAGGAAAAAATATATATAAATAAATACATATAAACATATAAAGAAATATAAATATATAAATATAAAATTAAAAAAGTCATGGCTAAAATCAGAAAGAGCAACTCCTTTAATGGTAGGATCTTTCTAATTAAACTAAACAGGAAACTAAGATGACTAATCAAGTTCAGCAGGGCCAGTTACAAGGTCAAGATACACAACCAAAAAGCCTTACTACAGCTGTGGCCAAAACCTCAAAGGCAGCACACGTCAGTGTGCCAAACTGGTTATCAGTGCTCCCACCTTCACTGAACACAGTGACATAGAGAATTTGCTGTCTCACAAATTCAGATCAAATTTCACCCCCCCCATGAAATACCGATAAGCATACCCCCCCCCAACTATTAACAGGGAGCAGGTGCTGGCAGTGCTCGGTAAGGCCAAAAACTTTGTCTCAGTGGGCCTGGACAATATCCTGGGATGCCTCCTTAATAGCTTGAAAATTGACCTTTCAGGACCACTTAAGTCATGCTTCAACACAGCTTTATATACATATGTATGTGTATACACACACACACACACACACATATATATATATATATATATATATATGTATTTATACATATATGTATTTTTATATATATATATATATATATATATATATATATATATATATATACACATATATGCATATATACATATATAGATATATATAGATATATACATATATAGATATATACATATACATATATAGATATATATAGATATATACATATATATATATATATATATAGAGATATATAAAGATATACAGATATATATGGATATCTATGGATATATATATATATATATATATATATATATATATATATATATATATATATATATATATATATATATATATATAGTGATATATAAATGTATATGTATATAAATATTCATATATATATATATATATATATATATATATATATATATATATATAGTGAGACTGGGAGACATAGGGTCAGATGTATTGCAACAGGTGCCTGGTGACCACTGCTTGGACTGAACACCAGTGTTGATACTGCAGTGCCATACCCTATTCCAAAACACTTTACCCACTAACTACCAGATAGGTGGTTGCCTGACTAAAACTGAAGGTGTCAGAAGGGAACATGGGACACAGGTGGACAGTAGCCTCCCCTTTGAGACTCACAGATATTCCTCTGACAGACGAACAGATGCTATATATGGCGGTTAACTGATATCTGTACTGTATAATGTTAAGTGTGCTACATGACTTGCTCACACGTATCGTTTACTTGTCTTCCAGGCTGATGTCTCATCACAGGAACCGCTGCTACACAGTTGCAGAGGAACAGGAAATCCACCGCAGCCTGGTACAGCACTATACCCTGCTGTTTTCAAGGGCCAGCCAGCACCAGCAGGAGCATACTGTACTGTGGCAAGAACTTGTTCGTCGGGTAAATGACATAGGCATGCATAACGGACATATGAGCAGGTACACCATCACTGCAATGATTTAATCAGACATGTCCGGCTGCGTGCATCTGATATCCACAGACAACCGCTTGCCACAGGTGGTGGGGTGGCCATACATCCCCCCTCACCAGAGTGGAGGAACTGCTGCTAAGTGTGGTGGCCCCTGGCCTACAGCAACAACAACATGACACATGTCATCATGGTGGCGCGAACCACCCAACATAGTGACATGGAGCATGCAGGTAACATGCCCTAGTTGTAGACTACTGTTACCTGTATTGTTAGATTATGCATGTGTGAGATATGTACTGTGTTTAGCAGTTGTGCCTATTGTATGCAATACTGATAATCTGAATAGTATCTGTACACCTATGCCTGTTGTTCTACTGTAGTTTAGCACACTCACAGTAGCAATGCCACAGGTGTGGCCACTGACAAACTGTGTCATATTCTTGCAGGTCCCTCTGATGTGACAGCAGGGCAGACGTTACATGCTGGTGAGTGTGTTAACACTTTAAACCTGGTATTGAACTGTGCAAGTCATAGGTGAGATGTAGGCCATGTACACATACCACACCTACGCATAATGCATGCTGTGCATGTTTGCTGTGAGACATGAAACATCTCAGTAATGTCAGTAGCTGCCTCATTCACATGCAATGCACAGAGCATGAGACACAAATGTGGCAACACTGTACTGCACATTGGATAGGCATAGTTGACACACATGTACACAACATAACACGTTTGTCATACGCAGTACACCTCAACATACTACACATAGTGTAGCCAGACACCCGCTGGCAGGTCACACTTCAGTATCCCACATGTCATCCACACACCACACATACCATACCTGAGGGGTAGGGGCCTCGCTTGGGGCTGTGCAACACTTCTCAACACATAACACAGTCATGTTAGGCAATGCTCCCTATTGGACACCTAACACACCCACGTGCAATGTGGCTGTGTAATTGTGAACTTAGCCACAGCACTGTGGTTCAGGTACAGATTGCTAGGTGGTGGTCTAGCATACTTTAGTTGCCTTGAGTGACCACATGATGCATGATGATGATGGTTAATGGTACTACACCCCATACTGTTACAATGGCCATGTCCAGGATTGGTATTCCATCGCGTATACATGCACCACCCATCCCGTGTGTGTACATAGCATGCATGTGCTATACCTGTGTCCACAATTATCTGCTACAGACACAGACACTGCAATCAAACATGGAAATCCATGTGACACACAGATAACACACGCAGACATGGTATGTATACCTGTGTGTGATGGTGCACATGACATTGCAGAGCCTATAATACTTGCACAGAAATGTCGTGTCCTTCTACACATTGTGTTCCAGGGTGTAGGCAATCACTGAACATGTACACACATGCACCAAAGCCATGTACACTGTCATCAACTATGGCTGTCTACACTCACACTGCATGGACTTGAGCAATACTTATTCTGCATGCTGACACGTGTGCGTGACTGTTTGCCTTGTGATACTGTCACCCACCGTCAACCAGTACTGAGTATGATTTGGATTTCTGTGTGTGTGTATCTGCTGTAGTGAGGAGTGTGCATGTGTTCCTTTGTGCATGTATTCCTGTGTGCATGTGTTCCTGTGTGCATGTGTGCATGTGTTCATGTGTGCATGTGTTCATGTGTGCATGTGTGCATGTGTGTATGTGCAGACTGTAATGTGTGTTTCCTGTCTTCCTCTCACAGGTGCTGAGGTAGGGCTTGGCGAAAGCAGCAGGTGACCTGAAGCCACTGCCACAGATAGTGGTGATGATGAAACGTATTTTGGCACAGGGGCATTTGACAGGGTCTGTCATTGGTCCACCAATCGATAGTACACAGCATTCAACCCCATCTATGCGCACACTCCTACTGCCATTACATCCCTCACCACCAATGGCCATAGGGGAGGGACAGCATATAGTTGGCATTGACCATGAGAGTGTGGTACTCATGGCATGTGCATCCCCTCACAGCAGCCATAGCCGTAGACCTGCAATGGTACCATATAGGCGGAAGTCCAGGGGTTCTCGGGGGAGCATCACTGGACGTATTGCCCCTGGCAGGCGTTCCCTCACAGGTCTTACGATGACCACTATGTTCTGGGCTGTAATGCAGGCTCAGGCACGTATGGAACGGTACACCAGGCAGGGACTTAGGGCACAGAGGGCACACAACACTGCTATCAATGACAGCATCCTTGACCTTGCCAGTGCCATCCGGACATACACCGAGGTCATTGATAGACATTGGGGGGAGACAATAGATGCCCTCCACAACATGTCTTCCTCAAGCCAGGACTGTGCGGGATGGTTGCGACGTCAACGCAGACGCATGCCAGCAACAGCAACAGCTGGCAGTGGTTGTGGATGGCCCACAGCTGACAGCTGCTCCCGTAGTGGCAGTACCAGAACCAGCAATGCTGGAGCTGGCCTGTCCATTGTCCATCCCAGTAGACCACGTGCACGTGGTTCTGGCCAGACCCAGCAGAGACATGGGTCCAGTCGTCATACCTCTGCCTCTGATGACACTACCCAGTCAGGGTTGGTACCCGATACCGTCCGTAGCACCCCTGCCAGGCACAGGTACTGTGTCCGTGGCTGGAGACAGTGATCTGTACAGCCAAGCAGGTACAGTCTGTGGCTGTCCCACAAACCACCGTATATGGCAGCCACATGGTGGAGCTGTGTGCATGCAGACACACACACATTAAGCAAACAACTAGGGCTCACACATACACACACACACACACACATTACATCAACATTGCCCATGCTATACTGTTGTCCCACACACACACACACACACACACACACACACACACACACACACACACACACACACACACACACACACATGTCGATTGGATGGGTCAATGTCAGGCTCTGGCAAACAACAAAACACCCTGTGCATATGATGATACCTGTGCCACCTCCTGTCATCTGCATTATCGATGGAGGGACAGGCTAACATGGTGCTGATGCACAGGGTGACACTATAGCAGTGTAGCAATAATAGCGAGTTGTCAACATGGAACTCTAACTACATCCTTGTAGGTATATCTGAGCAGACATTATGCATCAAAGCTCTGTTTGTCAATGTAGCATTGTTTACACCACTGTTAGGTCTGAGTATGTATTATCCACCCATGTGCCACTTGGCTGATGTGTGATGTGTTGCCAGCATGTGTTAGCGAGTGGACAGTACGTGTGTGATGTGTGCAGTACAGATTAGCAACTGTACATCTGTGAACATGGTGGGTGCGCACTGTCTGGATGTACGTGCATAGTGGACACATGGGATGTGTGGCATACCCTGTCGTACACATTATTAACATCCCATTGCATCTTTCAATGGCCAGTATGCATTCTACTACAGTTATGTACTAACATGGGTAGACATGTGTATGACATGGGTTGACACTATGCTGCGGGTGATACCGTTAATATCGGTCAATGATTTGCAGTCTGGTAGTATACACAACCTCAACAGTATGATTATAAGCAATCATTGGATGATGTCCTGACAATTGACACACAGTAGTGGGGAACCCAGTATCGATTGGATCCTTCCGGTGCTGCACTATAACACTAACCAGTGGTGATGACCGCCGCCCATTACTGTGACCACAACTGTGTGTCATATAGCCCCCTTAGGTACATGCAGACACACTAGGGATGTGTCCATCCAAATCTGGGAATGCATGGAATGGCATAAAATGCATTCCTGGATGGGACGCATATCCTACATAAGGGTATCATACAGACAGATACCTGTTGTGTGATACATGCTGTATAGCAGTAAGCTGACTATGGCATAGTCATCCTCATGTACTATACATAGTATCCCATCAGTACCACACTGGTGGTAGCCCTCAACATGTATGTTGGGTACCATTGTGTACATACAGACCCATGTTATGTCATGTGTCCCTTCATATCCACATATCCATAGGTATTGTGGAGTTCCAAGGTGTATCACAGACATTATAGGCCTGAATGCATATCCACAAGGCAGTCATACACCTATAAAGACTGTCCATTCTTGGCAGACTTTGTTGTGTATGACCATGTCTGACATATACCCCAGCCATATACCCTCACTCACACTACTCTTCAGTAACTGTCATGGGTGTGTGTGCCACAGATGGCCTTGGTCACAGAACACAACAGTGGATGGCCATGTCACATACATACATATGTGACCTACGGTCTGAGTAGCAGCAGCACAACCTGTCAATGGAAACAAATGTATTCATATAGTATGCAGGCTTCACACCTATGTACTGATTGAGGGGACATGTACACATATATATTTGCCACGCAGATACCTGATGTCTGCAATGCACTGTTGTCATCATTCTATGTCATACCATAGTAAAAGCAAAACCCACACCATGTCGACCAACAGTGACACACACACACACACACAGTCAGCATTTGCAGGATTCAAACCCCTACCTAACAATGTTATGATACTAGTGAGTGATGCATTAACACAGCACGCTATTTGCTTTACTGGCTGGTGTATCTTCTCCTGCTGTATTTGTAGGATGGTGACATCATCAGACTTTCCAAAGAGGAATGTACCTCCTTTACTGGGTTTTCCCAGTCTCCAAAAAAGAACACCTCTCAAAGGGAACTGCACACACACACACACACACACACACACACACACACACACACACACACACACACACACACACACACACACACACACACACACACACTTTGCAGGATTCAAACCCCTACCTAACTATGTTATGAAACTGGAAAGAGTTACATTAACATGGCGTGCTATTTGCTTTACTGGCTGGTTCCCTTTCTCCTGCTGTATTTCTAGGATGGTGACATCATCAGTCTTTCCAAAGAGAAATGTACATCTTCTAGTGTGTTTTCCCAGTCTCAAAAAAGTGCACACCTTTCAAAGACAATGGCACACATACACAGTCAGTGTTTGCAGGATTCAAACCCCTACCTAGTTATGATACTAGAGAGAGATGCATTAGCATGGCACGCTATTTGTTTTACTGGTTGGTTTTTCTTCTCCCGCTGTATTTCTAGGATGGTGACATCATCAGTCTTTCCAAAGAGGAATGTACATCTTTTAGTGTGTTTTCCCAGTCTCCAAAAAGAGCACTCCTTTTAAAGACAATTGCACGCACACACACACACACACACACACACACACACACACACACACACACACACACACACACACACTTTGCAGGATTCAAACCTCTACCTAACTATGTTATTAAACTGGAAAGAGTTACATTAACACGGCGTGCTATTTGCTTTACTGGCTGGTTCCCCTTCTCCTGCTGTATTTCTAGGATGGTGACATTATCAGTCTTTCCAAAGAGAAATGTACCTCTTCTAGTGTGTTTTCCCAGTCTCAAAAAAGTGCACACCTTTCAAAGACAATGGCACACATACACAGTCAGTGTTTGCAGGATTCAAACCCCTACCTAGTTATGATACTAGAGAGAGATGCATTAGCATGGCACGCTATTTGTTTTACTGGTTGGTTTTTCTTCTCCCGCTGTATTTCTAGGATGGTGACATCATCAGTCTTTCCAAAGAGGAATGTACATCTTTTAGTGTGTTTTCCCAGTCTCCAAAAAGGGCACTCCTTTTAAAGACAATTGCACACACACACACACACACACACACACACACACACACACACACACACACACACACACACACACACACACACACACACAGTTTGCAGGATTCAAACCCCTACCTAACTATGTTATGATACCAGAGAGAGACAAACTAATGTGGTGCACTATTTGCTTTACTGGTGGTTTCCCTTCTCCTGCTGTATTTATAGGATGGTGACATAATCACACTGGACATGGTGATGTGTGTACACTTTCTTTTAGGCCATTCCAGGAATGGTCCATGTGGGTCAGCAGGTGTCAACAGCTTGAACATGACCTAAGTATCCTTGCCTTGTGTGATCTATCTGTGTATACATTGACATTCCGTCATATGTCAACACATAGTTATGCACAGCATCTTGGTTTTGTGGATACTACATGTGTCTGGGATGTTGACATAGGGCTATTCAAAGTCTATGTGACACATGTGTAGATGTCGACCAAGAAAAACCAAAACTAGAGCAAAACCAAACCACGAATGCAAACCACTTGGCACCACAGGACCTGGAAGCAGGTACACAAAGGCTTTCAAAATCAGAAGTAGAAGAAATCAATCAGCTGCTAGGTCTCCAATAAGATCCTTTAATATGACAAGGCAAAGTTAAAATCACAGTCTCTTCCAAGCACTTTCACTCGACCACTTGCGAGCTTTTTCAAGGCAAAAAACATGAACTGGAAGTTCATTCACATTAAATACTTCCACAGTCATCACATGACTTCCTGTGGATCTTTCCCAAAAGGAAAATCACCATATAAGGCAAATTCTAAAATACATTCTTATTGTCATTAAAAAATTATTCATTTTGTAAAAATGTCTTGGCAACTGAATAATCATGTTAAACATAACATTAAATCAAAATGTTACAATGTACCAAGAAAATTCTGCAGAGTGTTTTTGTAATCACAAATAAATGCAGTAACCCCTTTTGAACATCGGGGGTAAAATCAAGATTCCAAATTAAAATCTATGGCTACTTAGCAGCATTATAAAAACATTTCTTTTCTAAGTTTCAAATGGGTAACTTAACCTTCAATGTGTCTTATTCTAAAATCTTATGAATGCAAAAGTGAATAAAAAAATATAAAAATATATAGAGTAGTAATATAACAGATGTCATGTTATGCTGAATTGTATTATAAACGGGCTTGCCTCAATTTCAGAACACTAATAATGCTAAGAGTGTCGTTCAGACCTGGGTGTCTAGTAGCGTCTAAGCGGAGCTGCCAAAATAGCTCACGGTATTCTAAATTGGACTCCCAACTACTCCCTCTTATATCTGGTTGTACCTGTTCCAACACCATAAACTTTATTTCCATGTCCTTACATGTCAAAGAGTGTTTGTAGAAGGCATTACTTTCCTTCCTTGCACTGATGTCATTGAAGTGTTCATAAACTCTTCTCCTAAACACCCTTTCAGTTTTCCCAATGTAACAACCATGGCAGGTAACACAGCATCCAAGGTAGACTACCCCCTTAGATCCACAGTTAAAATGTTTGTTGGAGTGGAACCTGAATCTTCTCGAGGGGAGGTAGTAGGACCCCAAATTCAGCATAGCATGGCATTGCTTACACATCCCACAGGGATAAGTGCCTGGTTTCTTTCTATTCTGATTGTGTGGATCCTCCAACCTAATTTCTAACAGTTCTTTCAAATTCTTGCCCCTTTTCCTGACAAAAGAGGGAAAGCTGGGCATAGAATTCTTCAGATCTTCCTGTAGTCTGAGAATGGGACAATATTTCTTGATAGTCTTCTCAATCTGATCTGAGTTGTTGGAATAGGTGTGTATAAAGCTATTTTTAGACTTTGAAGTGTCTTTTGAAGGGTTTGGGGAGATCTCGTTGACCCCCACCCCCAAGAAAGGGGGATACTTATTTGATCTCTTCTCAGAAATTTCTACAACCAGTGCTTCTACCAAAGCTTCCGGATATTGTTTTTCCTTAAAAAATCCCCTTAAAATAGAAACTTCCTCTTTGAAAAGTTTGTCAGTGCTGGACATTCGTGAAGCTCTAATGAGTTGACCTCTTACTGTCGCCTTTTTTTGATATAAGGGATGTCCACTGTGGTAATTTAAGTATGCGTTCAAAAAAGTGCTTTTCCTGTAAATTTTGGACTGAAAGCACATGTTCGGATAGTCCTTAACCAGTGAAATGTCTAAATAGTCAAGTTGGTGTTTGCTGATCTTGTGAGTGGATCTAAAAAATGTGGTCGTCATGTTAATGTAATCCATAAATTCCATAAGACTTCCTTCGTCTCCCATCCACATAAAGGAGATATCGTCCAAAAATCTCCTATAGTGCAAGATATCCTGGTACCATGTGCTAGTAAAAATATATTTCTTTTCCCATTGGTATAATACCAAATTTGCGTAGATGGAAGCACAGGGGGCACCCATTGCCACACCTTTTTTTCTGACGATAAAATTCCCCTTTAAAGTGGATGAAATTATTTTCTAAAACTAAATCCATAAATTCCAAAATTAAGTTAGTGAACTTGGCCCCCAGTTGGACTTCATTAGATAAGTAAGTACCTAACCACTCAAGGCCCGTATTGTGTGGGATGCTAGGGAATAAGTCGACTACATCAACAGTGACCATAAACATCTCAGGTAAAAATAAACTCTGATCCACTCCTTTTAGGTAGTCCCATGAATCTACATATATGTTTAATTTTCTCTGCATATTGTTTTAAGGAGAAGTCGATGAATTTAGCTAGGGGTTCTGTAACACTTCCACTTCCTGCCACTATAGGTCTGTATTTAAGGGGGTTCAAATTCTTATGTGTCTTAGGAATTCCAAAAATCTGGGCAACCTTGGGTCTTTTAACTAATAAGTAGTTGTATAACTTCTCATTAATGACATTCTGCATTAAATGATCATATAATAGATAATTTATTTTAGCTTGAGCTATGTTGATCTCGTTTCTTGAGACAAGTTCGTATTGATCAGTGTCCTGTAGCACCGTGTGCAAGGCGGCCTCATAGTCCCAGTTGTACATCAAGACAGCCCCTCCCCCCTTGTCTGGTTTCATGACTCTACATCCCTCCATTTTGAGATTTTTGATTAGAGTCAACTCATCCTCAGTGATGTTTTCAGATATTTCACAGTAATCATTCTCCTTAAGTTTCCTATTGTCAGTCTCAACTAGCTCCTCAAAAATTTTGATGGTGGGGTGAACCGGTGGGTTGAAGGTGCTTTTTCTTGTGAGAGTTCTTTCTAGATTTCGTTCATCCTTAAACAGTAAGTTAAAGTTAAGCTGCCTCATAAAATGTTTTAAATCAATTAAGGTTGTAACCATGGGGGAAGGCCTAAGGGGAACATAATGAAAACCCTTGGAAAGTAAATTAAAAAAATTGTCAGTTATTAATAAATCAGTGTAATTGAAAATGGTAAAATTACCTTTCCTGTGTTCAATTTGTTTCCCTTCAAATAAAGTGGTGCTGTTGTCCTCATCTACTATAGGCCTTAAGATTAGTTTGGTGGATGATTCCAGCTGTTGTATTGTTCCCTGCGCCCCCTCCCTCTCCTCTGGGGATAATAAAAATTCTGGGTAGAAGGGTTCCTGTTTTTCTGTGCTATTCTCTCACTTCATCTGGGATTGTCATTAACTGTCCCTATAGGTTCACCCTGCCTATTAGTTTCACCCCTTTCATGAAAAACATTTTCAGTGGTGTTGTTGTTTCTTTCTTTTGTAAAAGGGAGGGGGTAGGCTCTACCTTCCTTGTATTCAGTTAAGTCTCTCTCTAATTTTCTGATTTTTCGATTAAGTACCCTAGAACAATGCTGGTCTACATCACTGAACAACTTGTCATAATCCCTCTTAACTGAGCTAAAAGTTTAATCTTTTATCATGTTTACGTTAAGCTCATCTAGATCTTTTAACAAAACAGTCATTTTTTTCTCATAGTCCCTCACCATACATTTTAACATGTCCAATCCTGCTTTGTTGAAAATTTCACAAAGTTGGTCATATAAAGCAGAACCATATTGTACATTGTTAGGGAACTTGAAAAACCTCAAGCCCTTGGGAATTCTCTGTACATTAATGGATTCATTTAGATAATCAACTTCCATTTGTTTGTTCTTATAAGAATACAGCTTATCTTTAAAATCAAAAAACACATTTTCAAGATTTTTATAATTATCATGAAGTACAGTACCTTTTCTAAAATTGAACTGTTGTTTTGTCCAAGTTTTGAAGTCAAAAGACTTCCTCTGTTCATTTGACCCAGGGGAAACCTGGTTATTTGTTCTTACATGGTCAGAACAGTTCGAGTTCGAGTTGTTGTCATTACACCCTCTCTCTGTGTTCCTAGTAACATTTCCAGCCCCAACCACTTCAGCAAGTGTTCTAGGGGGATTGTTGAATTGTTGTTGGTTCCCAAGTATCTAGGAGGCTGTTGGTTGTGTCCGCTGTTGAACCATTGAAGTCAATTGTGTCAAAAGTGTTAAAACCTGTTTAAACTCAGCCCTGGAAACTGGGGCTGTGTCAGCATCGCCATCGGCTCTCAGTACTGCGGGTGTGAGTGAAGCCACTGGCTTCCGTTCCTTCTGCCATGTGTAGAAATCGACCAAGAAAAACCAAAACTAGAAGCAAAACCAAACCACGAATGCAAACCACTTGGCACCACAGGACCCGGAAGCAGGTACACAAAGGCTTTCAAAATAAGCAGTAGAAGAAATCAATCAGCTGCTAGGTCTCCAATAAGATCCTTTAATATGACAAGGCAAAGTTAAAATCACAGTCTCTTCCAAGCACTTTCACTCGACCACTTGCGAGCTTTTTCAAGTAAAAAAACATGAACTGGAAGTTCATTCACATTAAATACTTCCACAGTCATCACATGACTTCCTGTGGATCTTTCCCAAAAGGAAAATCACCATATAAGGCAAATTCTAAAATACATTCTTATTGTCATTAAAAAAATGATTCATTTTGTAAAAATGTCTTGGCAACTGAATAATCATGTTAAACATAACATTAAATCAAAATGTTACAATGTACCAAGAAAATTCTGCAGAGTGTTTTTGTAATCACAAATAAATGCAGCAACCCCTTTTGAACATCGGGGGTAAAGAAGAAAAGAAATGTTTTTATAATGCTACTAAGTAGCCATAGATTTTAATTTGGAATCTTGATTTTACCCCCGATGTTCAAAAGGTGTTACTGCATTTATTTGTGATTATAAAAACACTCTGCATTTGATTTAATGAAATGAATAGGAAAGATAATGAACTTCCAGTTCATGTTTTGCCTTGAAAAGCTAAGAGACTGTGATTAAAGGATCTTATTGGAGACCTAGCAGCTGATTGATTTCTTCTACTGCTTATTTTGAAAGCCTTTGTGTACCTTGGTTTGCTTCTAGTTTTGGTTTTTCTTGGTCACATGGCAGAAGGAACGAAGCCAGTGGCTTCACTCACACTCTGGCAGTACTGAGAGCTGATGGCGACGACACAGCCCCAGTTTCCAGGGCTGCAGGTTTTAACACTTTTGACACAATTGACTTCAATGGTTCAACAGCGGACACAACCAACAGCCTCCCAGATGAACCAACAACAATTCAACAATCCCCTAGAACACTTGCTGAAGTGGTTAGCTGAAATGTTACTAGGAACACAGAGAGAGTGTGTAATGACAACAACTACTGTTCTGACCATGTAAGAACAAATAAAATGAACAGAGGAAGTCTTTGACTTCAAAACTTGGACAAAACAACAGTTCACTTTTAGAAAAGGTACTGTACTTCATGATAATTATAAAAATCTTGAAAATGTGTTTTTTGATTTTAAAGATAAGCTGTATTCTTATAAGAACAAACAAATGGAAGTTGATTATCTAAATGAATCCATTAATGTGGCTTGAGGTTTTTCAAGTTCCCTAACAATGTACACACGGTTCTGTTTTATATGACCAACAATTTTCAACAAAGCAGGACTGGACATGTTAAAATGTATGGTGAGGGACTATGAGAAAAATGACTGTTTTGTTAAAAGATCTAGATGAGCTCAACGTAAACATGATAAAAGATGAAACTTTTAGCTCAGTTAAGAAGGATTATGACAAGTTGTTCAGTGATGTAGACCAGCATTGTTCTAAAATCAGAAAATTAGAGAGAGACTTAACTGAATACAAGGAAGGTAGAGCCTACCCTCCCTTTACAAAGAAAGAAACAACAACACCACTGAAAATGTTTTTCATGAAAGGTGAAACTAGGTGAACCTATAGGGACAGTTAATGACAATCCCAGACGAAGTGAGAGAATAGCACAGAAAACAGGAACCCTTCTACCCAGGATTTTTATTATCCCCAGAGGAGAGGGAGGAACAATACAACAGCTGGAATCATCCACAACTAATCTTAAGGCCTATAGTGGATGAGGACAACAGCACCACTTTATTTGAAGGGAAACAAATTGAACACACGAAAGGTAATTTTACCATTTTCAATTACACTGCTTTATTAATAACGGACAATTTTTAATTTACTTTCCAAGGGTTTTCATTATGTTCCCTTAGGCCTTCCCCATGGTTACAACCTTAATTGATTTAAAACTTTTTATGAGGCAGCTTAACTTTAACTTACTGTTTAAGGATGAACGAAATCTAGAAAGAACTCTCACAAGAAAGCACCTTCAAGTTCACCCCACCATCAAAATTTTTGAGGAGGTAGTTGAGACTGACATTAGGAAACTTAAGGAGAATGATTACTGTGAAATATCTGAAAACATCACTGAGGATGAGTTGACTCTAATCAAAAATCTCAAAATTGAGGGATGTAGAGTCATGAAACCAGACAAGGGGGGAGGGGTTGTCTTGATGTACAACTGGGACTATGAGGGTGCTACAGGACACTGATCAATACGAACTTGTCTCAAGAAACGAGATCAACATAGCTCAAGCTAAAATAAATTATCTATTATATGATCATTTAATGCAGAATGTCATTAATGAGAAGTTATACAACTACTTATTAGTTAAAAGACCCAAGGTTGCCCAGATTTTTGGAATTCCTAAGACACATAAGAATTTGAACCCCCTTAAACACAGACCTATAGTGTCAGGAAGTGGAAGTGTTACAGAACCCCTAGCTAAATTCATCGACTTCTCCTTAAAACAATATGCAGAGAAAATTAAACATATATGTAAGGATTCATGGGACTACCTAAAAGGAGTGGATCAGAGTTTATTTTTACCTGAGATGTTTATGGTCACTGTTGATGTAGTCGACTTATTAACTAGCATCCCACACAATACGGGCCTTGAGTGGTTAGGTACTTACTTATCTAATGAAGTCCAACTGGGGGCCAAGTTCACTAACTTAATTTTGGAATTTATGGATTTAGTTTTAGAAAATAATTTCATCCACTTTAAAGGGAATTTTATCGTCAGAAAAAAGGTGTGGCAATGGGTGCCCCCTGTTAGTATTATACCAATGGGAAAAGAAATATATTTTTACTAGCACATGGTACCAGGATATCTTGCACTATAGGAGATTTTTGGACGATATCTCCTTTATGTGGATGGGAGACGAAGGAAGTCTTATGGAATTTATGGATTACATTTACACCACATTTTTAGATTCACTCACAAGATCAGCAAACACCAACTTGACTATTTAGACATTTCACTGGTTAAGGACTATCCAAACATGTGCTTTCAGTCCAAAATTTACAGGAAAAGCACTTTTTTGAACGCATACTTAAATTACCACAGTGGACATCCCTTATATCAAAAAAAGGTGATAGTAAAAGGTCAACTCATTAGAGCTTCACGAATGTCCAGCACTGACAAACTTTTCAAAGAGGAAGTTTCTATTTTAAGGGGATTTTTTAAGGAAAAACAATATCCGGAAGCTTTGGTAGAAGCACTGGTTGTAGAAATTTCTGAGAAGAGATCAAATAAGTATCCCCCTTTATTGGGGGTGGGGGTCAATGAGATCTCCCCAAACCCTTCAAAAGACACTTCAAAGTCTAAAAATAGCTTTATACACACCTATTCCAACAACTCAGATCAGATTGAGAAGACTATCAAGAAATATTGGCCCATTCTCAGACTACAGGAAGATCTGAAGAATTCTATGCCCAGCTTTCCCTCTTTTGTCAGGAAAAGGGGCAAGAATTTGAAAGAACTGTTAGAAATTAGGTTGGAGGATCCACACAATCAGCATAGAAAGAAACCAGGCACTTATCCCTGTGGGATGTAAGCAATGCCATGCTATGCTGAATTCGGGGTCCTACTACCTCCCCTCGAGAAGATTCAGGTTCCACTCCAACAAACATTTTAACTGTGGATCTAAGGGGGTAGTCTACCTTGGATGCTGTGTTACCTGCCATGGTTTTTACATTGGGAAAACTGAAAGGGTGTTTAGGAGAAGAGTTTATGAACACTTCAATGACATCAGTGCAAGGAAGGAAAGTAATGCCTTCTACAAACACTCTTTGACATGTAAGGACATGGAAATAAAGTTTATGGTGTTGGAACAGGTACAACCAGATATAAGAGGGGTAGTTGGGAGTCCAATTTAGAATACCGTGAGCTATTTTGGCAGCTCCGCTTAGACGCTACTAGACACCCAGGTCTGAACGACACTCTTAGCATTATTAGTGTTCTGAAATTGAGGCAAGCCCGTTTATAATACAATTCAGCATAACATGACATCTGTTATATTACTACACTATATATTTTTATATTTTTTTATTTTATTTTTTATTCACTTTTGCATTCATAAGATTTTAGAATAAGACACATTGAAGGTTAAGTTACCCATTTGAAACTTAGAAAAGAAATGTTTTTATAATGCTACTAAGTAGCCATAGATTTTAATTTGGAATCTTGATTTTACCCCCGATGTTCAAAAGGGGTTACTGCATTTATTTGTGATTACAAAAACACTCTGCAGAATTTTCTTGGCACATTGTAACATTTTGATTTAATGTTATGTTTAACATGATTGTTCAGTTGCCAAGACATTTTTACAAAATGAATAATTTTTTAATGACAATAAGAATGTATTTTAGAATTTGCCTTATATGGTGATTTTCCTTTTGGGAAAGATCCACAGGAAGTCGTGTGATGACTGTGGAAGTATTTAATGTGAATGAACTTCCAGTTCATGTTTTTTGCCTTGAAAAAGCTCGCAAGTGGTCGAGTGAAAGCGCTTAGAAGAGACTGTGATTTTAACTTTGCCTTGTCATATTAAAGGATCTTATTGGAGACCTAGCAGCTGATTGATTTCTTCTACTGCTTATTTTGAAAGCCTTTGTGTACCTGCTTCCGGGTCCTGTGGTGCCAAGTGGTTTGCATTCGTGACATGTGTAGATGTGTTCATTGATGTATGTCCTGGGTGGGTGCCTCGCAAACAGCCTAGCATGTTTGGGTAACCATGATCCACACATGAACATACCACAGTTGGAAGGGATGTGTGTGTGTCAGCTTCCAATAGCTCTGTTTATGACTGCAACCATGATGGACTCCATGACCTTGCAGATCAGACCTCATAGGCGTACTGGACTTGACTTCCCATGGTGTGTTGTGCACCAACACCTGTGGGGAGTGCCATATGTAGCTGTGACACATTTTGTGTAGGGAGTGTGGCTCAGCTACCTGTTCAGGTGCATGATCTGTTTGTTCTGTAGTTTGTGCATGACACATATTGTGAATCACTGTATTCCACCTGATGCCATGCTTTTGGCAGTGGGGGTAGCTGCTCATCCATTCTACATGTGATATCCCCTGGTATGATGATGTGGACTATTGTCAGTGGGGTATGGGTATGTACATATGGGCCTGTCTGTCATGATGTCGGCATTGACACTCAGGTACAGTTGGCCCTGAATCAGGACATATATGTGTGTACATTGATATTTATTAACTAGTGGAAGGAGGTGCCATGATTAAGTCTGGACTCCTTCTCAGCTCCTCTTTACAACACACTAATGGACATGAGCACTAATCCCTGTTATACTCTTTTACGTTCTTAACACCCTACTGATCCTTTGTGATCAGGCTACAGAGTATGTCATGATAATATTCTGGCATGTCCAGGGGTCAGTTTCATGTGTACTCTTCAATCCAGCTGGTGGATATTGTGATATTGACACAATGTCACATCTGCCTCATGTACACAGACAACCCTCTCCTCCTCCCGACAAACTCAGATATATGTGTAAGATGCACCTATATAGACATACAGGGAGCTGAACTCTCTCGACCCATGACTGGCACAGTCTATCAGGTGGTGAAGGTAACCACACACACCACATATCAGTCTCACATATCCTCTAGCAACAGCACTCAAACCACATTAGCACACACTGACATACTCGGATGCTGTAAATGTACTCTACCTAAGCAGCAGAATCCTCCAAAGCAGACACACACACACACACACACACACACACACACACACACACACACACACACACACACACACACACACACACACACACACCTGCTACCCCACTACAATACCCACATATCACTAAGTTCACAATGTCAGTGTGCCACACAGTCACTGCCCTTCGGGCTAAACAACACACCTAATACACTTGCAATAGGCGACACTTATGTTCAGACACACTGACGTACCACTCACCAGCCCTGACAAGGTAATAGTCACTTTGGGCTGTCTGTTGGGTGCTAGGATCTGCCACATAACACAGGCAGTCAGGTCACTCCAAAGCAAGTACAAGACTGGCACCATCATTGTCCATGCTGGTGTGTGTCACTTCAGACGTTACTCCCTGGACCACATGACATGATACATGGAGGTACACTCTGATCATGTAGCCCAGGCCAGTATGACCCTGACCTTGTCTAGCATCTTACACCCACCAATTATGATGTCACAGTATACGGACACACATATCACATTTAACAGTTGGCTAACAAGTTTGTTTCATTCATAGGGGATACAGTGTCTGTCAGCGTATGGTGACATGCTCGACATGCCACGTAGCTTCACTATGGACAGCTTGCACCTGTCACCCTTGGACTTTGGTATGCTGGCTAAGGCTCTTGCTACCACCAGAGTTCCTTTCTTATGCAGGGCTCAGAAGACAAACCCACCTCCATAGACATTACAGGTTAAATGTAACTAAGGGTAATGCTGCTCAACAACAGGTGTGTTAATCTCATATTGTGGCCACTCAGGACTCTCCTCAGTATGGAGGAGAGCAATATCTGTGCACTGACAGATGCCTAGTTCAGGCTCGCTTATGCACACCAGCACCACCAGGTTATGTTCCATACCATGCTGTCTGACAACAAGACTTGGAACAGACAACACAACTAGGGGGAGTATCCATATACATCACAGATACACACACCTCCATGTTAGTAGCACTGCACAAAGCATCACAGACCATACATAGACAACTACCATTGTGCAGTACTGCCTTTCAGTTTGTTGCCTGCTACAGAACACACTCCCAAACTCAGGAACCACACTCGGCTTTTGTGGGAACTATGGAGAATATGCAGTTCTCCACAGACACCATTATATTGTGTGACTTCATATACACTTCATATACACACATATTGACTGTGGATACTACTCAAGCCCCGACACCCTCACCCAACAGTTACTACAATTTGTGGACTCATATGCTTTGGCACAACCAGTCAGCACAGCCACAAGGGGGAATAAATATTGGACCTGCTCATCACCAACATGGGGACTCTATGTTCCACACCATACCCCTCATTGGTAAGGTCAGAACATACATGTATCTCACAAGACATACAAATACCCTCCACACACCCATGCTGGGTAATCTTGGTGAACTTCTCATGGGCCAACATCTCACTTCACCGAAGCAAGGTGGTATCCTTCAGAGATCCTGAGACAGTGGCATATACGGCTCACACTACTGCATCCTTTACATACACATTCTATGGACACCTAGTGGACCGCATGGATTGTGCTCGCCTAAATAACAACAAGACCCACTACTACAATGGCAGGGGACCTGTCTGGTAGACCCCAGCCATTAATAAGCTGTACAACGTCAAGAGGATGCTCCTACATGATAGAGCACATTCCCAGACAGGGAAGGCATTTGTGATCTGTACTAGCAGACAGCTACAATCACTCATGGACTTTTCTAAGGGCCGCTTCTACCAGACAATTGCACCTGACACGTAGGACCATCACACGGCCTTCTTCAGTTATGTCAGGAACCTGGGTGGACACTGACTGATATGCTGTGAGTTACTGCATACTGACTAAACCTACCCTGAACCCATTGGCATTGCCTACAACCTGGCAAACAGGTTCAGTGCAGATGTCTCCCACACATCCCCCCTAAGGGGCAACTATCCATCCCAACAGAGTATAACCTCCCTGACATCACACAGTAACAGGTGAGTGCTGCCCTCCCCACAGCGTACATCACAGTATCAATGTGACCAGATGGTGTCCCAGCCTGCATCATACACAAGCATCATGACAAACGCAACCCTCACATTACATCACTGTTCAATATCAGAGTTACCACAGGATATCTACCCACGGAATGGCGTACTGCAACAGTGGTCCTGCTCCACAGAGTTGGTGCCACAATAGACCACAGACAATATTGCCCTATAAGCCTATGTGGCCTGTTCTGCAAAGCTATGGAGAATATTGTCATAGGACTCATTCACATAGACATCAGGAACATACAGACACTGTGTCCTACTCATTTCAGCATTGTTGTGGCCAGATCTTGCCTCTTGAACCTGTAGGTATTCTTTAAATGGCTAACAGGTCCATCACCATAGGGACGGCTATCCACACAGCCTACCTGAACCTTGCAAAACCATTCGACACATTAACCCACTGGACAATTATGCATAGGCTCACCAGCATCAATTTGGACACATATCTCACACAATGGATTGATACCTAGATCAGGGATAGCACCCACATGGTGAGGATTGCAGGTGCCATGTCTGACTATACACCAGTTACACATGGCATCACACACAGCTTGGTCCTGGGATCTCTCCTGTTCAGTATATATTTGTCTTACGTACAGGCTATCACGGGGGGAATATGATTGATCATGTTTGCACTTGACTGCAAACTGGGTGCCATTATCAACTCTCCAGCTGCCACATGCATTGTCAATCAGCGTCTCACAGAGATAGATAAGTGGTGCCTGAGCCATGGCCTACAGCTTAATGCCATTAGTTGCATAGTCATCCCCTTCGGGAGTAACAACATGCCCACACATTACCACATAGGTAGTACTCCTTTACATACGGTATGGGTTTTTAGGGGTTTGGGGACATCACTTGTTCATACTGTCGCCTTTAACATTCACGTTGCCAAAGTGGTTGGACACACCTGCTATGTGTACCACCTTATCCCATATGGTTTTACATCTAGATCGAGTGAGGTCATTGTGCCCCTATACTCATCACATCCATGCTTGGTTACAATGCCACATTTGGGGTGTACCTTACCTGACACCTGCAGCAACTGTACTGGCCATGGACGGTCCTCACCAAGCAGATCTAGGGACTCACACAGATGTCCTGTATAGTTCAGATGCAGTAACTCGAGCTCTACTCAGTCGCTTACCACCTACTCAGATATGATGTGTGCCTGTTGTTTACAGCTATACCCAAACCAGTATTACTGGACATGCTCCACCTCAGGATATCCAACTCCCTTGGAGCTACACACTGCAGGGACGTATACCTCAGCACAGATGTTAATAGGACATTGTGGTGGGACATATTCTTATCCCAGAGGCTCCACTCACTACAGACTGTAATCCTCATTTCACATAGGCAGGACCACCCACTGACCACCTACTGGGGACATCTTGACACTGTATGGGTGATTGTATATTTACCCCTGGGATATCCTTTGTGTCCCTGCTAGACAGAGGCACACTAGCATAAACGTACATGGGCTATCATGTGTGACCTACTATTCACACACACAGTGTGGTAATGTGACAGGGTTGTGAATGCCAAACACACTCTGGCTAGGTTTGTACATGCCCTAGGGCAGATAGCCTATTATCGACCTTTGAACCTATGCTTATGTTCATGATGCACAATGTTTATTGCTGATACTGTTTGCAGGTCTTTATCATCTTTGCTTTACCAGTTTCCATGAAGAACTTCAGTATCTGCAGAACATATTTGATTATGTCAGGGTTCCACTATATTATAGATGTGTCTGTTGTCATATAACTGTGTGCACAGGGCAGATTGCTGTATAGTGACAGGTTCCTGGGTTAACACATGCAACTGTCAGATATGCATGGCCCACTGCTGTACTCAGACATAGCCTAAGTGTGTGAGCATGCTCAGTTCTGACATTACATGTTTTGTTTCCTGACATTTTTCTCATTTATTCAAGTGTGTGAGCATGCCCAGTGTGAACCTTCAGTATGTTGCTATCTGAGGTCCACTACATTTCCTGATGTGTGCGAACATGACCAATATTAACATTTATACTGTGTGTGTTGGAAGACAGGTTCTGCTCTCACTGCAGGACTCACCTTTGTGCCATAACTCAACAAGGGTTATGCTGTGCCTGCAGTGTTTCCATGGAATACTTTGCATAGACTTATCAACATTCCGTTATACAGGTAGACCACTGCAAAACTGTCATGGTTTAGTGGTCCAGTACTTTGGCTGTAGTGCACAGTATGCTGGGTTTGAGGCCCATCACTGCTTTATATTTTCATACTGAGCAGACCAGACTGCTTAAGGGCCTGTTAAGCAAATATGAGCATGTTGGCTTTTGTTCAGCTATGCCCTACTTAGACCAGGCTTGTCTGACATTGCTCAATATTCACCAACATTGCTGGACATTGCCCAATATTACTGAACATTGACCACAGTTGTGCTAGTTGGTGTGTGCGATTTTGTTTGCATATACTACATGGTGGTAATTGCTGTTTAGCACTGCTTTATATTGCTTAACACATGGCATTCATGCCTTAGGTGGTGCTGCAGGGCTGCCTATGTCGGATGCACATACTACACTCCCTGCACATGTTTGGAAGCAGGTGGTATCAGCTTAGGCATCCCTTTTACTTTATGTGCGAGTCAGAGAGGGGTATCATTTCCAGAATTCCTACTGAGCCAGTATATGTGCTATGCATTGCCTCTTTGCCAAGGCAAGGCATACTGGGCACGTCTCCTTCTGCCAACTGGGGCAGGGGCAGGTTGTTCCTCCTCCAAGTCATGCTCTGCCTGTGATGGCCTTGGAAATGGTGGGGGGCTGTTTGGCCCAGGCCTATGCTGGTCCTGCTGCAGCTGTTTTCGCTGGATCATATTATGTAGCATAGCACATACCATGACAATTTGGATACATGTAGTTGGTGAGTACTGCAAGGCTCCACCAGGTGTGTCCAGGCACTGGAACCATGACTTGAGCAGCCCAAACACACGCTCTATTACATTACGTGTTTGTGCGTGTGCCTCATTATGGCATTCCTGTTCAGGTGTGTGTGCGTTTCTGATGGGTGTCATCAGCCACGGCTCCAGTGCATAGCCAGCATCCCCCACTAGGTGACCATGTGGGATGTCCCATTGGCAAATGTGTGGTACAGCTGCGTCAGATGCCAGATATGGGAATCATGGTAGCTTCCAGGGCAGCCTGCACACACATTCAGTATTATGCCCTGGCCATCACACAATACCTGGCAGTTGATGGAGGGGAAGCCCTTGCAGTTGAAGTAGACCCTACCCCGCTTCCAGATGGTGCTTTGATGCATATGTGCGTGCAGTCTATTGCACCCACTACCTCAGGGTATTCCGCTATTTGCTGGAAGAGACGCATATTGCTGGCCAATACCTCATGGGAATTGGGGAAATATACATGATCACCGACATGTGCTGACATGGCATCCAGGAACTGGTGTAGTATCCTGGATGCTGATGCCTGTGATATCCCCATCATATCACCAGTTGGTCTCTGGAAGGTACCTGTTGCTAATATTCTTAGGCCAACACATACCTTGGTTTCCACTGGGATGGGTTCCCCTCTGTTGGTTCTGTGTGAGGCATGACATGCACAGCTCAACAATTTGCTGCAGGAGGTCTCTGTCCACTCTATAGCACTCCACTATCTCCAGCTCATGTAGCCCCTGGTAGGTTACCCTGGGCCTGTACACTCTTCTCCGTCTCCTCACTGTGGGTTGTCCAGCAGCATTTCCATTGTCACCACCCTCAGCATGTTGCATATGTCGCCTTATAACAGCAATGGCAGCCCCTAACATTTCTTTGTCTCAGTAAAGCTTTTTCAGTTTTCACTTCTATTAGCTTACTGCAGTGTCTGTTGTGAGAAACATAATGGACTGTTGTTGGCAGAGTTTTAAGTGCTAGGCTGGGCTGGGTTAGTGTACTGCCTGTGTAATTGCCTGATTCTGATTGTTTTCACCTGCTAGCTCTGCTATTACTCCCTGGTAGCTTCCTACTATTTGTTGTGCTTCCTTTTTCCTTTCTGTTTCCTCGGGGGGGGGGGGGCACCGCGCACACAAGCGCAAACACGTGCACAGCAGCTAACACACGCACACATGCTTACACGGATTAGACGTTGCTTACTCGGCTTAACACGCGTGCACACCAGCGCAAACGCGCTTTCAGCTCTTTAAACAGCCTTATACATGCTTACTCCAGCTTAAATGCTCGCACTCATGCTTACACGCGCGCACTCTGTCTTACTCGTGTTTACACGCTCGCACACGCGCACATGCACGCTCAGCAAGAAAATCTGGTGTTATCCACGGTATACACCTTCCATTTCTTGGCTTTCCCTAGCCTACCTGTTGACACACCTCTTTCCATGATGTCTAACTGACAGCGGACACATGCCACTCTGCTCCAATGAGCTTCACTTCTTTTGAACATACCCCCCTCATGACAGGGGTGGCTCGTGGCATTGGACTGCCGGACTGCAGCCCCCTCAGCAAATAGAACGAAAACGTACTTTTTAGTTTATTTTTTTTTTTTATTGAATGTCTCAGTTTAAACTACTTGTTGACTGACTTACTCATCTTGTTTCTCTGCTGCTGACTCAACTGACATGGCAAGTACGCGCATGCGCACTTTGAATACTTCGGGTTGTGGCAGATTTAAAAAAAGACGTTTTTTTTTTCTTTCTGCTGCAGTCCGGAGAGCGAATTAAGGCATCAGTATGATGCCCAGAAGTCTATGCGGTTCCAAACTGCATAGAATTGGAAGGGGTTCGGACTGCCATGTTCGCAGGCACGTACATAACGTGCTTGGGCTAAATGGCTGCTGATTGTTTGTCTCTCTCTTCCTGGGCTTTATGTGCTGGGAAAAGAGCGAGAAGCAAGCAGTTACAGCCAGTTTCGGTTGTGGAGTAGTGCATTGGTGATTTGTGAATCAAGTGAAGTCTTGAAGTTGATTTATTTAATTCTTGGCGGCCTAAGGCTATAGTATTTCATTAGCTGTGCTGGGTGTTAGCAGAGTGAGAAGAGTACAGAGAGTTTTCTTCTTGGTACTGGTGGTATGTATAAATTAAATATATGAATGAGGTTTGCCTTATGGGTTTAAAAGCTGAGGCACTGTGAAGTGTGGCTATATTATGCAATGATATTATTTAAGGAAAAGAAGATGTAACTTTTATTAATAATGTCACTGTGCAAAAGGATTTTAGTGGTCTTCCACTGGTTTCTGATAGTCTGGGGCATCCAAGATATGTACTTGGCATGCTCTATGACTACACAGTACATTGCTGTTGCTTCCGTTTTTTTAATGACTTGGCTATGGGATCTTTTGTAGAGAGTCATCTACAATATGTGTGCTTAGATTTTTGTTGAAGATATTTTCTTCATAGTTTTGGTCTGTTCTTGTCAAAGTTGCATATTATTGAGGAATTAAGTCAATAAATAATGAAAGAGGTGTGGTTTTGGCAGTAAGAGGTATGTCTGAGAGCTTCTTGTAGAAACACTTCCAGCATCAAAATTGTGAGTTTCTTTTTTTTTTAATTTTTAATATATTGTATTAATTTGGTAGACTTTTTTTTTTAATTCTTTGATAGCAATGCCAAAAGCAGAATGTCTTCCTCTGGGGAATGCTGAATTTACAATGAACACAATGATTGGTTTGTCCAATCAGCCTATTTTTGAATGTTAACATAATTTTATTGCATAATTCATATATTTTTTATATTTTGCCTACTGTACAGAGTGGTGTTTGATCATATGGGTGTAGCATGAGTGATTAAGCTAGATCCCGTCACTGTGAATAAAAGTATGAATTGCTCATGTCTCTACCATGGTGTGTTGTGATTATATAATGGCATTATTTTGAAAAGAAATGTCTTATCATTTTAAAATACCACTGCATAATCAGAGCTCATTTATAATCCATCTTAGTGCAGTACAGCAACTCCATGGGTGGGGTTTGCAAAGTACTTGACACATGCATGTACTTGAACTTAAAGCTGTATTAGAAATACACTGTGAAAGTGCACTTGGTGCCAATGTGGGGCAGAAGAGATGTGGAATGTGTTCAGCAGTATTTGAGTGCATAGACAAGGCACATTTCAGAATTACAAGAAGCTACCTGTGGGTTCAGCTAATTGTTAATTAATTTAATTTGCAGGGCACGCAGCTGGCTTTTCAAATGAATTGCAGCAGTAGAACTAGGGGGATTTCGGTTTCATTACCTGTAGTTACACTGATCTACATTTCAGAGCAGATTTTACCTCTTGTAGCACAATGGACTTTCTTGGAAATTAGACTTTGTCTATGGCATGTTACTAATATATAAAAAATGGAAATCAGAATTACAAGAAGAGTGTATAACTTAATTACCTACAGAAAAAATACCATTCTAAACCATAATTAATATATTTGTGCTTGCCTCCAGTTGGATACTAGCTGCAAGCTTGCAAAGAAAATTAAGAAAAGAAAAATATCTGTACCTGTAGTCAGTATCCTCCAGAATGGCACACCCACCAAAAGAAATGTACTTTTCCCCCTGTTGTTCGGCATCTACTTCTCAGAAGTACAGGCAAACATAGGAGGACTATGGCTGACAAAGTTTGCAGATGACTGCAAACTGGGAAATAGTGTGGAAAGTATACATCATAGAGAGTCTCTTCAAACTGATAGCTGAACTGATAGCTGGGCCACAGAGCCATGGCCAAAAAGTAAAAATGCATAAATAAAACTAGGTATACTCGGGAAAACAACTAAGGTAACCCCAAGCTACCAGAAGAACCACTCAACCAAAGACACAGAAAGGTTGACAGGACCTGGGGAATGACAATTGCATTTCTTTTGACATTTGACACCACATTGCCCAGAAGATCATGAAGCCCACATTGCCCACCTGAAGGGAGGTCATTGTCAATGTAGTGTCATTGTTCCATTGGTCATTGTTCCATCAGACCAATGATCAGTTCCATGTACCATAACCCAATGTGTATCACCCGACACCTGCAGCAATTGGGAGAGACCCCAAAGTTCCTCACCAAACAAAAAGGGATCATAAAAAAGGATCATATAATGCCAGACTGAAGAAACAGTCTCAGAGCACCGCGCATCCCAGAGGTGACCCAGAGGTGACCTGTGCCTGATGTCAAACCCGAATTAATGGACGGTCCAAATGGGAATTATCACCAGAAAAAAATCCAAATCTACCAGAAACAGCAGCACGGACAAGCGCAAATTAAACTAACCGGAGGATATATATAAATAAGGACTTGAGGAGTGGAAGAAAAACCTCTCCCATGTGCTGGTCCATGAATAAAATAAATAAGAGGGCAGATGTGCGGCTGGACAGAATGAGGTTTAACCCGTGTGGTGGAGATGTGATTTATCTGGGGTTCATCCTCGTCACTGCTGGGTACAGTATGTTTTAACATAAGCATTTAACAAAAGGGCAAAATGGGTGGCTTTTAACATAAAAAGGCTTATAATAGCCTAGTATAAAACCAGGCAGATAAGGAACCCATGGCCTATGAACCTATACCTTAAAGCCACAAAATTGACCACTGATGCCAAGTGCTTTGGCCATATTACCAGTGGCACAAAGTACACTGTAAAAGAATGTCATAAGTCTACATCACCATTTTCATGGGCATACACTTATGCACTGTATCGTGCAGACATCTTCAGTGATGGATCCCTACAGAGACCAATTATTTTGTGAGCACAACTATACAATGATATAATGCCTCTTTTAAAATGCTGTATTAAAACAGAATGGTCAGTGTACAGGTAAGTTATATTTAATCACAGTGGAGGCTGCACTCTTATCACCAAATAAGTTACATTATGGGGGAAAAAGCTTTAAGGCCATTACCTTTCATACTCTATGACATTATAAAAGAAAACAGACTATAGTAGTTTTTGGGAAGCTTTTTTAAATAACGTCTGTGATGGCTTGGTGGATAACTACTGGGCCTATGGTGTATGTCCTGGGTTCGAGACCTGTATGGCTGTTTGGGTTGGGAGAGTGGCTTAATGGCTAAGGTGTTTGCCTTACAAACATAAGGTGTAGGGTTTGAGTCTCACAAGGGATAATTGAGAGTAAAATCCCATGATTGGAGGAACTCCATGGTCAGCCTCAGTAAGAAGCTGAGATCCCTCATAAAATCCTCCAAAGCTAGTTACGAAAACAAAATCGAAACATTTGCTATGTAAACTAGAGATTCACTATCCTAACACTCATTTACTTAGGATTGCCTACTAATGCTTGGTTACATGTCTTAGACTGAGCTTCTCCCCTTAGCAACCTCTACTCGGTGGCCATGTTGTCTTCAGCCTGCCATTCCCTTGCATTGTATATTAGCTATTTCTATAAAATCCACATTGTGGGTTATATTTGTTAGTATTCTGGTTTTTAGAGCGCAGCCCGTTTGCGCGGCGCTATGCTACACTTAAACATCGGAAATCGGCGTAAAAAAAATAATTATTTTTTATTTTGATTTTGCATCAGGGAACATTTCCAATGGCCATATATTTGGCCATTGGCATGCTTCCTGCACTGGATGCAACCTTTATTTGGAGCTGTCACGGCTCCGTTTTGCTATTTGCAGAATGGTACTCAGTTGTCAACTGAGTACATTTCTGCAGATAACACTAGTCTTACTCGGACAGGTTCGGGTTTCCTGAATCACAAATCTACCTCATTTGCATGCCTTTCGGCTGCAATTGAGGTGATTTGCATGTCCCAGCCCTGTCCATGTAAGAGCCGTTTTAGGAGCTCTCTTGCACGCCCCTACAGGCTGTTCCTGGATCGCTCGTCGGACATAATGGCTGCATGGAGTCTTACTCTACTCTTAGACTCCGTGCAAGCCATCGTGAATCCGGCCCAGAGTCTTTTTTAACCCATACTCCTAAACACTTTATTTTATCATGTCCCGAAAAATAGGTCTATTGCTGAACCAATTCATGTAGTTTACTGCTATAGCCTCTGTTTTATCTTTATTAATTTTACATCCTGAAAAATTGGAACTGACTTACTGCAGCCTGTTTTGATCAAAATCCTTGCTTATCGATGGAAAAGATTTCAAACTTAGAAAAATTGACTGTTCTGTTGATGTGCGGGATGTGCCTACTGTTACAGAAGTGGGTTTTGTAATGCTGAGACTTTTGTAAAGACCAAAAGTTTAGACATTAGGGTTCAAAGTAGATGTACGAGTGTTTGCAGATTAGGGTTAGTGTAAGGACTATGGAAGTGGATAGATTTAGTTGTTTATGTGTGTGTGCTTGTGTGTGTGAAGGTACTCAAATGCTTCTGGGTTATGATTAGAGTAAGGGTACAGGTAAGGTAATAGTTCCGGGTTATGATTAGAGTAAGGGTACAGGTAAGGTAATAGTTCCGGGTTATGATTAGAGTAAGGGTACAGGTAAGGTAATAGTTGTGCTGTTTTTGCATGAGTAATAGTGCATGTGATGCGTGGGTGAGTATCCTGTGTAGTGGTACTGTTAGGGAAAATGTTTTTGATAGGGTTGGGGTTAGCAACAAGGTTGGGTTTACCACACATTAGGTTGGGCAGCTGCAGTGGTGCAGCGGTTAGTGTTGCCACCTCACAGCAAGAGGTTCTCCAGTTCAGTCCTCAGCTGGGGTGCCTTCTGTGCAGAGTCTGCATGTCTTCCCTGTGGTCGTGTGGGTTTGCTCTGAGTGCTCTGGTTTCCTCCCACATCCCAGCTGTAGGTGGATTGGACACTCTAAATTGGCCCTAGGCATGCATGTGTGCATGCTTTCTGTAGAAGGATGGGCACTGGGCTGGCAACTTGACACCGTAAAACTCCACTACCAATCATGAGCAGACAGGTGATCCACTGTGGTGACCTCTAACCAGGAAAAAGCTGAAAGAAGAAGTAAAGTGGTACAGGTTGAAGCCCCCTGTCCCTTCTTACTCATTTGTAGTAATCAGTCTAGCCACTACTTTGGCATCTGACCTTTACTCAACTGTAAGTGTTGATTATCTGACAGTTTACCACGTTTCTGGACCAATGTGCCCTGAACATATGACTTCAGGTCTAATGACACAACTACAAAGTTGATTATCGGGCTTAGGTCTATATTGCTGTGGTACCAAATGCACTTGTAAGGAAGTGGATATTTATTTTGGGGAATGCAACACAGAATAAATGGATGAGTACATGTCCAGAAAATACGGATTTCTCCACAATGAGCAATTCTGATGGCAGCACTAATGACTGTATTTATGAAACACAACAGTACAGTTCATCTGGTTTCTTTACCACAGCTTCTTCAGGAAATAATTTCACTGTAGTTTATAGAGCATGGGATTATGCTCCAAAATCAGAAAAAGCTAAACCTTTTATGCGCCACTGTAGTGGGAGACCTGACCATAACAATGCTTTCAAAAATGTTACACGTCTCTAAGTGCTGTTACAGTCAGGTATAAGGGAAGAGATGTCCCTTTGGTCCCTGAATATCTTTCCTCCTCAGTCCACGGACGTTTTGCAGACATTAGTCTGTAAGTAACTTATTTAAATTAGGACAGAATTTAAGAACTGTCCTTGATGTTTTCCTTACTTGCTGTCTCTGCAACATCACTCGCTGAGTGCTTTACTGGCTTTCAAAGCTGGTAAAATACATTGTTTTTTTTTTTTCTTTTGCAACTGATAGTACATGGAGTAGATAACAGTCATAACAAATAGTTCTGATTGGGTCTCACCGATCATAACCCATTGTTATGTGTTCAAATCATTGATGACAAATTCACTTTGAGAGCAAATTTGTTGGCATCCATGTGTCAAACGCATAATAATGTAGTTGCGAATGGAGACCCAGTCATAACCATCTATACCGTGCGCACCTCTTTTGTATATAATATTCATAACACTATAGGTTTGTAGGTTCGTTGGATGATACTAGGCTATTGGTCCAAAGGCCCTGATAAGCCTAGCCAAGAATTTCGCCCATGTTCCCACAAAGTCAGCACCTGTTTCCCCTGTCCAGCAGGAACACAGGTGGGATCCCAGGGGTGTATTTTCTGTTTCCCATCCAATTGTCCAGGTTCCTCTTAAAGAGGGCTAGAGAGCTACTCTGCTTGACATGGAGATGGAGTCTATTCCACAGATGGAGGAGTCTGTGGGACACAAACTATCCTGCCAACAAGTTCTATTTATGCCACAGACCAGGTTGAGGCCTTGCGTGTGGGTTGCGTGAGTGGAGTTTGATTTACAGATATGCAGCAACTCTATCAAGGCTGGGTCTGAGATGGCCTTGTATGCCAGACACAGGTCACCTCTGAGCAGTCTGAGTGAGACTGAGTAGAGGGACAGGGCTTTTAGTCTATCTGTATAGGATAGGTGTCTGAGACCCTGGATTTTCCTGGTCATGAACCTCTGTGGTCTCTCCAGCTGCTGCATGTGCTTGGCAAGGTGCATGCCGAAGGGGGTGTTGTACTGATAACGGGTGTAATAAGGGAGGAGTACAGGGATATTATGACCTCCTTGTTCCTGGATGAAATACTCTTACTTATGAGATGGGCCATGTAAAAAGCCTTCCGTACAATGCAGGCAATGTGGTGGTCAAACGTCAGGTTGCTATCAAACTGGGTGCCCAAGTCTCTCACAAATGACTACATGCTTAGTACATTGTTATTAATGTGGTAATTAGTGCGGATGCCATTTTCCCCAAAGGGGATAATGATGCATTTCTTGGCATTCAGTTTAAGGCACCAGTCATTAGTTTGGGTAAGGTCCTCTTGGAGGATGTTCACATCACTAGGGGAATTTAAGACAGTGCCCAGCATGCAGTGATCTGCAAACCTGGTCAGCTACAGACCACTGGTTTTGACTTGCACCTCAGAAAAGTATATCCCAAACAGTAGAGGCCCCAAGACTGATCCTTGGGGTACACCGCTCATTACGGGTCTACTACTAGAGGTGGCTTCCTCTATTCTGACTGTGTGGATTCTATCAGTGAGCCAGTTAGCTACCCATCTGGTAACATACAGGTCGGTGCCTAGCTGGGAGAGTTTATCTATTATGCCCAAGTGGAGAATAGTGTCGAAGGCTTTGGCTAGGTCAAGGTAGATTGTGTGCTCTGTCTTCCCCTCATCCATGGCTTTGGTGACTGTTTCAAAGAAGTCGACCAAGTTTAACAGGCATGATATCCCTTTGACAAAACCAAACTGTGTGGGGTCAAGTGTTTGGAGGTTGCCAATATCCTTGTTTATAAGGTCCATGTTAATACGTTCCATGGCCTTGCAGATCAGGCTAGTTAGGCTGATGGGCCTATAATTACTTGGGTCAGTGGACACTCCACCGTTGTGTAGAGAGATGATAGCTGATGTCCTGCATTCATCTGGGATGAAGCCGGTGCTCGGGCTTTGGTTGAATAGGGTGCCTAATGGAGCTGAGAGCTCATGCCTGAGTTCATGTAGTATACAGCCAGGGATGTTGTCGGGTCCCATGGAGACTGTATTTTTTGCATTGAGAGGGCATTAAAGACCTGCTCCCTGGTGATGAGGGGAGGGGGCAGGTGCAGGGGATGTCCTGGTTTACTGATGGGGGTGATGGGGGAGTGAAGTTTTCACTGAACCTGTCTGCCAGCAGGATGGTTGCAGAAATACATTCAGAATTTTATTAGAACTTATATATTTCTTTATTTGTAAAGGCATGTTCTCTTATATTCATTAATGTTCAGCATATGAAGTTTTAATATAAATGATGAAGGGAGTATATAAATATATGTTTTACGTTAACTTATTTTTACATATATGTATAAGAAGCTATAAACCTATTTCAATCACTAAATCTTTCATTCATTGTAATACTCAAAAGTAGCCATTAGATGTCACCAACGTGGCACTTCACAAATATTAACTCTGTTTACCGGTCTCTAGTAGTAATGTCTAATACCTAGAGATAAAACAGTGTTTACACAAAAATATATAAAAATAATATTAAAATGGAAAAGAAAGAAGCAAAGAAAGAAAAATAAACAAGAAAAATAATGAATTATTTCCTTAAAAAGGACTTGACACAATGTACTGCTTTTTTCCATGGATAAAGTCACTAGCATTGTATTAAAGTGACATTCTCTGCTAGTCCAGAAGTCCAGAACATTTTATCACTGCCTTCAGATTATGAAAGATTTTCCTCGTATTTATGTCACTTTAGAATGATACTTTCATAATTCCCCGAATGAGTACAGATATTTCCTACTGGGCACAGTCAGTAGCTGGCCCACTGCCAAACACCACAACCATGGCCTTCAAGAAAAACAAATACTCAAAACAGCTTTAAGATGTATATTTACAAACAGAATTTTACTTTCTGTATTTCAGTCATATTGAGATGATCCTGTTGTCTGATGGCAAAATCTACAAACATACAGCACAAAGGAAGGGGAATTAGTGCATCTGCAGACATGCTTATAGTTTCGCCTCAAGAAATTACTCTCAATCGAGAACTCTAGTAATTTTCTCTAAAGACTGAGAAAATTAACAGGCACTTAAGCTTAACACTAAAACATAGACTTTGATGGCAAATAAAAACAATATGGCTCACTTAATCTGCTAATTTTACTGGATAAGCCAGAATTCTTAAGTGTGTATCTTATCTCCCCACTCATACAACAGGGCTTGTAAGAAGAACCTTACATCTGGCATATGCGTTTTTGAACACACTCACTGTTGTGGATCCTACCACATCTTTAGGAAGGCTATGCCAATTATTGATAATGGAGTATAGGCAACAAGAAAGGGATAAGGAAATCCTAAGTGCAAAACTTGCATTGGTCATGTTTTTAGTTGAATGTAGAAGAGAAGCTGCTGTTAAGAAATGTATAATTAGAAGGTCATGTAAAATATTTAAGCAATAACCCACGCCCGGGTGTTGGTAATGCTGGATTTACTCACAGTTGGTGTGGTTTGGTCATGAGGGCGAAGCCCGAGTGGCCAAACAAAGACAACCGTGGGTAAATCCAGCATTACCCACACTCAGAAGTGGGTTATTGCTATTATGCAATGACATTATTTAAGAAAAAAAATACTTACTTTTCTTAAATAATGGCATTCTATAATGCACCCTTGCTGCCCTTCCACAGTTTTCCAGTATTCTGCGGCAGTTCTGATGTACTGCATATGCGTATGGTTGCACAGTACATCACAGTTGTGTGTGGAAGCAACAGAGAAAGGAAGATCTCCTTTCTCCGTTGCTTTTTTTAAAGCTGTCTCGCTATGTTAAAAGAGTTTAAACATAGCGAGATATCTTAAAAAAAAAAACAACTGAGATCTTCCTTTCTCCGTTGCTTTTTTTAAAGCTGTCTCGCTATGTTAAATGTTTAACATAGCGAGACAGCTTTAAAATAAGCAACGGAGAAAGGAAAATCTCTGTTGCTTTTTTTTAAGATATCTCGCTATGTTAAACTTGTTTAACATAGAGAGATAACAGCAAGAGAGCTCTTCCGTTCTCTGTTACTGTCCAAAAAAAAAAAAAGACTTATACTAATGGAAAAGATCTAGGCGACTGGACCTTTTTCCATTAGTATAAGTCTGATTTACAACGGTCAGCGTGCACGTTTTGGAATATTAATGGGGGGGTCGTTGTATAATTCACAATAACTGTAGGAATCAATCAGAAGAACGCTGAAAAGATTGGGAAGAGAGATTGGATAAACAATTTACAACAAAACAATTGGAGGATATATGTATGGGTTCCAGTTATGCAACAAAATCTAGAAGAGTTAGGATTTTTTGCCTGGAAGTGTTTGCGAAGATACTTTTATACCCGACACAGCCTCCAAATAATTTTTACTCAGGTAAATCCAATCCAAATCACATTTCCAAATGTTGGAGGTGTAATGGGGAAGAAAGAGACACTTGGGAGCATATGTTCTTGGAGTGTAATTAGTTGGCAGACTAAAAATTCCAAACAGAGTACTCTGTCTGAAAAAGTAAGTGGGTAAATGAGTGTAACTAAGGAAATGATTTTTAGCTAAGATACAGGCTCTGAATTGCCTAGGCATAATAAGACTTTGATAAATTCAATTCTGGGAGCTGCCAAATAGCAGTTACTAGAAAATGGAAATCAAAGTCACCCCTGGGATTCCGGATATTGGCTAAGGCTCTTGCCACCCCCATAGTGCCTTTTTTAGGCAAGGCTCAAATTCTAAACCTACCACCCTAGAAAACAAAAATGGGAAGAAACTGAGGGTAATGCTGCTCAATGCCAGAAGTCTAAATCTCAAAATGCACGCACTCGAGGCCCTTCTCAGTATGGAGAACATCGATGTCTGTGCTGTAATTGAAACCTGGTTCAAGGCTCCTGAGAGCACCCCGGCACTATTAGGTTTTACCTCATATCATGCATTCCAGCCCCAAAACCCGGACCACACCACAAAAGGAGGGGGTGTATCCATATTCATAAAGGATACCCACACCTCCAGGCTGGTGGCAGCGCACGAAGCTTCGGAAACCATCCAGGTGCAACTAACCATAGGCAAAACTGCTCTACAAATTGTAGCATGCTACAGGCCACCCTCTCAAACTCAGGAACCCCACACAGCCTTCCTGAAGACACTGGAGGGTATAAATGTATCTCCAAACACCATCATATTGGGTGACTTCAACTACCCAAATATAGACTGGGAACATTACTCAAGCCCTAACTTTCTAGCCCAATGGTTCCTGGAGTTCATAAATTCAAATGCCATGGAACAGCTAGTCACTGTTCCCATGAGAAGAGAAAATATACTAGATCTCATTATCACAAACATGGGGACAAAATGCTCCACACCGGAAGTATATCCCTCATTGGTGAGATATGATCATAAACTAATCTCACTGGAAATCCACATTCCGCCCCCACCCCAAACAAAAAAGACCACAGTGAAGAACTTCTCTAAAGCAAACTTCACACTACTCAAGACTGGTGTGGTATCCTTCAAGACCCCTGAGCCAGTGGAAACCACAACCCAAGCTGCGGAAGCCCTTACAAATGCCTTCTATGAACACCTCCAGGACTGCATGGATCAGGCAATCCCAAATAAAACCAAGACTCTTTCCACAAAGGGCAAACGTCCAGTCTGGTGGACCCCAGCCATTAACAAACTTTACAATAAGAGGAGAAAGCTATTACATGATAGAACAAAATCCATAAAAGGGAAGTCACCCCTGATCATTATTAGTAAAAACATATGAGCACTCATAAAATCAACTAAGGCCAATTTTGAGAGAAAAATTGCCATGGATTCAAAGGACAGTCATAAGGCCTTTTTCAGCTATGTTAGGAACCTGGGTGGAAACTCCCAGATATGCTCAGAATTAGTCCAAAATGATACAAAAATCACTGAACAAACAGACATTGCCAACATACTGGCAGACAGGTTCAGTGCAAACTTCACCCCCCTCTCCCCCCCTAAAGGAGAGATAACTATCCCAGCGGAGTGTAACCTCCCAGACATCTCAAATGCGCAGGTGAAAGCTGCTCTCTCTAAAGCTAAAAACACAGCATCAGTGGGACCGGATGGTGTCCCTGGCTGTGTGCTACATGAGCTAAATGAGGAATTAAACCCGCACATAAGGCAGCTGTTTAATCTCAGCCTTACCACAGGATACGTGCCCAAGGAGTGGCGTACTGAAACTGTGGTCCCACTCCACAAAGGTGGTGCCTCTACGGACCCTGGTAATTACCGCCCCATAAGCTTAACAAGTCTAGTCTGCAAAGCTATGGAGAGGATCATAATGGAGCTCATAAACAAAGATATAGGGGACTTGCAGACATTGGACCGACCCAGTTTGGATTCGTCAAGGGCAGATCATGCCTTTTGAACTTGGTCGACTTCTTCGAAACAGTCACCAAGGCCATTGATGAGGGAAAGGCAGTCCATACAGCCTACCTTGACCTTGCAAAGGCTTTCGACACAATACCCCACTCAGGTATTGTAGAAAAACTTACCAGCTTAAATGTAAACCCATATGTCACAAGATGGGTTGCAAACTGGCTTAAGGGCAGAACCCACAGGGTTAGAGTTGCTGGCGCTATGTCAGATTCCAAGCTGGTCACAAGTGGTGTCCCACAGGGCTCGGTCCTTGGCCCCCTATTGTTCGGCATCTACTTCTCAGAAGTACAGGCCAACATGGGAGGACTTTGGCTGACAAAGTTTGCAGACAACTGCAAACTGGGTGCCATAGTGGAAAGTGCATCGGACATGGATATCCTTCAGAAGGGACTCACAGAAACAGATAGCTGGTGCCAGAGCCATGGCCTGAAGTTAAACGCCAAAATATGTATAGTCATACCCTTCAGGAAAAACAAGGTAACCCCAAGCTACCATATAGGTGGCAATCCACTAAGCACAGAAGAGGTTATCAGGGACCTGGGGACCCAGGTTGACAGTGGCCTTTCTTTTGACACTCACGTTGCTAAAGTGGTTAGAAAGACCTTCTACATTGCCCACCTGATCATGGAGGGATTCACATCCAGATCTAGTGAGGTCATTGTTCCTCTGTACTCTTCACTTATTAGACCAATGATCGAGTACAATGCCCCATTTGGGATGTATCTCACCCGACATCTGCAGCAATTGGAGAGACCCCAAAAGTTCCTCACCAAAAGGATAAAGGGACTCCTAAATCTGTCATATGCTGCCAGATTGAAGAAACTCCAGCTCTATTCAGTCGCATACTGTCTGCTCAGAGGTGACATGTGCCTGACATACAAGGCCATGTCCAATCCGGAATTAATGGACATGCTCCACCTCAAAAAATCCAAATCCACCAAAACCACTAGAGCAAGCGACTTAAACCTTAGCACAGATATAAATAGGATGTGCTGGAGGGATAGATTTATCACTCAGAGACTCCCAATGTTGTGGAATAAAATCCCGGTCCATGTGAGGCAGAGCACCTCGCTGGCTCTGTTCAAGAGAAATCTTGACCTGTAGATGGGAGATCATAGGTTTACCCCGGGAATCATCTCTGTGTCACTGCTGGACAGAGGCACAACAAACTAATGGGCACAGTATTTTTTCATATAAGGGGTGGCGTAAGCCACAAAACTTTGGGCTAGGCTTATAAATGCCTTAGGGCAGATAGCCTAGTATAAACCTATGAACCTATAAGTCTAAATCAACCATATCTGAAGTACTGAATGCAGTAACAGAGATAAAAGAACAGGAAGTGGGATGTTTAGAAAAGTGTAGAAGTTTTTGTGAAATAATATTTCTTCATAATGAAACATAAAAACAAAAACTGTTCTGAATCAGGCAAAAAGAGACTGAACATAGACAATAAGAAGCTGTACATCTGAAAACAAAGTTCAGGATAGGTTTTGTTCTTATTGGTTTCTCGTTTTACTGTTTTTGTAGCAGACACTAATTATTTTTGACGTTTGTATAATGACCATTGTTAACCTTCCTTGTATCCTCAGACACATTTCTCTTATTTTATGCGTTCTGCTGTGGAAGAATTGTACCTGCTTGCATTCACTGGATTCCTTTGAGGTACCTGAGCATTCCTTTCATGTCACCCTACCTTCTTTCCTCAAGGCTAGAAATATTCATTTTGATATGAACACTGTGCCATGTTATGCCATCTACTGAACCGTTTCCCTCTATATTATATTCAAAACTGTCAATACCAGTCACCATGCAAAAAAACAAAATTAAAATAATAAAACACATGACAATCACACACTTGGAAGTCAAAATGATATTGTTGAGTAGAATTTTTTTTTATTTTCTAGTGGAAATATTTTGCTATATCTACACTAGTATTTCACTCTTTATTCTTTAGTTCTGTACATTTATTTATTTTTATGTATTTATTTGTTGCTGCAGCTATCCCTCCTCAGTTACATACCAGTGTCCTAGGTTTCTGCTTCCTTTATGCATTATTTTGCATTTTGCTCAGATTTTAGGTTTCCATTCATTTTCTTATTACTGACCTTATGCAGTTCATGTCTGTGGAAAACCAAAGCCTATCATATTCAGTAAAATCAAAGCAGGAAATATCCCCAACTGTGTGCCAGATGTTCAAACAAATATTTACTTTCTCTCTTTCTCTCACTCTCACACTCGCACACACTACATACATATATTTACACAAACACACACACACACACACACACACACACACACACACACACACACACACACACACACACACACACACACACACACACACATACCTACCCACCCACCCTCTGTTTGGAAGATTGCCAGTTTAACTCTGGAATTTAACAGAATAAAACAACATGTGGTCATGTGTATATAAATTCACTAATAGCACTTTACTGAGTCTAGTGTAAATCAGTGCGGTCAAAGACCAGGTGATCTAAAGTACAAAGGTCAAATGATTTCAGAGGCGATAAGACTCCAGACAGATGGTATCTCAGCCATTAAGCTGCCATATTATAGATAGTTCCTCCAATCTTGCCAAGTCTCTTTTCATCCTTTCTCTTTCTCATTCTGTACCAGCCTTGTTATATATCTTTATATCACTAATGGAAATGCCATATACAAATATTAAAAAGGCAGTAAGGGCCTATAATAGTCAATATTCTTTCATTTGTGTGAACTCCTTTTCCTATAACATCTATGTCCTGTTGCTTAGAACTGCTTACCCATGCATTCTAAGACCTATTCTAAGCTTGTCTAACTTATTCACCGACCTGTACCATCAAGTGCCTCATTAATGTCTATAGGAAGACACCATCACCCAGAGAAACACAATACAACAAAATATATAAATCAGGAGAAGTGGAGATAAACATTCCATATATTCTCTCCATATATAATTTGGGGGGAGCCTGGAATGTAGAGAAGATGCAGGGGATGGACAGTGGCATGTAGCAGCATCATCCAAGTATTAGTGGGGTAGAGGTCTAACCTATTTAAAGGCATCCATTAAAGGACTGACTCTTTTGATGTCTGAGTGCCCTGAGTAAAGAAGAAATAAAGCTGAATGTCATCAGTATAAATAGGCAGGAAATAGCTGTACACCACACAATCTAACTGAGCAGCAACGTATACACCACCAAAAACAAAGGTAGCAGGACTGAGCCCTTCATCACTCCATAGTCCATTGGATGGATGGAAGGGGAATTTACCCATGAATCCACCCACTAACACTGGCTTAAAAGGTAACAGGCAAATCAGCTGCTAACGGTACCAAAGAGACCACACTATTAAGTCATATTATTAAAAGATATAAACTACAGAGACTTTCCAGCAACCCACAGGGGACACAGTGGGAGTTGCTGGGGCATCTCCCTGTTGAATGGTACATCAGTTCCGCATTGCCATGCCTCAGCATGTAGAGGTGGTTCCCATATACACCACAGTTGAGAGCCAATGTCTTGCCAGAATTCTATGCCATAATCTGTTTCAGAGAGGTACTGCGGGCCAAAGACTGCATCCACATCATACCTCTCTACTTTCCAGATTTTCAAAGAATGTCCAGATTTTTTTGCCTCATATTTTTGGTCTGTTCCTCATAAATTTGTGGCTTTATGGCAAATCACTTGGATGACCTGAGAATTAAATTTAATAAATAATGGCATGCATTTTAGTTTCAGACTTCATATACTCCAGAAAAACAATGTATTTTTATTTTTATTTTTTTATTTAACATTTGTTAACTAGGAAATTCTGACTTGGAATGAAGCCAATTTTCAGCAGAGGCTTGGGGAGAAATGTTCTAGATGCATGTCTTTGTATGCTAATACAAATCCTGTAATTCTATCAACTTTCTAAGTTTTTAAGAGCAATATTTAAAATGTGCCCCTATTTTTGGGCCTTTACCCCCCCCTCCCCATTATGTCAGGTTTTGTCCAGCTTTCTAGCGCTAAGAGGTTGAGAGGTATGGTCCACATTGAAATAAATGCCCCACATGGTGAACAAGGAATGAAGTAGGTGAACAACAATGAGTATCTCTCCTTTAACTGCCAGGTGGTCTGTAATGCATAGAGTATAATCTACAATGTGTGGGCAGCCCATCAGAGTAGTTTCCATGACTCACGCATATAGCACACATGACCTATACCAATGGTTTGTGAGGGTGAACATCTAGTGGGGAATATTCCAAAGAACCCTGTTTCATGACCCCCAAACACAGATCCACATAAACGCATGGGGCAAGGTTACAACCATGTCTGTTCTTAAACTGGAAATATAGAGTGTGTTTGTGTTGCTGAAGTCACTGTTTCATTGCATGGGTACATATGACAGTGCCCTTCACTATAACCCCACTACCTGCACCAAAATACTTACCACATGTGCTATGTTGCATAATGTCGTGCTTTGAAAACAGTAATAGCAGGTTAGCGTAGTGCAGGGACAAATATTTCCAGCACTACAGGCAGTGACAGCTACAATGCACAAAGTGTCAGTGGTGGATCCAGCAGCAGTGGATGACCATGCCAGATGGAGGTGGACACAATACACCATCGCACTAGCAAACAGACAGCACATTGCACATACCTTTAATACATAAATATAAGAGCTAAACAGATATAGCAATACATTCACATCAGTAGGAGTTAGGGAAATACATATTTATGTGTAAGACTAAGAGTATGAGTTTTATAACCAATTCCTGTGTACTTGCCAAGAAACTGGAGACGTATTAAGTGAAATTGATGTGTGATATTAGTATTAAATGGCAAGAACTGTGGACTCTGTGGAACACATACACACACATCAGCATACATGGACAAGTAGTTTTGCCATGTTTCACATCTAAAACTGACAGTACCAAATGCAATTGCTGTATTATCTTTTTCTGACATTCTTCTCATAACATTGGTTCTCTGTAGTGAATATTGTTTTGCATTGGATGGAGCAAGGAAGATATTTGTGCTGAGATCTTTGAAGGAGAGACTTGTCTGATGAGGGGGAGGGTATTGCTTTGTTGAGAGTTCAGAAGCGGTATGAGGACTAGTTGAAAATTTTTGTACAAGTCTGTGCACACGGTAGCAGTTTCATCACCACTATAGTGACTTAAAATGATGGAAAGCTGACGACCTTCTCTTATGGGAGGAAAAATATAGGGTCATCTCACCAGTTTGGCATTTTAAGTATACCATCCTATACCTATGCAAAGCACTATCAAGGCATTGCAACAGCCACTTCTTCATTAGTTTTATTCCTTATATGTAGCCTCTGCAGAGATTGAAGAAAATGAAGAGGTACCTCAGGAGATATTGCAATGCCTCGGGGTGGCACAGGGTAGATATGGATGCAGGTATTACTGACTGCAGTGTTAAACTAAAAGTACTTGTACCAGCATGTAATAAAATTGGTGGAAATGAGGCCACAGGTGTTTGTCAGATAAATACATAAGTATGCATATTCTGAGTATGCAAACCCCATATCTCTGTAAGGTCAGCTCATGTATCTATGAACTAGTTAAGATCAGGTAAGGTCAGATAGCACTAGGTTCCATTCCTACAAACAGAACACTTGTGTAATATGATTTTCAGATTGCATGATACCTGACGTTGAGCAGCACTGCAGGCCATACTTAAGTAAAGGTAGATAACATTTCATGTGTTATGGCAAAAACTTATGACAATTTGCAATTGGTTGCATTGACATGTGACATGAATGTGCTTAACCTCGATGCACAACAGAAAACAATACTGATATAAGCATGTATAGACATGTACCATCAATGCTTGAGATCAAGCCATTACTGTGGTCTGTTTTATAATGCACACTTGTCAGTTCATAGGTTAGTACTAGGTTAGCTACCCTTGTGGCCAAGCCTAGCCAATTTCCCTTTCACAGGTAAGACTCAAACTCTGTGCCTTATTTTTGTGAGATAAACACTCTAACCATTATGCAATGTTCCATAAAGTTGTCACACTCTTTTCAAATGTATGTTTTATGCTGTTGTACAACTATGACTGTGCTGTCAATGACTTGTACACATAAGAGAATGTGATTTAAGTAGGCAGATGTTTCAGTCCTGTGTGTTGTACATTGTATTGGTATAGGTTCATAGGTAGGTACTGGGCTATCGGCCCTGGGACCTATATAAGGCTAGCCAAAAAGGTTCTCTGGCTTTCGCCATACAAGAAAATTATTTTCCTGTGCCCCTGTCAAGCAGTGCCACAGAAGTGATCCCCGGGGGTGAAATTTCCGTTTCCCATCCAGTCATCAAGGTTTGGAAGGTATGGAAAAAGAAGGGGGGTCTGTGTCATAATGCTGAAAATTCATAACACTGAAACTGATAATATTGAACCCATTTCACTGAAAACTCATAATGTTGAAAACTCATTTTACTAAAAACATTCTTCACAAGAAATAAAACCTAAAAACATTTTTGCGGGGGGGGGGTGCCCCCATAACCGTCCTACTTACATATACTAACTCTGTGATCACACAACTGTGGAGATCTCCAGATCTGGGGGTACAATATGATGCTGAACATTGTAATTCATACATGCCATGCTAGATTTACTGCCCTAATAACTCCTATGATAAGAAATGACACCACTGCATACTTTCTATACAACTTTATGCAGTTCTACACTTTTCAGCGAAATGAGTTTTCAGCATTATGAGTTTTTAATAAAATGGGTTCAATGTTATGAGTTTATTTATTTGTTTTATTTAAAATTTGTTTACCGGGAAAGTCTGACTTGGAATGAAGCCAATTTTCAGTGGAGGCCTGGGGAGAAATGCTCCAGACGCATGTCTTTGTAATGTGGGATAAAACCGGAGTACCCAGAGAAAACCCACACGAATGCAGGGAGGACATGCAGACTCCACACAGAAGGTACTCTAGCCGAAAATCGAACTGGAGAACCTCTTGCTGTGAGGTGACAACACTACCACTGCACCACTGTGCCATCCAATGTAAAGTTTCAATGTTAGACCCAAAAGAAGTCATGATCTGCTGTACTGAGTTAGAGATCAGATGTTTTGTGACAAAATCTGCTTTGCGATGACACTTTCACAAGAGTAAGGTTTGGATCCCACAAGTGTCATAACCCGCTTTAAGCAAAGTCTTATTAATTCACTCATGATTGTGATGACATACCCTGTGTGTGCTGTCGGATATTCTATAAATTCTTCCATGACATAGTTCATTAATACATTCGTCAAGAGACCATGAGTTAAGCAAGCAACAGCTCACATCCATGAGATCTCCATTTTAACAATTCATAAACAACAATTAGTGACATGTACAAATTGCCTAGTGAGCAGATGCAATGCAGGATTTTCTACATTGTTATCACATTTTTATAGGTGGTTGTTTTTTATCCTCTAAGTGCTGTAATCCCTTTTAAGGAAGACCACAGTCAATCAAATGCATTGGTAATAGTATCCCCTTAAATGTGTCCTTTCTGACAAGTGTTGTACAAGGGCCTTCTCCAACACTGATCTATGTCAGGAAAAAGTAATAGGGGCACCTGTCGCACATAAAAAATTACAGCCCATGTGTAACTTTCCACTTTGCCTTTGTGTGCTTGTGACACACCTGATTTGGCCCAATTGGTGACACAAGGGTAATGTAGTTATTGCCACAAATAATTAACAATGTATTTCTGTACAAAATGTCTAAATTAATAGCACATATATAGTATTAGCTTGTGAAAAAGTGGCTAGATATGATCCTATCTCATCTCCATCATGATCATCTGTGAATTACTCACCTTGTGTCCTATCTTCTGCTTACTCTGTCTTATCATCCTGTTTCTAAATAACCATACCACACACCCTTGTCCATAAATGTTTGCTAAACATGAATATTTTTGTCTGTGCACATTTCTGCAGTGCTTGGCATCCAGCGGCATCACCACCCAAGCTTAGGAAATAGTAAGTGGCAGTTCATATGCTGTGGCAAAAACTGATGCAAACTAGCCTTCACCTGCATTGATATGCCACTTGTTGTGTGGTTGTGCTTAGCCCCGATGTGCAATAGAAATCAGTACTGATATAAGTACATAAAGACAGGTATTATTATAACTGTAACAGCTTCCATGGTTTAATATACTCCTACAGGAAAAACACAATCCAGTAAACTAAAACAACCCTGTGGTGCTCAAATGAAGGTCACGAATAATAAAAACCAAAATTGCTTTATTAAAAAGTTAAGCATTTTCATTCCAGAAAAACTTTATGTGGAACTTCATCAGAACTAACATCAAAATGCTACAAAGCCATTTAAATACCCAATTAAAAGCACATGACCCAAAGAACCAATAACAAACAATTCTTAACCAAGCTTAATTGGTTAACCTTTTTAAGTGCAGTAAAGAAGAAATAGAAATGGAATCATTAAGTCCAGGAAAACAAATGGCATTTAATCTGATTTGCCACATTAGTTCACTTTTAGCAAGATGCTCCTCAACTATAAAACCTATAGGATCTAAAATAATTTGATCCAACACTACAAATCGAATTCAGGACTAGGATTTTTGAACACAACGTGGACATCAGGAATCACAAGACTACAAATGCCTTATTTAGACATATTCAACATAATGTTAGCCATTCGTTTTGATTTACTTAAGGTAACACCAATTCGAGTCCAGTAAGACCTACATTGTAACTGTGTATAAACAGCAGTTGGGACGTGCAAGAATGTATCCATAAAGAGACGTGATGTAAGAAGTTCTCTTTGGTTGTTACACTTTTGCAGGTAAATGTCTGTGATCCTCCAAGTGCATTACTTATTACTACATATTATTAGGGGAGACTATATTCATTTGTACACCTCAAATATGTGCTTTTTGACAAATGCTGTACAAGTCATCTGTTATGTTACTCCTTAGAGCATGAATCAAGAGACAGTGAGTTAGGCAAGTAGAATTTTGAATCCAGGGAGATCTGCATAGTAACGGTGTGAAAACAGCAATTGGTGACATACAGAAATGACTTAATAAACAGATGCAATGTGAGAAATTCTACTGGTATTTGACAGGTGGATGGTTTTGGTCCCCTTAGTGCTGTACTCTCTTTTAAACATGCCAGTGTTATAATGTCCTGTATATATAACTCATTGCACGATTATAAACACAAAGCAATATTGGTACTCCAGGTTGTGGAATGGTAATTATCATTTCTCTTACTGTGGCAAAAATCTGGAGAAAATTCCTTCGGTCACAATACATATGCTGAACATTGTGTGAATGAGCTTATTGTCAATACTCAGAAGAAAGCAATATTGATATGGACAATGACATCCCCACTCTGGGCCAGTAATCAAGGAGCCTGAATCCTCATCACTGACACTGGAGAGGGACATACACTTGGAATACAAATGGATACACTCAGTATTTCCAGATGCAGACCTCTCTGCATCAAGCACAATTTCCCTTAAGAGCACACAAGGAACACACTCAGGCCGAGGTCTGGTTTCTCTTTCTGTCCTCTCTTCAGGTCCCCAGTAAGGCTCCCCACTGGCACAGTTTCAGCGTTAAGTACTCAGGCAATTGCCCAAGCCAAGTCCTTCACTACTCTCTCTGTGAAATCAGTGCTTTGTGTCCCTGTCCAAGTAGCTGACACACACACTCTTTGAGATTTAATTTTCACACAGCTCGCACACTCTTTGAGATTTAATTTTCACACACACACACACACACACACACACACACACACACACACACACACACACACACACACACACACACACACACACACACACATACACACTTGGGAAAGGCTGACACAGATTACCTGCTCAACCAACTTTACCCAGACTATAAAGCAGATTCACTGCCTCCAGTCAGTTACTATAAGGCTCTTAAAAGGGTATCCAGTTATACTGAGTGAAATTAACATTAATGCAAATGGTAATGTTGACCAAACAGCAGGCTTTCAGGTGTGGCCAGAGTTATCAGCAAATAAATATGTGCAAATATTTTCAAAACTTAAATATTCTCTAAAAGGACCAGCCACAATGAAAAATTTAAATATATTTAATAATAAATAATAAAAGAACAAGAAAACACTAAATATCCACTTACAGTAAACACCAGAGTTTCAGCACAGGAAATATTAAAACTAACACCGATGGAAAGTTTCACACAGATACAGAAAAGGGTATTTAGCTAATCTCATTATCTATTCCTGATTGACTAAAATAACTACTGTTCCCTAATCAAGTTACTTACTACCACAAGACAAGATGATGTGGGTGAGAGGCTTTCTACTCAGGTTTCTAGGAACAGTCTGACCCTGAGACTTCAGTCTCTTCTAATATTAAAACATTATTTCTATACAGAATGACATTGCATACATCTGGTCAGCTGACTTCTGGTTCCCACACTATTACCAACACTAGAAGCTACTAGGGTTTAGCACTTATATGCTACCGTACATATCTGGAGCTTTTCTAAGATCCATTGCAGCATCTGGAAGCCATAAAACAATAAAACCATTCAACTCTTCCTACAGGAACTGCAAACTGTTCTCTAGTACAGACATTGCATCTCTGGCTCCCTTCAAAACTGTGGGATAACATCTGTATGGCTTAACCCATAAAGTAATTTAATTTCAAGAACATTTTTTCAAAGTCAGGTGGATTAACCTTTTCTCTTCCAGTATATGCTGTTACAATGTATACATTTAAACAGTTACAATAATGGATGTACATTTCTTTTCTGTCCAGCAGAAGACACTGTTGATACATTTTAGCACACACAACTTTACAAATAAATTTTTAAACACAAGCATATGTGCAAATCTGTTTGATACACAAATGACATATAATTCTTTACCAAATTCCAGCTAGCTGTGCTGGCACATGTTACGCATCCACTGCCTTACTTCTCCTGGCATGACTGGCAGTACTTCCTATTGTCACATGGACATGGATAGAAAATTTTTTATTGCCACTGTAACAGCTGCCTTAAGTTATTAGTGTATGTTGAGACTTGCGATCAACCCATAACTGGTGTCCATTTCATAACACTCATTTGTCAGTTTTCCATAATACTGTTACCCTCCCTTCAAATGTGTGGTTTCTGACAACTGCTGTACTACTATTACTACTATGGCATCAGTCGATACTGTCTTAATCATGAGAAAGTACTTAGACAGGCAGGAGTTTAAATCGAGTGATGTATATATTGCATAAATATGTAAAAAGTGGTGACCTGTAGTAATGGCTTTATGAACCTCTGTCATGTGATAAATTCTACCTAGGTGTTAAACTTTCATTGGGAGAGGGTTTTGATCCCCCATGTGTTTTCCTCCCATTTAAGGAAGGCTGTAGGCATTCCCACACGCTGGTGATGGTATTCCTTTAAATGTGTCCTTTCTGACAACTGCTGTGTAACTTTTGTGACATCAGTATCTTATATGCACAAATCACGAAAATGTGACTTTGGCAAGCAGGAGTTCTCTGTGATGATTTAACTCGTAGAATTATGACAGCTGTCATTACCGTGGGTAGTAATGCCATGTAAGTGTTAACTGAGTATGTTCATCTGACAGATTTCTTGCCTCACTGAACTCATGCAGTGATTCTTAAAGTAGGTGCAGCCTTGAATATCCACCAATGCAATTTTTCTGTGTTTGATATAAACTCTACATAATTACCTTTAACTTTACATGCATATGTGTATTCAATACCTCCGTAGAACATCTTCTTTTGTGGTGTACTTTACTCATGTCGATGAAATTGCATTATCAATAGAAAGTTCATTAAGTCGTACCCAGGTATGTGCATTTTGTCACCCTTCTATCACCTAATATGTTCTCCTGAAATGTATTTGTGCAACAACCACCTCTATGAGCCATGTTTTAGAATGCATTGCTTCCCTAGTCTGGTGTGTATATCTCTGATTAGCATCAGGAGTTTAATCCCAGGTATGTGCCTTTTTGTTTCCCTACTATCATGTAGGATGTTCCACTGAAATGTGTCCACTGTTATCATGGCTTGCTAATTCCCTATATTGGTATGTATATCCTTCAACAATGTCAGGAATTCAATTTCAGGTATATGCCTTTATGTTTGAGTGCTGTCACCTAGGATGTTCCCCTGAAATGTGTTTTGTAGCCACTTATTTTACATATCCTCTGTTAGCATGCCCTGGTAAAACCATATTCTGGTGCATCCATCCTTGGACAACATCAAGAGCTCAATCCCAGGTATGTGTCTTTTTGTTTTCCTGCTGTCATTTTATGTTCCCTTGCCATTTATTTTGCATCTATCTCTGTAATGAGTGTTCTCTTAGCATCCCTGGCTAATATCCTATTGTGGTTCATGACTATTATTTAACAGTGTCAGTTTCCACACAAGTATGTGCATTTAGATTATTTATTTATTTATTTATTTTACATTTCTTGACCGGGATTGTCCGACTGAGTTGAAGAGCCCTTTTTCAGCAGAGGCCCAGGGAGAAAAGCTCCAACATATTAAACAATTTTCATTATAAATTAGCATTAAACAGCAATGTTACAGGATTATTACAAGGCATTAAGTAGCAATACAATGTTATACAGTGTCAATAATCAGGAGTATAGCAAAACTATTTCAAGATGTATAAAAAGAAAATAAGACGAATATAGTTTTTGGGGTAAGTGGTTACAAAAACCCAGTTTTACCATAATGTTGTTGCATAAAGGCAAGACAATTACAATAGAATGTTTCTATGAGGCGATTTGCTTAATAGGTTTTAGAAGACAGTAGAAAGAGTAGTCAAGGAAGATTAGAGAGAGCTAGTGAGAAGAGTGAGTGAAGGGCAGAAAAGTAGATTAAGGTATGAGAAGTAGGGGATGTTAAGGAGGGAGAGTGCAGTGACAGGACCAGTGACTTTTAAAGTGCTCTTTGGTGGCTGTCTTAAATTGTTTAGGATGTGTAAGGGTCCTGATTTCTAGTGGGAGCCTATTCCAAACAATAGTAGGGTGATAGCTGTACATGTTGCATCCAAGTTTAGACTTGTAGATTTGTAGTAGGTCTTGGTTAGAGATTCGGAGGGAGAATAATGGGAGATGAGAGGGATAGTGCTGGGCAGTAGGAAGGCTGGAATAGGATAGAATGGATGATCTGGAGCTGAGAGAGAAGAAACTGGTGGGGTAATTCAAGCCAGTTTAAGTGTTTTAGAGAGAGACAGTGATGAGATTTGTAGGTTTGTTGAGCAGCAAATCTGGCAACCTTGTTGTAGGTAGATTTGAGTTTGGTCATGAGTGCTGAGTGAAGATTTGTGAGACTTTGAGAATTGTACATTAGACTGGGTAGACGGTAGGTAAGAGAGAGAGAGTAATCTTGGCTTCAGAGGTAAGGAATTTCTTGTTATGGTAAAGGAGCCCTAGTTTTGAATGAGTCTTTTTGATAGTTATTAACATGCAAGTCAAATTTAAGCTGATCGTCGATGGTTACGCCCAAGAGCTTAGTGCTGGATTCTACCTGAATGGGAGTGTTATTAAGGGACTGTATGGAGAAGGAGGGTTTAATATTGTTAAACCTTTTAGGTAGGAAGAGTAACAGCTTTTTATTTTTTAGGGTTAAGGATGAGCTCGTTGTTGGAGAGCCATGTTTCAACTAAGTTAAAAGTTACCTGAGTAGCTGAGAAGAGCTTAGAGGGAGAGTTGGCTGTGGTGATGACTGTAGATTCATCTGCGTATTGCACTAAAGATAACTGAGGACAGGAGGTATACAGATGATTAGTAAAGATATTAAAAAGTAAAGGCCCTAGGATTGATTAGTAAAGATATTAAAAAGTAAAGGCCCTAGGATAGACCCTTGAGGTGCACCCATTTTTACAGGGAGAGGAGGGGAGAGTGCATTGTGCCATCTCACTGACTGAGATCTATCAATGAGGTAGCTGGAGAACCATGCAACAGTATCAGAGGAGAAGTTGAGGATATGCAGTTTGTGCAGAAGAGAGTGTGAGACAGTGTTGAAAGCTTTTGAGAGGTCCAAGAATAGGCAAGAAATACGTTTATGGTCGTCCATGGCTATAGAGACAGTGTTGAGGAAGCAAAATACAGCTGTAGTGGTGCTATGTTTGGGTCTGAAGCCATGTTGAGTGGGTGTAAGCAGATTTTCCTGTATTAAATACTGCATAACTTGTTTATGAATACATTTTTCTAGACTTTAGAGAGAGGGGAGAGGATAGTGATAGGTCTAAAGTTGGAGATATCAGAGGAGTTACCTCCTTTGCGTATAGGTAGAGTGTAGCATTGTTTTCAGATGTAAGGGACTTTAGATTCAGAGATAGAGTGATTAATTAGGATAGATACAGGGAGAGCAAGAGAGTCATCTGCTAGTAGAAGAAAAGTGGAAGGAATATTGTCAGCTCATGCTGAGCATGGTTTTAATTTAGAGAGTAGAGTTTTGATGTAGCTAGTAGGTACAGGATTGAGGGAGAAGGTATTTGAGGAGATAGTATTAGGATTAGGGTCAGAAAAGGTGGCGCTGTTAGTAGTAGAGGAGTTTCGGTTAGGGTTCAGTAGCTTAGATATTGAATCGATAAAATAGGTATTGGAGATAGTGCCAGTTTCTTCAGATGTCTTGTCTGGGCATGGATTGGGGAAGCTAAGATTACCGAGATGTAATATTTGGTTAATAGAGCTCCAGAATTTTTTAGGATTAGATTTTTAGGGCTGTGGGAGGTTTATTAAAGAAGTCTTTTTATCTTTATTTATGTGTTTTTTGTCAGATTTCTGAGTTCTTTATATTTTTGTAAGTCTGCAGAGAGCTTAGTTTGAGACCATTTTTTCCATAGTTGGTCTCTAGTTATCATAAGGGTACGAGTGGCTTTTGAAAGCCACGGAGATATGGTGGACTTAATTCGGACTTTGCGAGGGGGGAGCAAGTGAGTCTAAGATGCCAAGGAAGGTGGAGTTGAAAGCTAGGACTGCTTCTTCTAGAGGGAGATGGGTAAGGAATTCCCAGTTTACCTTAGAGAGGAGGGCATTAAAGGTTTCTGGATGGAAGTTAGAGAGTTTGCGACAAGTGATAAATTTAGGAGATTTTGAGAAGTCGGGAGTAAACCTAAGCACTTTTATGTGTCATCGTGATATCAACTGTTCTGTACCCTAGAAATGTGTTAGTGCAGTCAGCTTTACTCCCAGTGCTTCTGTAGCATGGCACAGCATGCTTCTACGGAGGTGTAGAACACACCAGTGAAACTGGCAGCTGTTCAGTTTCATCCCTTAGTTCGTCTCTTTACTGCTGTCATTTATTACATTCCACTGAATGTTAGCTATCCTGTCATGCACTGTTACAAGATGTGATTTAGTTTGTCACGTTGTCTCAGTTTATTTATCTGGATTCTTATGCCAGTGTTGGAATGGCCATTTGTGGGAAATGTGTTATTAATGGTAAGTTACCCATATATTTTTTGCACGGTTTACTATCAAAATTTAGAAAGCATTTTCGCGAGTAATTACTTACTCAAAAACATTATCGAAATTAACAATAGCAACCAATCAAAATAACAAAGCAAAAAAAATATCAACAATTCGAAATCAAATTGTTGACAAATTTTTGAACTTACCTTAACATCTGGTGACGTTCAACACATGTTTTGCAGGGGGGCTGCACCCACCCACACACACACCCCTGCTACTTATATATTACAACTCTGAGATCACACTACAGTGAGAAAAAGGGCAAAGTTTCCAATCCCCACCATAGTGCGATCTCCAATCAATATGTCAATCTCACAACAACGAATGCAAACTAGCATTCACTGTTACGAGTTTGACATTTTTAAATTGCCTTTACGAAACTTTGGTAAATTGACCTTCAACAATCAAAGTTTGCATAACGGCATTTGAAATTTTGATAGTAAGCCTTTTAGCACACACACACACACACACACATATATATATATATATATATATATATATATATATATAAATATATATATATATATATATATATATATATATATATATATATATATAAATATGTTGTTGTATCTTTCAGCTTTTCCCGGTTAGGGGTCGCCACAGTGGAACTCCGGTCCGCTAATGATTGGCAGTAGATTTTTACATACCGAGTTGCCAGCTCTGACGCACAACCTTCAACGAAGGTATACACATACATACACATATACATGGTTTTGGAGGGGACTTGCACCATACTGCTTCACTGGCTAGGATTGCTAAAACATTTGATTGACCCATTGTAGTGTGGGAGTTCTGAGTTCTTATCCCTTGAGGTTTATTATTTGCTCTTTATTACAAATTTCCTGAACACGTGAAGGTTTTCACAAGTATCTGATTTTATGACCCCTTGCACTATGACATCTGTGGTGCCTCCCCTTAACATTACAATGTGGATATACTGGCATATGTGGACTGCAGTGCTGCATTGACCCATCTTAGGGCAAATGTCTGTAACATACCACCATGGTGTAGTAAGGGTAAATGTCTAATATTCCTCATTGTATTTATGAGTGTTGTGGCATTACGTTACTATTGCATTCATATCCCAAACCTCCCATGTACATTGTGCTCACCTGTCCAAAGTTTCACAGCTCATCCATATTGTTGCCTCATATTTGTGGTGTGCTCCTCATAGCATTTGTGATTTTCTGACATATCCTTGAGAACTGAAATCACCAAAATAAAATAATGACAGACATTTGTGTTTCACCCATATGCCCTTCAGACAATACATCATAACAGAACCTGCCATTCTGTGCACTCTGTCAGTGTATCAGAGCAATAATTACAAGTTGTCCCTAATTTTGACACTTTGTCCCCCCATTATTTGTGACTTCATCAGGAATTCTTACATTGAAAGCTTGACAGATATGTCCACGTATAATTCAAAATGCCTTAAATGGCCAAATCATGTTAACACTATTTTTTGGTTTGTTTGTTTTATGCTGTTTCTTTTCATATATTGTTTTGTTTGAACATCACTTTGCAAATAAGTTTTGTTCACCCTCTACCCAGACCTCTGTTACTTAACTCCACTCCAGCCTTTAGTAGTGTCTGTTGCTTGGTTTTCCCTTACTCATATTTCTGATAATGTTAATTACCTCCTCACTTTTGAGCTGTGCACATGCGCTCGCTTCAGATAATGTGGTTTCATGTGCACACTTCTTTGTTTACATCATATAGTCTGATACCACACTTAGCACCCATCTATTAATATCGGGTCTCATGCTAGACTAGCAATTAACTAGATTATCTTTTTGCCAAATTAGATCATAATCACAGTGCTCCATGCACTACAGGCTCATAATGTACCTTTCTGACATCAGAAAGTTGTTTCGCTCTCACTGCTATTAAGTTCTGGTCTTGTGCTTGATCAGTAACAGCTGTCAGCGGAACTGCAAAGAGCCTTTAAACACTAAACACTTCATTCAGCCTTTCTAATTTTGTCCAAATGAAATGTTTAACATGTTTTAAAGGTCTTCCCACTTACTGGTGCTGTTCTGTGGTGGCCACTGTTTGTGGTAGTGGTAAGTGTTACAGCTTTCAAACTTGTAAAAAATACTTAGCGCACCTGTAGTTGTTTCTTTTACTGTCATAGTACATGGAAGCAGGTTAAGCTCCGTGCACTACAAAGAGTCACAGTCAGGTCTCAGTGTTCATAACCCTTACAGCATACTATAAACATAACTTCACCATATGTCTTTCATTTCAGACTGAGCTACAGCGATCTAAGTCAAATGCAAAGTTATACAGAACTAAGATACATTAACCATTAAAACACTGCTATCAGTTTGCTGTGCCCATATCTGAAAATAGAGCCATTCTGAAGGATGCATCTCAGCATTTTCAAGATAAAGTGTTAAATTCATTACATACACGCACAAAGAAGGTGAAAATGCAAAATATCATTTTGTGAACTATCTTCTCAGACTGGCTTTTGCACCACTTTGACAGAGGTTTGGACAAGCATAAATATAAAAATTCCATGACACCAGCCCCCCTGTCTAATTCAGACAACAGGAGTTTCATGTGGGTGGCACAGTGGTGTAGCAGATAATGTTGTCTCCTCACAGCAAGAGGTTCTCCAGTTCGATTTTTGGCTGGGATGCCTTCTGTGTCAAGTCTGCATGTCTTCCCTGCGTTCATGTGGGTTTCCTCTAGGTATTCCTGTTTCCTCTCACATTCCAAAGACATGCATTTGGAGTGTCTCTCCCTGGGCCTCTGCTAAAAATAGGCTCTGTCCTAGTTGGACTTTCCTGGTCAACAAATCTTAAGTAAATAAATAAATAAATAAAATAGGACTGCAGGAGTTTAATTAGTGTAATTGACAATCATGAAAAAATTCAGGAGACAAAAGGGGAATGCTGCTGTAGCATAAACTAGGGTTGCTAGGAGTACAGAGCAACATGCCAGTCACAATGTTGTGTAAAACATTCGTAGATAATGCCTCTCACAGATAATGGTCTTATAAAATTTCTTATGTGCTACATTGGCACATGTCAGAAAAAAAAGACTTCTACTGCCTTCCACCAGACAAATTCAGCTAACAGGAGCTGTTCAACTAGTTTAGTGGGCAAACAGAAATGCTGCATAGCTGAAAAAAAGTCTGGAAGTTGGTGCAGAGGCTAAGGCTGTGAGCTGTGGTTCCTGTGATATAGGGTTTGATTCCCTCAGCCTTCCCATGCCTTGTGACCTTGAATAAACCACTTAATCAGACAGTACTTGGGAGCAATTGGGAGTTTAGGCTACACTCCTTAATGGTCTTCTGGACTGCAAGCCTATCAACTACCTATGAAGAACTCTGGTGAAACAAGAGTTAGAGTTATCTAGGACAGCAATCAGAGACTAACACACTTCTGCAATAATATGAACAATTTCTTCCTGATGAACTAATCTGTATGTATGATTATTACAGGTAAAGCAGTGTAGATTATGGGCTTCCATAAAGAATGAGGCTTTAAAAGTTTTTACCTGTTTTCTTTACATTGGATTCTCATTCATTCCTCACAGAGGTCTGTGAATATTACATTTATGTAGTCAAACCAATGATTGTCTTTATTTATAATCTTCATTTTTCCCTACTGTATATTCATTGATATTAAGTTTCAACTGTTACAAGTTATTAGACAATGCATTTTTTAAGTTCCACTATTCCTTTATATACCTTATAATTTACTTTTGTAGTGAGGTGAAAAGGCCTATTATCAAAAATATTTGGAAGCATTTTAGTCCACATGAGATCCTCTCTGCTGTTTATGACATCATAGTTATTATTAAGGAAACAGTTATATCATCAACCATTATGCGGCTAGCCACATGTTGAGACACTCAAATGAAATAAGATCATTCTCTGATATTCTGTCAACTAGCAATTCTGAAGAGAGGTAATAAATAAAAAAAATAGTCTTATAAATCTAGTGATGTAAACATTTTGATAAAAAGCTAGTGCTACTCTTGTTGTGGCCTTAAGCATATTTAGTATTAGCACCCCACCCAAGTAAATGCCTATTAACTCTTTTTATTAAGAAAATCTTCAAAAACAGCACCCTTAGGCAACTCATATATCCTTATAGCTATTCTGCCTGTATATATGCATACACAGTGGCGCACACACATGCACAGACACATTTTCTCTGTTTCTTACTCAGCTATTTTGCATTTATTATTAATTTTACTGTTTTGATTAGAAAAGCTGAATAATGTCCCACATTAACTTTTCCAGGAGTAACCTGGAAGCACAAAAAAGTTAAATTGCTTGCTGAGAGTTACTCAGTATATTAATGTAAAAGTGAAAGGATTTGCTATGCAGATCTCCAGTTTTGTTGTAGATTAATAGGTATGTACTAGGGTAGCTGCCTTTGTCAGC